>NC_064852.1:88492997-88856747 GCF_024139225.1 Suncus etruscus
CCTTCTCATCCCCTTGCCTGTTTTTGAGACAGGCATTCTACTACAGTAGTTTGTTTTTAAGTTCAGTAAGTTGTATTTTTTTTCCTTAAAGGATGAGTAAAAAAATATAGTAAAGGTGTGATAGTGGCAATCACCAATGTTTGCATAGGTCCAGAAAAATGGAGAAAATGGGAGAAAAAATCCTTGAACTGATTACAAAAAGGCCTCACCCCAGAAGTTTATTGGCATAAGACAGACTCTGGGTTCCTGGCATACCAGTCTATCCAACTTCAGTCATTCTCAAGGTCCCGGTGAAACTTTTTCACACTTTAGCTATAGTTGGTATCAGACTCTTATATTTAAAGACTCTGGATTCTGTGCATTTCTTTTGTTGATGTCAGGCTGATGTGGAGCATCCTCTAGTTTCAGCATATCATTAAATGCAGAGCGATCTGCTCTGCATGCAGACTGTTGCTGAGTCACCTGGGTGTTGGGAGTACTCTTTGGAGTCAGTCAATGCCAAAGCAGTGGTAGGTCTTCTCTGGTAGAGGCTTGGATCCTGGGAATGTTAAAGACAATTGTGGTTGTTTCCATAGTTCAGGTGTGTGTGGGTGATGCCCATTCTTCTGAGGCCTGAGCCAAATCATTATGCCAATGTTCAGGGTAAAAGGCATAATTACATTACCAAATTTGTGTTCCCATCTCTATTAGATAAGAACTTGTTTGTATATGTATTATTTTCCCATTTTAATGTGCCTATGCAAAGGAGAAGCAATGCCACAAGATATTGTTGGTGCATCTGGGGCCAAGGAATAAATTCCAACATTTCCCGAAACTTGGTATAAACGTGAAATCTACACAGAGTTACTCTTCTACCAGTATTGCTTATAAAACAGATCTCATAGGGGGAAAATCAAGCAATCAAATAACTAATCTAGTGGCAAAATTTTCACAAATGAGGATATTTTAAAAGAGTTATAGATGTTAAGGAATACATCTGAGATATACATTTCTTTTTTTTTTTTTTTTTTTTTTTTTTTTGGTTTTTGGGCCACACCCGGTAACGCTCAGGGGTTACATCTGAGATATACAAAAGAGATACATGTGACCCTTTTATGTTTTAAAAAGAAAAAAAAAAAAGAAAACAAGGGTATTTGAAGACAACAGGTGATAGTTGAGTTTGCGACGTTTTGCGGCATTACGGAACCCTATATTGTCTTTCAACTAGGGGTTATGCTGAAGCTGATTCCGGTATCATACAACAGTCCATAGTTTGATGGTGACATAAGGGGCCACCAAGCATGGGTCAACAGGCGTGTTGGCTGTAGTTTGTGTAGGCATGAGCTGGGGACGAGAAGGTGTCATTCAATGAGGAGCTGGATGGTGGTGTTGGGGCAGAAGGTCAGTCTTGGTGTCTACCAAATTAGGAACTGAGGATAAGGAGGGTTGAATAAGGGGAAGATAATGGTTCAGGGTTTGGGTATGAGGAGGTAGGAGAGACAAAGGGGTGAGGGGAGAGGCAATACATAAAAGACTAAACAATTTGAGTGTCAATTTGAGTGTCAATTTGAGTGTTTTGTCAGAATCTTGAGCATCCTGATTCTATTCCTAGGAGCAATCTAGGATCAGGAACGTTTTTGGATAATGATTAAGAAGTACATTTGTCATGCGGGCGCATTTGCGCCCGCGCGGCTTTGAAAAATAATATTACTAGCAAGCAAAACAGGGGGTCCAATATACATAGGGGAGGGGTTTCCCTCCTCCAACTGCCCCCCAGGGCCCGAGTTGCCAGGGCCGGCCATGAAGACCTGCCTGGCGTGGAGGGTCCCAGTCTCCTGGACCAAGTGTTCAGCCCAGGAGATCTGTGGCCCGCTCTCTGACCAGCGACCCTAACATACCAGAAAAACAGGGGGATGGCTTTCCTGGCATGTGCGCTCTGCTGGGTCCAATTGCGAGCTCCCTCTCCAGTTTGAAAATTGAAAAGGAGGAGTTTCTCTCCTCTACCCACCCACCTCCCTGTGTCTTCTTAAGGCTTCTTAATTAAAGCCTTTTTCTGTGTCTGTTTGTACATATGACGGACCAGTTAGATAAATTCAAAGGACTATCAAGCCTGCCACCACTATATACTTTCTTGTTTCTCTTGAGCAGAAATAACACCAGCTGGTCAGATCATCAACAACTTTCAATGTAAAGTGTAATCCTTCCCCGCATAGTGTTTTTTTGTTTTGTCTTCATATTGTCATTCAGGAAGTAAATAATCATGGTAGAAAGTGTCTATACTTCACAACAGAGATGATGCTCAAACAGATAGGCGAGATGGGCTAATTATAGAGACAATATCTTCAAAATACTCCAAATCCTTTTTTTCAATGATGCATTGTACTTACCAGTTTCTATTATTTTTCTTAGAAAGGATGGGGTGGAGGAAGGCAGAAAACACTGTCTTATTTCTGAAATTCTGGAAAATATATATTTAAGCAATAGAAAATGAAAGCTATTCTTTGGGAGGAAAGATAACTGAAGCAAAGAGTAAGACTTGCATGAATAAGGCCCTGGATTCTACCCTGGCATCACAAAACAAAATATGAATTTCCTGCCCCTTTTCTCTCTAATTTCTGGTAATACTTCCCCCTCCAACAAGACACTAAAACATAAAACAGTTATCTTCTCTTTTGGCTTTATAAGAGAATAACTGAACAACATGCTCAGTTAAATTTCTTAACATTTTTAAGAGTTGGATGTCTTTTGATTTGTATTGGTGAAATTCCTTCAGTCCCCCTTCCAATAACACCATACTAGGATACTGAGATATTCTCAGAGCATGACTTTCTTTCTGTCTGTCTTGTCCCTTTGCCACTTTTCCCCATCTATCCCCAAATTTTAGTTTCATAGAGTGATTGTAACCAACTCAGGAGCCTGAGCCAGATGATAGCAGCTGTGCTTTATGGTGACAGAGGAAGCTGCCTCCTAGCAGTTTGGTGAACTGAGAAAAATAAGGTGTTGGAAATTGTGCTAATAAAATAGAAAATTTAATTCGTTCCCCCCAGAGGATCATCCTGGGTTTGTTTTCACAGCAGGATTGCATAACAAGCCTGAAGGTCCCAACCCCATTTGTAATCACTGGCACTTCTTTTTTTTTTTTTTTTTTTTTTTTGGTTTTTGGGCCACACCCAGCAGAGTTCAGGGGTTACTCCTGGCTCTCTGCTCAGAAATCACTTCTGGAAGGCACGGGGACCATATGGGATGTCAGGATTCGAATCATCGTTGGTCCTGGGTCTGCTGCTTGCAAGGCAAATGCCCTACTGTTGTGCTATCTCTCTGGTCCCAATCCCTAGCACTTGTCCTGGTCTTACTCCTTCCTGCTACTTCTCTGGGCTGTGGTTCACTGGGGCCATGAAATAAGAGATACAGAGAAAAAACTTATTTCTACTGTCCCAGAGAGCTCATTGAATAGTATCTAAGATAAAGTTGCTTACAATCAATGATTTCCACTCCTAGCCAGGGTAAGCACAGATGAAGGGGAAAGAAAGATGCCACAGAAAAGTACTAAATGATGGTTTGCAGACAGTAAACACAGGCTACACTTTACAGTTTTCTGAGAGATGGTAACATTATATGGGCCCTACATGCTCCCAATTCGGTGCGTGAAGATTTTCAGGCCATGACACAGGAGGCTGGAATTCAGGCAGAGCCCAGTAGTTTCACTGAATTGAAGAAGCTTAGTCAGGAGTCTGGGGAGACCAGGGAAATTAGAGAACCCAAGAAATTAAAGGTTTAAGACAGAAAAAACTAGTAGTGGTTGGCTTAGGTAAATTGGTGGCTGCTTTGGATCCACCTAGCAAAGTTTAAACACTTGTCTCAAAAGGATCCTGCAATTTCCTAGAAACTTGACTGTATTCTAAGAACAGAAGTGTAAAACTGTTTAAATAGATGAAAGGTGGAAAAATCTAGCAATGAACAGCAATAAAATATACACTATTTGGTGTTCAGTTAAGAATTACCAAGTATTCAAAGGAACAAGAAAAGTTGAGCCACATAATCAGAAAACTTGTACAATACAGATTCAGAAATGATGAGCCAGGCTTATGTCCAGATGACACCTCTGACTGCCAGAAAAAAAATGTTCAGAGGCAAGCCCATGTTGCCGGGGTACATGGTGCCAGGGCACATGTCGCCTGCATCTCTCCTCTTGAGATGTGGACTTTCCTACTTTCATGCTGGGTTGTTACCAGAGCTCCCTCTGTTTTTGGAGAAGCCTGTGCTCTTCCTTTAGTATATCATTTTCTCTTTTTTTGTTTTGTTTTGTTTTTGGGCCACACTCAGTGACACTCAGGGGCTACTCCTGGTTATGCACTCAGAAATCGCTCCTGGCTTGGAGAACCATATGGGATGCCAGGGGGGCGGGTGGTGGAACCACAGTCAGTCCTAGGTTAGCATGTGCAAGGCAAACACCTTACTGCTTGTGCCAGCTCTGACCCTCTCTTTTTTATCCTCTCTATTCCCTTCCTCAGTACCTCTAAATAAAAGCCTGTTTTACTTCCAAAATATTGTTCAAAGACATGTGAATATGATAGACCAGATCAGAGAGACAGAAGCATTACACAGAAGCATATGATATCAGTAAGAAAAGCCTGATTGTGCACCAGAACATGGAGAAGACATCACAGAAAAGACCAGTGGAAGCTCAGTGGCATAGGTTGATAAATTCTCTTGAGAAATCACGTTTGGAGCCAGAGTGACTTAGGTCAAAACAAGTGAGCAATGTAGAAGTTAGCATCTGTGTTTATAGAAGAGACCAGTTTCAGAGGTATACCTTACTAACATTATCCATTGAACACTGTCTTCCCAGCGTCTTGATCTAAACCAGTGTTTCCCTAAATGGGAAAACTAATTGCCACCAAATTACTCATAATAGGGTGAAGGACTGGAAAGCTATCCAAGGAACTAATAGGAGCCTCAGGTGCAATTGAGGAGCACTTTTTGTTTATTGGCTTTATAAAGGTAAATTTCAGGAATGGGGCTAATGAGTAATGTTGTTGTTGTTGTTGTTGTTTTTCTGAAAGAGGGACAGCAGACAAAATCAATTTGAGGAACTCTGATTTAAATAGTAGCCATTGTTCTCATGTTTTCTCTTCTTAACATAACTAATATTAAAATTCTGTTGTATATCTTAAACTAACGCATCTATGCTGTTTTTGCAGTATCTAGCAAAATGTAAATGCACTCAGGATTACTGATTCTAGAATATAATTCTGAGAAACTCTGCATCTAAAAAATGACTATGTACAGGAGTATCTATTACAGTAGTATTTGTCAACAGTAAGATTTATATATCAAAAAAAAAGAAAAAACATGGGACCCAAACAATAGTATGCCAACCCAGGTTTGATCCCTGGCATCCCATATGGTTCCCTGAGGACCACCAGGAGTTACCCCTGAGCAGTGCTGGGTGTGGCCCTTCCAAAAAAAAAAAAAAAGAACAGCAACATGAAACTAGCAGCCAAAACTATTAATGTATCCTCGTGGTATTTTTTGATGGTAAGAATCTTTCCTCCAATAATAAATTAAAAAAATAAAATAAAAAATAGACTAGCAAATGTTAAAACAGCATAATTTAAACAGTTCTCAGGGTTTTCTTATCTGTCTTGGGCATAGGAACTTACAATAGTTTAAAAAAAGTATTAATATGGGGACTGGAGAGATAGCATGGAGGTAGGGTGTTTGCCTTGCGTGCAGAAGGATGGTGGTTCAAATCCCGGCATCCCATATGGTCCCCCGAGCCTGCCAGGAGCGATTTCTGAACATAGAGCCAGGAGTGACCCCTGAGTGCTGCCTGGTGTGACCCCCCCAAAATAAACAAAAAGGTATTAATTTGCATATACATGTACATATATAACTTGTATGAACTATGTAATGTATATAACCTATGTATACTGGCATATAACTAACATATGTATAGACAGTGTGCTTGCATACTCATGACTCTTGAAGGATACTGAAGATGACAATGTAAGTTGCTTTAGGGGAGAAAACCAAGTGTATGTGGCAAAAGATAAAGGGATATTCCATGATTTGATCTTTCATATTCTTTGTGTTCATTGAACTATGTGAATACATATTTAAAGCATAAATAAGGTCCAAAACTAGTACAGGTTTAAGTCACTTTGCATGAGGACACTGGTTTAAAGGAAGGGTGACCAGTTTAATCCCCTATATCACATATGGTTCTCCAGGCACTGCCAGCAAAGACCCGAGCATAGAACCAGGAGCAAACACTGAGCACCACTGTATATGTGGCCCAACTGCCTTCCCAAAAACCCATGAAGAAAATACAAAATAAAGTAGGCACTGATCACAGGAGTACATAATAGTGGAATAGAGAAGGAAATGAGAACTGTCTACTACCTGGATGACTCAGACAGATATGTCTCCTAGTGGTTTGAGTATCCAAGGATCTATTTGTGGTGGCTTAGAGGAGAGCTGAAGAATATATGGGATCTCCAGTGAGACCTCGACTGCTGCTCCAAGGGAAGAAGTGGCACCTCCCAAGCTGGTATTTAGTTCATGTCAATCAACCCTAATTAAATCTGAATTGACTACATCTTATCAATCCTATATGAGTAGACACTCATTTTCAAGGAATGTGATGCAGAGATTAAAACCATTAGGTAAAAGTTACAGAGATATGATTTTTATTTATTTTAAGGAATATTCTAAAATCAAAAGAGTGAGTGGTCCCCTTGGCCAGAAATGAGTTCACACCGCCCTACATGTTTTCACAATGTGAAAGGTCACAGTACAAGTGTTCTTCAGAGAGTCAAATGTCACAGATCTTAGTACCATGCACACAGAAACCTTAGGTGTCTCTTGCTAATGAGATTCTAGGAATGCCCTTAGCTTTCAATATACCAGGAGCAATGAGCTTGCTGATGACACATTGCATACAATCACTATAAACCTTGGAATTGAGACTTGTAGATAATTTTGCTTTTCTTTGCTTATTTTTTTGGGGGTGGGGTGGGGTGGGGGCAGACCTGGTGATGCTCAGGAGTTACTCCTGGCTATGTGCTCAGAAATCATTCCTGGCTTGGGGGACAATATGGGACGCCAGGAGATCGAACTGCAGTCCGTCCTAGGTTAGCCTGTGCAAGGCAGATGCCCTACCACTTGTGCCACTGCTCTGGCCCCTAATCTTGCTTTTCTAATACTTAAAATTTTCCATCATCTCTCATCTAGCTGCACTTATGAAAAATTGTAGTGTAAGAGCAATTCTTAAGGGTTTTTTTTTTTTTTTGCTGCCTTTTCCTACAACAAACACCTGGCCGGAGGAAATCAGTATTCTAGGATGGTAGTTCTGTTTCAGGAGAATATGAAAGGAAGAGAAGTAGTTCTGAGAAATAGTTCCCCCTACTCCCACTCCAAATGATTTTATTCAACACAAAGAAAGCATGAGGGAGAACAAAGAATGAGATAAAGAAAAGAAATACATTTGAGGCTAAGCCAAATAAACTTAAATGGTTTAAAGAATAAATTGGTGGAGTAATTCGAATCATGGGCAGGTGCTATGAATGTAATTTAGTAAATGCTCGGGAACCTGCCAAGGAAGAGAAAAATGTGTTGCTTTTGAGATCATTTCCCAGCAGCTTCATAAAAGAAAACTGATTGCATGAATTTAATAAGTAAAACAGAGCCAGAAATATAGTAATCAAATGAGTTTTTAATTACATTTTAAGCAGAAAAAATTCCAATTTGTGCTCCTGGGATTAAAAAAAAAAGTTCTAGAGAAATGCCTTTGTAGCAGGAAAATAGCATAAGCACTAATTTCCATAGGAATTATAGTAGTCAGTTTAATTAAAAGCTTTGATCAGAGTGAAGAGGAGCTAGTGCCAAACTATACTAAATAAAACGGTGGCACTTGGTGCTACTTCATACTGTTGCCTAAATAAAAACACTGCATTTGAGCAGATAACAAACACCTGCATATTTCTCCTAGAAACATACAAATTCTGATCACTGCCTGAGTTAGTTATGTTTATATGGTCAGATGGAATAACTAATACCCTTGATTTAAAATTGGATGTGTGGCTTGGCGCAGTAAATGTCACTTTTGGAAAGAGAGAAGATGCTGTGATTAAAGGGCATTGACATGGCAGGACAACCACTTCAAGCTGGGTGGAGGACTCACCTCTCAGCAAGAACTGTGATTATTTCTGGTCTTTCCTATTTCTCAACTTACAGCTCGTTACATTTAACTCCTATGCTTCTAACCCCTGGGGTGGAAAGTTATTGGAGGGGATAAATCAGGTCTTAGTAACAGGTAGCTTACTCTTGTGCTGGAGGTGTGTTGAAACGACAATTATTTCTTCATAAGTTCACTTTTGTCTCTTGTGATGACTAGGACACAACTGCATGGGGCCAGGCATATAATCTGACCACAAGACACTGACCCAAGGCAGAAAGTAGAAGCATTACCTTACTTTCCATGAGCTAAAATGCCTTCATCATCATGATCTTTGTTTTATAATCATTGTTTTATGAGGGAAAAATGGAAACTACATGAAGAGCTTAGTATTTAAGGAACCATCTCAAAAGTGCTCACACCTGAGTGCAGGAATTTTGCTGAGGACTCAAGCCAATTATAGGTAATCACAATATGACTGATTGGGGAGAATATACAGTAAAGCAATACAACCTCACATTTCAGTTGACAGTGAAAAGTGAAAAGGTATGAAGTATTAAGACAAGGTTTTGGTGACTGTCATACAAGTGGGTAATAGCTCACTCTAGAAACTTCTAGACAGGCATCTGTGTGTTAGTGGAGAGATAAAGGCTTTCTTCTAGAGCAAAAATTCCCAGGGATTTTCATGACTCATGAAAGGCTTCAGGACCACAGGTATGAAATCCAGACGCATTTCAAATTGGCCCAGGAGCTGGAGCAATAGTACAGCAGGTAAGGAGCTTGCCTTGCACACAGCTGACTGGGGTTTTATCCCCAGCATCCCATATGGTTCCCTGAGCACCACAGGAGTGATTTTTGAGTGCAGTGTCCGGAGTAAGCCCTAAGCATCACTGCGTATGGCCCCCAAAACAAAACAAAACCAAAAAAGTGAAATTGGAAATTGGTGTCCATATTTGTACTATATTTCAAATATATTTCAAGACCACTGCTTTTACCTTAATGTATGTGGTTCTAGTTGTGGAGAGTTTTGAATGTTAGTTCAGCTTTTCTATTTCAAATACCCCCACCTCACTGTCAGGTCATTTCAATGTCAATCCATAGAACAATAAGAGAAAATTTTTGGTTTACTAGAATTATGGGAATGTTGGAGAAGACAAATGAAATGGTAGGGCAGGTCTTTAACAAAACAGTGAGATAGGGAGGGGAGTGAATTAATCTTCCCAAAGAGTAACTGTGAGCAAAACAAAGGAGGTACAACCCCAGTTAGTCCTGCCTGGGGGCTGGAGAGATGGAAGGGGAAGGGGAAGGGGAAGGGGAAAGGGAAGGGGAAGGGTAAGGGGAGGGGAAGGGAAAAGGGAAGGGAAGGGGAGGGGAGGGGGAGGGAAGGGAAGGGGAGGGAAGGAGAGGGGAAGGGAGGGGAGGGGAGGGGAGGGAAGGAGAGGGGAAGGGAGGGGAGGGGAGGGGAGGGGAGGAAAGAGGAGGGGAGGGGAGGGGAGGAAAGGGGAGGGGAGGGGAGGGAAGGGGAGGGAAGGGAAGGGGAAGAGAGGGGGGAGGGGAGGAGTGGGGAGGGAAGGGAAGGGGAAGAGAGGGGGGAGGGGAGGAGTGGGGGAGGGGAGGAAGCTGTAGAGTCAAGAAAGCAAAGAGATAGTATTTCAAGGGAAGGAAGGAAAGAAGGAAGAAAGGGTGGTGTAGAGTCAAGGAAGCCAAGTAAACTCAAGAAGAATATCAAACAGAGTATGTCATGGGAAGACTAATTATGTGAAAGATCCTCAGAGCATAAAAGAGATTTGAGGTCACTTTTTATAGACACTCAAGGTATAGGGAGACCCCAAGAAATATAACTCATTCATACAATGAACATTGTCAGAATTCATGAATTTCTATCTCTATTCAAGATGGCTGGGTGACAGGAAGAAAAATAGGTAGGTATTAGTTCCTGTCATTAGACCTTACCGATTTAATGACAATAGCAAATCACAGAAATCAACAGAAAAGAAGAAAAAATGTTTCTTGTTTTCTTTTTAAACACATGGATAGCAATCATACAGGTTTTCTATTTAGATTATTAGAAGTTATTATTGATAAAGATTAAAGTTACAAAATTTCAAGATGTATAATTTACAATTAGAATTTCCCTCTATCCTGCATCCTTGGTTTTTTTCTATGGAGTCCTTCTCTGTTAATGACCATTATCGTATCCTTGACTATTGGCCATAGTTTCAACAAATGGAACTTTATAACTGGATTCTTACCTTCCTATTTTGAAAACCTAATAACTTATTTTAACATGAAAAGAACATGTTTATCACATGAAAATTGCAGGGTTACTGTGAGAAATAGTAGTTAAAGTCAATAGAGCAACTGGCAAGGTATTTAGCACACGCGTTTATAAGTAAAGGTCCCTCCTCACCTAGGTAAGATGCTAGGGTTTATTTGAGGTGTTTTTTTTTGTTGTTGTTATTTGTTTGTTTGTTTTTGCTTGTTTCTTTTATTTTAGGGGGATGCAAGAGCCACATCTGACCCATCAGGGGCCTCCAATAGCTTTGTGCTTTGGGAACAATGCTTAAACCTAGGACTAAATTGGGATCTGTCCCATACTAGCCAATTGCCTTAATCTTTGTGTTAATTCCCTAGCCCAGATACCAAAATTTTTATGTCTTTGATACCCAGAAAAGTTATGTTTGGTTTTAGGTTTGTCTGTGGTTTGTTTTGTTTTCATTTTCCGAATAGTCTCTACTCAGATAACACGAAGTAAATGCTTGTTTACTTCTTACACCGTTTTTCCAGCATATAAGATGACTCCCTAATTTTACAGTTAAAACACAGGTTTATATTCGCTGTATAAGACAGAACTTTCCTGTGCTGCAACTGTATGTTCCACAGTGAGCCAATCACAACAAGCAAAGGTTCAAAGGTTATACTGTCATAGACTTCCTCTCTGACTCTGGCCAATCCGAGCAGGCTTTTTACAGTGTAGATTCGGGTCCAGAACATTATATAATTTGCATGCATAAAAAGTCTACTTGGATTGGCTAAGCTAGAGCAGCCTTGCAGGATCGAGTTGGTCAATTTGTTTCGTGGCAATATTCAGATGATTTTTTGTTTAGCGACATATCAAAATGTTTTTTGGGACGACCCCCGATTTTTGGTTGACTTTTTTTCATTTCAAAAGTTGTCTGATACGCCGGAAAATACTGTAAATAATTTGTGTTTGCCAAAAATCATCTTCCCTTTCATTTCCTCCTGTTTCTACTCTGCTCACTGCAAAATGGTAGAAGTCTGTCAGTGACTCTGACTCTATTTTCCCTCCTGTTTCATGCTTGAATATAGGCCTTGGTGAAGATCAATGTGAAGCTGAAGCCGATGCTGGATTCAGTGGCTGCCAACAGAAATAAATGGGAAGAGCTGCACCAGAAGAAACTGCTCACGCCTGTGGCCTCTGCCTCCCCTGCCAGCCTCGTAGTGCCTGAGGATGATAGAAATCAAACTTCAAACTCAACTGCTGCCACCGAATAACTGTGTTCTGAATTCAGGACCAGCCTGGGTTCAGTAACATCCTTCAGTTTCTTTATGCCCCGGACAGATTTAATGTCTTAATGTTCTGGGAAGCGTGCCTAGGGTTTCACACTGAAGCCAAATCAGCAGGGCAGGATGGAGGAAACAGTGTTTGGAGTATGGCCCTAGACCATCCACTCTTCTTGATGAATATACTGGGACTGAGATAGGCCTGGGCAGAAGACCCTATGAGAATAAGAACAGAGGGCCCTGCTCTTGCTGAGCTGAGATACCACAAGATAGGCAAGTCCTCATTAGTGAGTTTTATTTTGTATCATCTGGAGAGTCTGTTACAAGCCAACAATGCCTGCCTTTGCATCCTCTCCTGAGTATTCTTTCTGCAGACTATCCCAAGAATACCAATTTGTACAAATATCAACCACTCTGTTTTTAAAATTTCATAGTAGGAATGCAGCTAATGTCTTTGGTGTTTATGCAGGATTCATTGCCCTGCATTAAAGTTGTGATTCCCCTTTCCCAATTTTTAATTCAACTTTCACTGTAGATTAAGCATAGGAATGAAGTAATAGATTTTAATTAAAGTAAGGATGAAAGGAAATCTTTAACTGGATTTGCCCTAAATGAAACCTGATCATTTAGAACTATTTCCACCAAAGAGACATTTCACAAGACATAGCTGAATTTTAGAGTTCTTCTCATAAGTTTTGGACTAAAATCAAAGAAAAGGGAGTAATATCAGCAAAAATCCAAATGCATAGGTTTTCCATTTTTTCCCCTGAAGGGTAAGAAATAATTCATGGAAATTGAATAAATAGAAATTTTAGCAGATAAAAAGGATTCAATAGAAAGTCAGGTTTAGGGGCTGGAGAGATAGCACAGTAGTAGGGCGTTTGCCTTGCATGAGACCAACCCAGGACGGACCTGGGTTCAATTCCCGAGATTCCATACGGTCCCCTGAGCCTGCCAGGAGCAATTTCTGAGTGCAGAGTCAGGAGTAAGCCCTGAGCACTGCTAGATGTGCCACCGCTTCAAAAAAAAAAAAAAAAAAAAAGTCAGGTTTAGGCAACAGAGATAGTACAATGAATAGAGTGATTGCCTTGCACATGGCAGAGCTAGGTTTGATCCCAGCATCCCAAATGGTACTTCAATCCCATCATGAGTGATCCCTGACTCTGAGCCAAAAGTAAGTAATGAGTACTGTTGGGTATAGCCCAAAAACCGAAAGAAAAAATGTTTTATAATAAATAAAGAGGTAAATTATAATCAATAAATGCAAAGACAAGAAAGCTACTTTACTCCCCATTTTACCTGTGGTTGAAGACATGGTATCCCTTATTTAGAGAACACTTGTTTAGAAGTTAAGCTGATATTCCTGGTTCAGGTACCAATGTCCAAATTTCTTAGAACAAGTCACCTATCCTCTCCCCATCTGTTTCCCTCATGTATCAAAGGAGATTACACCAGGAACTTATTTTCAAACATATGTCTATTTTAGAACTCTTTGTTCAAATAAGTCTCACAAGAAATCCCTAACAGATAAAATATCTACCGGACAAAACCAGGACAGAGAGATAGTACAGCAAGTAGGATGCATCCTTTGCAAACAGGCAACCCAGGTTTAATGCCCTGTATCCGATATAATCCTCTGAGCTATTTTGTTTGAATACCAGAATTAAAGTATGCAAACCCCCTGGAAAATCTTCATCTTGTGTATTATACACATAAAGGAATCTGGGAAGTTGCAAAGTCCTTAAACTAGATGGACCCTTGATGTTCATTCCAGCTCTGAACAACTAAAATATACAAACTAATTTTATTATCATTGTTCCAATTAAGTATCTGTTGTTAGCTTTTACTGCCCAATCTTAAAGATACAGGGACACAATTCATAAAGCACATTATCTGTAATATAGAAAGCATGCAGGACATGATTAAAGAATAGGTCCATTAAAATACCCAAATGGAAGTGTGTGAGGAGTAGGTAAGCAATGGGAAAGAAAAATTCTAAATGGCAAGAAATAATAGAGGTACCAACTAAGGCAGTTGATAAGAAAACTTCCAAAGGAATGGAACTTTTTACAATTTTTTACAGCACTTCCATAAATAAAGTAGAATGTGGACTCCTGTTAGTAGTTTCTTACAAAAGGGATATATGAGCAAAGAAGAGTTTGACAAAAGAGAGAAAGGAGGTAGAAAGATCTTGAAAAAAAAAATAATGTTCCTGGCAAGCCTCTCCAGCTGTCTTTGTGGAGAAGACTGAAGAAAGAGGAGGAGAAAATGAGAGCTGGAAAAATTGTCTCTGCAGAGCAGGTAAGAGGAGGCTGTTTAGATTTATATATTTTATTAATCCCATTTTCTGAATCACTTCCCTGTAAAAGAAAATGGCTTCAGCTGGCACTTTCCATTTTTTCAAATATGAGTAAAAAGTGGGTGGAGTTAGAGACAGATCCTAGTCTTGTGTCTCAAACATGACCAATATTTCTGGCTATTGTGCCACATCATGTTTATATCACAAATAAGAATTGAAAATCCCATTTTGAGACAGAGATGAACCCACATCTGCTATCCTCCCCAACAATATAGAAATAGCCTAAGACAGACGGATGCCAATCTATCTAGAGTGAAATTTTAAGCCTGTGTTTTATGATCTAGCTAGACCCAGGGTCTGATGGAGACTGCAGGCAGCTATAAGCACTGTGGTATTCTGAACGTTGATACTGCATTCTCTAAGGGGAACATAATTTACAGCACAAACCCTCTGGCTTCCACTAAGGTTGAGTTTTCCTCTCATTTTCTTGCCTTTTTATTGGCTTCACTGCCCGGTTGCCAATAGCAACGTCCACTGGTAGCAAGGGGAGTTCAACACCATTGCAATCTGCTATACAGTGGAGCCCTGACAATGTCAACCATCAATCACATAGCTGTTTGTAATTGCCTCCATCTATTGCTCCTGTCTAAAGGTATCTTTTCTATGGCAGGTCAAAATTCAGAAACTGCTGACTAATGTCATGAGTCTGTTCTTCTGTGGCCATGTAGCAGTGAAAAAGGAGCTTTGCTGACCACCCCTAGGGTGAGAATTTGAACACATAAGAGCTCGTGGTGTTTTTAATCCCTCATATAAATTAAGCAGGCTTTCCCAAGAGGGTAATCTTTATAATAGGCTTTTCTAAAAATTATTTTTCCTTATTCTTATCATGGTCATTTCTTCTCTTAAAATATGAGTTTGTACCTAAAATCTCCAACTTGATAAAATTATGTTTATTACTGTGGGCCTGTTGGCAATAACAGTTGACAACTACTTTCCTGAGGTACTTTTTTTTAAGACCTGCTATTTATTCTTCTTGGCTGGTTTGTAGGTAATATATGCACAACCTCTAAGGTAAGTGAAAATCAGAACCAGTAGGAATTGCCTGGCCAACTGACCATCCAGTGTGCAGTGGCCTGAGTGCTATCCTGGCTTGTTCCTGTGCTGGACTGCTTGTCTTGGAGCTCTCCAGGTCTCATGGTTTTCATCTGTAAAATTCAAGCACTGGATTTGATTTATTTTATGTAATTAATACAATTACTTTTATTCTGGTTTTCCATACTGAAGAATCAAGTTCTACTTAATTTTAATTCCCTCCCCCCAAATAACAGCCACGTCAAATAAAAATAAGCCTCAAGATGCCATCTTCTCACTAATGACAAAATTAAAAGCTGGTCTTGGGACTGGAGCAGTGGCGCAAGTGGTAAGCTTTTGCCTTGTACATGCTAACCTAGGAAGGACCACGGTTCAATCCCCGGGCATTCCATATTGTCCCCCAAGCCAGGAGCAATTTCTGAGCACATAGCCAGGAGTAACCCCTGAGCGTCACCAGTTGTGGCCCCCCAAAAAAGCAAAAAAAAAAAAAAAAAAAAAGAAAAAACTGGTCTAGAGAGATAGTACAGCAGGTAAGGAGCTTGCCATGCACATGGCTGAGTAGGTTAGATCCCAACACCTAGTAGCCCATCAGGAGTGATTCCTGAGCACAGATCAAGAGCAAGCCTTGAGTACCACTGGACGTGGCCCAAAAATTAAAGAAGAAAGAGTTATATACATGGGATAAAGATAAAAAAGACTTTCCAGAAATAGAACTGTGCCTGCCTTTAGCTATCATGAAAGATATGGCCATCAGAACATCTTTTAATTATATTTGAGCCATAGTGATAGCACAGTAGTAGGGCATTTTCTTTGCACGTGGCCAACCCTGGTTTTAGTCTCCAGTATGCCCTATGGTCCCTCGAGCCTTTCAGGAGCAATTTCTGAGTAAGGAGTACTCAAGAGTAATCCCTGGATGCTGCTGGTGTGGCCTAACCCTCCAACAAAAAAAATCTTTTAAATATATTAACACACATTTATTTAATAAAGGATAATTTTAAACTACTGTATATTGCATTAACCCATAAATAATAATCAATTTAATTTGTAAGTCGTTTTATAAGGTGGATCAAAGGAATTTTGATTTGAACATACTTTCTGTTTCTCATAATTTCTTGTTTCTCAAGTCTAAGATGTCTAATCATTTCAAGGTATTTTATATTTGCATACATATTAGATAAGAAATATTTTTCAATTTTTGCCAGTTCAAGATTATCTAATATTAATTCTACAAAGATTCAGTTGCTTTTTTATACATATCATAATTTATCATACTTTATCCACTTACCTTAGGTCATTAAGCAGAGTGTGCTCAATTTACTTTGCCATACAATTATTTTAAAATCCATTTTTCCTGCTGACTCTTGATGAATTACTGAAAGATAAAAACAGTCCCCAATAAGAGTATGAAGCAATATCCTTCAAGCCAGACAGAAATATAAACAAATGAGGGGAAAATTTCAATTGAAAATTCAAACCCAAAGAAGAGTCATTCAAACAGAACAAAGCCTAACTTGAGATCCTAAACACTCTGGCAGTCTCACTGTCATGAAGTTTTGATCTGCTTCCAAATGTCAACCTCTGAAACAGTTCTGCCAGGTACCATCAAAACTCCCAGTGTTCACATGTCTGGAATTTTACAGATTGAGACTGGCTGCAAAAAAAGCCAAAATCTTGTAAGTTTCATGAGAGAGCAATAATAAAACAAAACACATAGATCCCAGAAATAAAATTACTTGTGTCTAGAGAATTTCATGATGTGAGCTTGGATATAACAATTTTCACACTATTTCTGCTTTAAAAAATAGTTGGTATATCTCTTCAAATTTTATTTGGAATATTCTTGTATATTTCATATATCTCTCAACACTGCTCAAAACAAATAGTTTATCTATGAAGCATACCTCTGCCAAAGTTGTTGAAAGTATACACTGGTAGACACAATTTTTTTAAGCAAATGAAATATTTTCTGTGGAAAATGTTATTTGAGGCCATTATGTATCTTTGGTTCATTTTCTGTATGTATGTGTCTGAAACAATAACTGTCTTCTTGATAAAAACTCAAAATAAATTGTATTTGCAGTGAACATTTTGGAAATATATAACCTTGTGTGAAAATAGACGGTTAGATTTTATTGATTCTGACTCTTGGATTAAAAATTGTTTTGTTTTATTTTAATATATAATAATCTAAAAGGGATTTCCTGATGATCTGCTTTCTAATTATTGTTTTACAGTAGACTATGTCCATTTGACAAGCAACAAATCTATGATTTTGAAATTGTCTGCTTTAAGAGAACTAAATATCTTTGTTTTTAATAAAATGCTTCACATTGAAATAAAGCTCCTTTATCATCTTTCCCGTGAGAAGAATGATTTTAAGGCAAGCAGACTATTCAAATTTTGACTGTCAATTTAGCCCATTAACCTTGTGTTACTCTGTAATATGTGCCTGTGTGAGAGGGGCATGGGAAGAGCTCTGTTCATGGATCCACTTTAGAGATGACTAAAGGTTCCTTCAATTACTGGAGTTTTCTGGAGGAGAAAAAGTCTGCAGCCAATGCCAGCTCCTGCGTCCATTACAGATTGCTCAAATTTGCATGGACAATTACACCAGGGAATTGCGTCAATGCAGGGCCGCTGGTCACACCAACACCAGACAATCACACAACGGCTTCGGTACTTAAACTTTAAAATCCTTACACCATTATGCCTGTTCTATTAGAACAAACTGCAGCAAATGATCCAAAGCCAATTCTAATGACTGGCGATGAGGTGCCAAAGGGGACTGAAGGAAGAGGTGTGGCCTGGCCCCTACTGGTCAACTTAAGCAATCACCAGCTCCCCAGTATTAACTGCAGCAACTACTGCTTCTTTTTTAGTTTTGCTCTCCATGCTTTTCATTTGGGGCCAACAGTAAGAATTACCTAATTTATAGAAGGGTTGTGAAGTTTAGTAAGGGAAATTAGGTCATGGCAGAAACTGGTCTTGGCACAGAAAGCACTGCCTAAACACAGATCTATAGATAGAGCTTTGTTTGAACGGTTGGTTGATTTCTTTAAATGCCAGTAACCACAATTGAGGCTTTTCTGTTCATTTCTTTCATAAACCGTAATATGTACTTCATGAGAAGTTAATCTAAGTAATATCATTGTAAGTACTGAAACATCACTTACTAAATCTTTTCTAAAAAGGAATATTCAAGAAGAAAATCTAATTAAAATACCAATAAAGGTGGGCCAGAGCCTTGCACGCAGCTAATTCACGACAGACCTGGGTTTGATCCCTAGCATCCCATATGGTCCCCCAAACCAGGACCAATTTCTGAGTGCTTAGCCAGGAGTAACCCCTGAGTGTCACCAGGTATGGCCCAAAAATCAAAAGAAAAAAACAAACAATAAAGCTCATAGAATCTGCAAAAGGAGAGATCATAATGAGATTAAATGTTTTACCATCTGAGCATAAATGTTCCCAAGTGCTGATTTTATACAATATTTCCAAAAGTTTCAAGAGATGGAACCGAGGCTTCTAAATGTCAATCAACTACACTATCAATTTGACACATATCTATTCTTTTCTTCCCTGTTTTTTGTTGTTGTTGTTGTTTGTTTGTTTTGTGGAAGATACGAGGAGTGAGAAGGGGAAGAACAATGTTGTTCAAAGAAACTGGTTATCCTAAAAGAGGGGAGAAGATATGACCCAGATGAAAGACAAAAGGGAAGGTGTCCAGTCACTATTTTGGTTTTAGGATGCCCATAATCACCATTATTTTCAACGAAAAGAGGTCATGTTTATAGAATAAATGTAAAATTTTACATTTTAGTTTTAAGAGAATAACAAATAGATTATACCTAAGATACAAATTTGGATCTTACATTTTGGCACACAAACAAATAGAATATTAAATACCAAACACCTTACTTTTTAGCTCCTCTATATTTGCCCTAAATGGAATCCTGCTGTGTAGTAAACATCATCCCTCTTATGCAGCAAAAGTACCCTTAGACCAACACCATTTTCTCAAGGTTTAATTTTTTCAGTAAGGTACTAAATCTTTATTGCAAACATAAAATGCTTTCTTACTGCTAGAAGAGACACCATACACTTATTTTATGTAGGCTCCATCTTTTTAAGTTTCTGTTGGGAAAAAAAATCCTTTATGATATTTTGTTATATTCTATATCAGTTATTGCTTTTTCATAATTTCTATCAATAAAAGAAACTTCTTTTCATCACTACCCTCCTGCTTTCCCCCACAAAAAGAAACCCTAATCACTGACCACTGGTGGTAGAGTAAGTGCAATTCAGTCTATCACAGCAGTCATACTGGTGGTGCTGATTTCACAGTGTGACTGGCACTCACTTTTGCTTTGAAGATGACCCAGCCCCCCATCTGTCTGAGCTGAGTGTCCTGCTTGTTTTCCCCAGCCACTACTGGAAAACAGCAGCATATGCACTAAGGAGGCAGGCACAGAACCCTTCTGCGCATGTCAATTGTCTCTACACAGACCAGCACTAACATGAAGCAAGGCATCTTAGTTGATGCTTGTATTGCTCAGAGAAACTGGTCTGGGAGAGGGACCACAGAGCTGAGAAGAGATCAGAGAGTCCTTCAGTTTTCATAAAATTTCCAATAAGCTATTTTAAGGCAAATGCTTGCATGATGCTGATGCAACTCTAATAAGTAGACTAAAGATAAAAGGCAATTTCCTCTTTCCATGTTCTGCCATCTTACTTTGATTTAATAGCAATTTACACAAAGTAACAGTTCATACAGAAGAATTTTAAAACACTGAGCCTGAGTTTCCAAGGGAAAAACGGAGTCAAATACCCATAAAGGTAAAGATCCTCCCACCGGCTCTGTGTTAATATTAGCCAGCATCTTTTTATGTATCTGGCTGGGTTTAAGAACCTAAAAGGTACACCCAGAGAGGGTTGAAAGAAACCTTGGATTAGGTATTGCACTCATTATCATCTGCTTTTTCTGGGTATCTTTCATGGCCCAGAGCCCCTATCAAATCCTGTGAGCTGTATGCTGAGTGTTCCTTTCTTACCAGTATGCAGAGAGTGGCTTCTTGTCTAGTCCCACCCAGAAAAAATACATCTCTGTCAATTTTTCAGCAGGAAAAGAGATTGGATGACTACATAAAGTCATATGACCAATTATATGACCAATGACAAGTTTGCAGAACTCTCCTATTAGCTATACTAGGTAATTAGTATCTATACCACTATAGCCTAATAGTTGCTATCTAACATATTCTCACAGCTGCAAAATTCAGACCTGTAAGCTTACATTTCTACTGCCTATATAGAAATGGAAACTGCTTTAACAGAGATGAAAAACCCCACTATGATATGGCATCAAATACTGAATGCTGAGGCCAGAGCAGTGGTGCAGTGGTAGGGCATTTGCCTTGCACACAGCTGACCTAGGATGGACTGCAGTTCGATCCCCCAGAGTCCCATATGCACCCCCACAAACCAGGTGTGATTTCTGAGCACAGAACCAGGAGTAACCCCTGAGTGTCACCAGGTGTGGCCCAAAAACCAAAAAAAAAAAAAAGAAAAGAAAAGAAAAGAAAAGAAAAAAAAATACTGGGTATGGGAAAGAAAAACTGAATGCTTACAAACTCTTGTATACAAAAGTAAGGAATAGTTTATAATCAGTTCTACTAGAACTGGCTGTGTAATATGGCTCAGAGATATCTGACATAGATTTATGGGTTTGAGTATAGTTTGGCTTTGTTTTGGGGTCTCAGAGCCACACTGCAGTGCTCAGAGTCCATACAAGTGTTAGAGATCTGTATACTATCTCTCCAACTTTAGTGGTCTTTAAATTGCTTTAAGTGTCATCTATAATGAATAATACAGGATGGATATGATTATAAAAATGTATGTAATGATAAGTAAAGAATATACAATAAATGTAATAACATGAATAATAACACAGCTGAAACGAATCTAAGTGGGCTGCTATAAAATATCATAGATATTGTTTCTGGATTCAACATATAGGAGAAAAACATACAGGAGCATAGAGTAAACAGATACAGCAACTGCCTTGATGTCTTAAATATATAGCAAACATATACTGTTAATTTGGTCACCTTTTTTTCTCAGACACTACATAGAGCAATGTAGATAAGGAAAGACAGATGAATATATATCAAAGAATCCATTTATTTGGGGTCAAGATAGAGCTAGTTTATACATCAATATGTATTCAATATTAATAGTTGTTTTATGAAAATGGAGAGAGGGGCAGGAGAGGAATGCACTTACATCTAAATTGAATCTCAGTTTTGGAAGACAAATATTAGAAGTTCTAGTTCCAAGATATTAAGTTCTTTAAAAAGTTGTACTTTGAGCTGGGGAGATAATACAGCTGACAGAGTGTGTGTGTGCGTGTGCGTGTATGTGTGTGCGCGTCTTAAATATAGCAGGCCCAAGTTCACTTCCCAGCACCTTAGATGGTCCCAGAGCCATACTAGGAATGATCCCTCAACACAGAGCAAGAAGTAATCTGTGATAACTCTGTATGTGACCCCAAAACCAAAAAAATAAAATAACTGTCTTCAAAGTCATCCAATCTTAATCTAACTAATTAAGTCTAGCTAATTCCAAGGAAAGATTCACTTTTTTTTATTATTATTAAAAACATCACACATAGGGGCCGGGGCAATAGCGCAGCAGTAGGGCATTTGCCTTGCATGCAGTCTATCTCTGGCGTCCCATATGGTCCCCCAAGTCAGGAGCAATCTTTGAGCACTTTGGCCAGGAGCAACCCCTGATTGTCATAGGGAGTGACTGCCCCCCCAATTCCACATTTTCTTTTTTTGGGGGGCCACACTCGGATATGCTCAGGAATTACACCTGGCTAGCTCAGAAATGGCTCCTGGCCAGCTCAGGGGACCATATGGGATGCTGAGAATCAAACTGGGTCCTAGCCGGGTCGACCACATGTAAGACAAATGCCCAACTGCTGCACTATCTCTCCAGCCCCCATTTTCTTTTTCTAACAGAAAAAGCCACATGATTGCTTTCCCTGTCAATACAGCTCGAAATACACAAGTATACTTTGACATCCTTCCAGGAACCAAACCAACACCATTTGCAGCAAATTGCCCTCCAGAAACATGCTGAGAGCTCGACGCCAAAGGAAAGGCCCCACGCTTTGCAGAAACTACGCCTCCCAGCATGCAGCGCGGCCACATCCCTGCGGGGTCGTTGCCTTGGCAACCAGTCCTGGCCTCATCCAGTCAGTTATGGCGGGTCCTGGCGGTGGGCAGATCCCGGATGGCGAGTTCACCGCGGTCGTGTACCGCCTCATCCGGGACTCCCGGCACGCCGAGGCGGTGCAGCTGCTGAGCGGGGAGCTCCAGCGTAGCCCCAGCAGTCGCGCCGGCCTCTCGCTGCTGGGCTATTGCTACTACCGCCTGCAGGAGTTCGCGCTAGCGGCCGAGTGCTATGAGCAACTGGGGCACCTGCACCCAGAGCTGGAGCAGTACCGCCTGTACCAAGCCCAGGCGCTGTACAAGGCCTGCCTGTACCCCGAGGCCACGCGCGTCGCCTTCCTGCTCCTGGACAACCCCGTCTATCATAACCAAGTGTTGCATCTCCAAGCCACCATTAAGTATAGCGAGGGCGACCTGCCAGGGGCCAGGAGTCTGGTGGAGCAGCTGCTGAGTGGGGAAGGGGGAGAAGAAAGTCCAGGGGAGAGTGAGCCCGATAACCAGGTCAACCTGGGCTGCTTGCTCTACCAGGAGGGACAGTATGAGGCCGCGAGTTCCAAGTTTGCTGCAGCCCTGCAGGCCTCAGGCTATCAGCCTGACCTCTCCTACAACCTGGCTTTGGCCTGTTACAGCAGCCGGCTCTATGCCCCAGCCTTGAAGCACATAGCTGACATTATTGAACGCGGTATCCGCCAGCACCCAGAGCTAGTTGTGGGCATGACCTCAGAGGGCATTGACGTTCGCAGTGTGGGCAACACCCTAGTTCTTCACCAGACAGCTCTGGTGGAAGCCTTCAACCTCAAGGCAGCTATTGAATACCAACTGAGAAACTTTGAAGTGGCCCAGGAAACTCTCACAGACATGCCACCTCGGTCAGAGGAAGAATTGGATCCGGTGACCCTGCACAACCAAGCACTCATGAACATGGATGCTAGGCCTACAGAAGGGTTTGAAAAGCTACAGTTCCTGCTCCAGCAGAACCCCTTCCCCCCAGAGACCTTTGGCAACCTTTTGCTGCTCTACTGTAAGTATGAGTATTTTGACCTAGCCGCTGATGTCCTGGCAGAAAATGCCCATTTGACTTATAAGTTCCTCACACCATATCTCTACGACTTCTTGGATGCCATGATCACTTGCCAGACAGCTCCTGAAGAGGCTTTTGTTAAGCTTGATGGGCTGGCAGGGATGCTGACTGAACAGCTCCGAAAACTAACTAAACAAGTACAGGAAGCAAGACACAATAGAGATGATGAGGCTGTCAAGAAGGCAGTGAATGAATATGATGACATCCTTGAAAAGTATATCCCCGTGTTAATGGCTCAAGCCAAAATCTACTGGAACTTGGAAAATTACTCAATGGTGGAAAAGATCTTCCGCAAATCCGTAGAATTCTGTAACGACCACGATGTGTGGAAGTTGAATGTGGCTCATGTTCTGTTCATGCAGGAGAACAAATACAAAGAAGCGATTGGTTTTTATGAGCCCATAGTCAAGAAGCATTATGATAACATCCTGAATGTCAGTGCTATTGTGCTGGCTAACCTCTGTGTTTCTTACATTATGACAAGTCAAAATGAAGAAGCCGAGGAGCTGATGAGAAAGATTGAAAAGGAGGAAGAGCAGGTCTCCTATGATGATCCTGATAAAAAGATCTACCACCTCTGCATTGTGAATCTGGTGATCGGGACACTTTATTGTGCCAAAGGAAATTATGACTTTGGTATTTCTCGGGTCATCAGGAGCTTAGAACCTTATAATAAAAAATTGGGAACTGATACCTGGTATTATGCCAAGAGATGTTTCCTGTCCTTACTAGAAAATATGTCAAAAAACATGGTAATACTCCGTGACAGTGTCATTCAAGAATGCATTCAATTTCTTGAACACTGTGAATTTTTTGGAAGAAACATACCTGCTGTTATTGAACAACCTCTGGAAGAAGAAAGAATGCATATTGGAACTAATACAGTTACATATGAATCCAGACAGTTAAAAGCTTTAATTTATGAAATTATAGGATGGAATTTGTAGTCACACTTTGTCTTTTATCAATCTGACTGCTATATTTTTGTTATGTTGTTTAGTTCTCTACCTATATTTATCTTTTGCATCTTTATATTTGCTACTTATTGACATTAGCATTCTTTAATATTACAATTTAAATAATTTTTATGTCATTTTGAGAAACCACAAATGAGATAAAGAATCTAAACCTTACACAGACTTAAAAAATATATAAGAATAATTGGGAAAGGTATGATACCTATAATCCTTTTTCTTTGTGTATTTCATGCTTGGTTTATATTAAAGGAACCCTGCAGGGCAAGTATCAGGTATCATAATGTCCAGAACACAGCAAATGTATAGGATATTATAAGACATCTGGACTTTAATAAATATTGTGTGTTTTCTCCAACAACTTACCCTCACATTTAAGGTATGTTTTACATATATTGTAATAGATTTAAGTAGAATTCCTAAACAGTTGTGAAGTTTTATCTAACATAATTAATTTCTTATGTTATCAATGGTTTTTTATGTTTAATCTGTTGGAAATATTGTACCCTAAAAATCCTGTTCCATAGCACAGCAAATATGGTGCTAGGATTTGGAAATAACAGTGACAAATAAGTTTTATGGTTTTCCTTTGTTCCATTTGTAATAATTTGAATTTGTAATAATAAACAAGTTGATTTAACATTAAGAACAGAGAAGAACATTCTTCTTGATTCTTAGCCTCTGTTTCTACTTAGGATGTGTTTATGCTGGAATATCTTTCCAATCTGTAGCTTCTTGGGAAAGGGAAGTCTTAAACCATTCCTATTACTCAAATACTTTACCTGCTAACACAACACATTGATTAAAAGTATTCTAAACTTTGTTGGTTTTTTTGTTTGGTTTTGTTTTGATTTTTTTGGTTTTGGAGTCACACCCAGTGACATTCACACTTTAGCTATTGTTGGTATCAAATTCTTAAATTTAAAGACTCTGGATTCTGTGCATTTCTTTCATCAATGTCAGGCTGATGTGGAACATCCTCTAGTTTCAGCATAGCTTTAAATACAGAGCGATCTACCCTACATGCAGATTGTTGCTGAGTCATCTGGGTGTTGGGAGCACTCTTTGGAGTAAGTCAATGCCAAAGCAGTGGTAGGTCTTCCCTGGTAGAGGCTTGGATCTTGGTGATGTTATAGACAATTGTGGTTGTTTCCACAGATGGTATCCATTGTTCAGGTGTGTGTGGGCGATGCCCATTCTTCTGAGGTCTATGCCAATGCTCAGGGTAAAAGGCATAATTACATTACCAAATTTGTGTTCCCATCTCTATTAGATAAGAACTTGTTTGCTTATGTATTATTTTCCATTTAATGTGCCTATGCAAAAGAGAAGCAATGCCACAAGATATTGTTGGTGCATCTGGGGGCCGACGAATAAAGTCCAACATTCCCCATAACTTGGTTCAAACATGAAATCTATACAGAGATACTCTTCTACCAGTATTGCTTATAAAACAGATCTCAAAGGGGGAAAATCAAACAATCAAATAACAAATCCAGTGGGCAAAATTGTCACTACATGAGGATGTTCGAAGAGTTATAGATGTTAAGGGAATACATCTGAGACATACAAAAAAGAAACACGTGTCCCTTTTATGTTTTAGAAATAGTTAAGAGGGAGAGGGTGTTTCCGAGACACCACTTTGGTCTGTGATTTGGACAAGTAAAGAGCACATGGAGCCATGTCCTCCCTGAGTTGCCTGCAGAAACTTCCAATTCCCCAAGAGGCGTTTGCTTCCTAATTGCTGGAAGTTGAAAGTTCACCAGTCCCCTCCCAGCCCCTTGCAAGAGCAAGGAAGCCTGGGGTCTCTTTTAAATTGTACCTTGCCAGAACCCACTTGCTGGGACCCTGAGCAGGTGTCCAGTAATAACCCTGGGGACGGAGAGGAAGGAGAGAGAAGGCTGTGGGGGGCAGCCGAGGCTGCATCTTCACCTTATCTTGGCCAAAAAGCCTACAGCATGGAACCTTGCTGTGACGTGTTGCCTGCTGAAGCTTCAGTCTCCACCCAAAAAAGTTACTGTGAAAGATATGTAATCCACCTTGGCCAAAACAAAAACCATTAGTACAGAAAAATGGTTAAATGTGGGGTAACAAGAGATGGGAGTGAGGGAGTAAAGGAATAAAAGGAGCTCCTGAACGGCTTTCACATTATGACAAGCAGAAGAAACACAATGATATCCCAATATTTGTCATTATGTTCCACCCCCACGCGTTTTCACAATGGACAAGTTTAATAAGGAAACTTCCCTGATAAATCCTAAAGCCAGAACCTATTGTGCTGCTATTTCTACCTCAATGGCTTGTCCAGCCATGTGGCCAGGAAAAGCCCTGGAGTTCTGGAGGAAGGAGGTAGAGGGGTGCTGGGGTAACCCATGTCCCGCACTCCTTCCTAGACCTGGTTAAAGAGGTCTTTGGCATGGCAGAGGGCTGCCAAATGCCATGCTGGCAGAACCTCCCGGCTCCCAGGAAGGAAGGAGATCCTTCCCGAGCTAGAAGGCCGGAAGGTCAGAGCCACCACCTACCCCAGACCCTCCCTTTGGAGCCTAGAGGTAAATGGGGAAAGCTTAGGGAAACCAATAAACTCCTCCAAGAGACCCACCTCACTGGCTTGCCCAGCAATGTGCCCAGGAAAAGCCCTGGAGTTCCAGAAGAAGGAGGTAGAGGGTTGCTGGGGTGACCCATGTCCCACACCCCTTCCTAGGCCTGGGTAAAGAGGCTTTTGGCATGGCAGAGGGCTGCCAAATGCCATGCTGGCAGAACCTCTGGCTCCCAGCAGCTTTTAATATATTTTTAATTTTTTTTATTTAAACAACTTTATTACATACATGATTGTGTTTGGGTTTTAGTCATGTAAATAAATACCACTCATCCCCAGTGCAACATTCCCATCACCAATGTCCCAAATCTCCCTCCTCCCCACCTAACCCCCACCTGTACTCTAGACAGGCTTTCTATTTCCCTCATACATTCTCATTATTAGGATAGTTCAAAACGTAGTTATTTCTCTAACAAAACTCATGCCTGTTTGTGGTGAGCTTCATGAGGTGAGCTGTAACTTCCAGCTCTTTTCTCTTTTGTGTCTGAAAGTTATTATTGCAAGAATGTCTTTCATTTTTCTTAAAACCCATCAATGAGTGAGACCATTCTGTGTCTTTAACTCTCTGACTTATTTCACTCAGCATAATAGATTCCATGTACATCCATGTGTAGGAAAATTTCATGACTTCATCTCTCCTGACAGCTGCATAATATTCCATTGTGTATATGTACCACAGTTTCTTTAGCCATTCATCTTTTGAAGGGTATCTTGGTTGTTTCCAGAGTCTTGCTATGGTAAATAGTGCTGCAATGAATATAGGTGTAAGGAAGGGATTTTTGTATTGTATTTTTGTGTTCCTAGGGTATATTCCTAGAAGTGGTATAGCTGGATCCTATGGGAGCTTAATTTCCAATTTTTGGAGGAATCTCCATATTGCTTTCCATAAAGGTTTAACTAGGCGGCATTTCCACCACCAGTGGATAAGATTTCCTTTCTCTCCACATCCCCGCCAACACTGCTTGTTCTCATTCTTTGTGATGTGTGCCAATCTCTGGGGTGTGAGGTGGTACCTCATAGTTGTTTTGATTTGCATCTCCCTGTTAATTAGTGATGTGGAGCATTTTTTTTTCATGTGTCTTTTGGCCATTTGTATTTCTTCTTTGTCAAAGTGTCTGTCCATTTCTTCTCCCCATTTTTTGATGGGATTAGATTTTTTTCTTGTAAATTTTTGTCAGTGCCTTGTATATTTTGGAGATTAGCCCCTTGTCTGATGGGTTTTGGGTGAATAGTTTCTCCCACTCAGTGGGGGGCTCTTGTATACTGGGCACTATTTCTTTTGAGGTGCAGAAGCTTCTCAGTTTAATATATTCCCATCTGTTAATCTCTGCTTTCACTTGCTTGGAGAGTGCCGTTTCCTCTTTGAAGATGCCTTTAGTCTCAATGTCCTGGAGTGTTTTGCCTACGTGTTGTTCTATATATCTTATGGTTTCGGGTCTGATATCGAGGTCTTTTATCCATTTGGATTTTACCTTCGTACATGATGTTAGCTGGGGGTCTAAGTTCAATTTTTTGCAAGTGGCTAGCCAGTTGTACCAACACCACTTGTTGAAGAGGCTTTCTTTGCCCTATTTAGGATTTCTTGCTCCTTTATAAAAAAAAATTAGGTGATTGTATGTCTGGGGAACATTCTCTGATTAATCAAGCCTATTCCACTGATCTGAGGGCCTGTCTTTATACAAATACCATGCTGTTTTGATAACTATTGCTTTGTAGTACAGTTTAAAGTTGGGGAAAGTAATTCCTCCCATATTATTTTTCCAATGATTGCTTTAGCTATTCTAGGGTGTTTATAGTTCCAAATTAATTTCAAAAGTGCCTGATCCACTTCTTTGAAGAATGTCATGGGTATCTTTAGAGGGATCACATTAAATCTGTACAGTGCTTTGGGGAGTATTGCCATTTTAATGATATTAATCCTGCCAATCCGTGAGCAGCATATGTGCTTCCATTTCCGCATGTCCTCTCTTATTTCTTGGAGCAGAGTTTTATAGTTTTCTTTTAGTCAAGTTGATTCAAAGATATTTGAGTTTGTGTGGCACTATTGTGAATGGGGTTGTTTTCTTAATGTCCATTTCTTCCTTATTACTATTGGTTTATAGAAAGACCATTGATTTTTGTGTGTTAATTTTGTAGCCTGACAACTTGCTATATGATCCTATTCTTTCTAGAAGCTTTTTTGTAGAGACTTCAGGGTTTTCTAGGTAGAGTATCATGTCATCTGCAAACAGTGAGAGCTTGACTTCTTCCTTTCCTATCTGGATTCCCTTGATATCTTTTTCTTGCCTAATCGCTATAGCAAGTGCTTTCAGTGCTATGTTGAATAGGAGTGGTGAGAGAGAACAGCCTTGTCTTGTGCCAGAATTTAGAGGAAAGGCTTTCAGTTTTTCTCCATTGAGGACAATATTTGCCTCTGGCTTGTGGTAGATGGCCTTAACTATATTGAGGAAGGTTCCTTTCATTCCCATCTTGCTGAGAGTTTTGATCAAGAATGGGTGTTGGACCTTATCAAATGCTTTCTCTGTGTCTATTGATATGATCATGTGATTTCTATTTTTCTTGCTGTTGATATTGTGTATTATGTTGATAGATTTACAAATGTTAAACCAGCCTTGCATTCCTGGGATGAAACCCACTTGATCATAGTGGATGATCTTCTTAATGAGGCATTGAATCCTATTTGCCAGGATTTTGTTGAGGATCTTTGCATCTGCATTCATCAGCGATATTGGTCTGTAATTTTCTTTTTTTGGTAGCATTTCTGTCTGGTTTAGGTATCAAGGTGATGTTGGCTTCATAAAAGCTATTTGGACGTGTTCCTGTTTTTTCGATTTAATGAAAGAGTCTTGCCAGGATTGGTAGTAGTTCCTCTTGAAAGGTTTGAAAGAATTCATTAGTAAATCCATCTGGGCCTGGACTTTTGTTTTTGGGCAGACTTTTGATTACTGTCTTAATTTCCTCAATAGTGATGGGTGTGTTTAGATATGCTACATCCTCTTCATTCAACCGTGGAAGATTATAAGAGTCCAAAAATTTATCCATTTCTTCCAAGTTTTCATTTTTAGTGGCATAGAGTTTCTCAAAGTAGTTTCTGATTACCCTTTCGATCTCTACTATATTAGTAGTGATCTCTCCTTTTTCATTCCTAATATGAGTTATCAAGTTTCTCTCTCTTTCTTTGTTAGTTTTGCCAGTGGTCTATCAATCTTGTTTATTTTTTCAAAGAACCAACTTCTGCTTTCATTGATCTTTTGGATTGTTTTTCAGGTTTCCACTTCATTAATTTCTGCTCTCAGCTTTGTTATTTCCTTCTATCTCCCTATTTTTGGGTCCTTTTGTTGAGTACTTTCTAATTCTATGAGCTGCGTCATTAAGCTATTCAGGTATGCCCCTTCTTCTTTCCTGATGTGTGCTTGCAAAGCTATAAATTTTCCTCTCAGTACTGCTTTTGCTGTATCACATAGCTTCTGATAGTTTGTGTCTCCATTGTCATTTGTTTTTAGGAAGGTTTTAATTTCCTCTTTAATTTCATCTCAGACCCACTGGTTTTTCAGTATTAGGCTGTTTAAATTCCAGGTATTAAAATTTTTCTTCTGTGTCCCTTTGTAGTTCACATATAATTTCAGGGCCTTGTAGTCAGTGAAGGTAGCCTGCAAAATTTTTATCCTCTTGATATTATGGAGGTATGTTTTATGTGCTAGCATGTAGTCTATCCTGGAGAATGTCTCATGTACATTAGAGAAGATTGTTTATCCAGGCTTCTGGGGGTGGGGAGTCGTCTTTCTTCCATTTCTCTTTTCACGTCTAGTATATTCTTGTTGTGTTTCAGTCTCGTTGAGCTGTCAAGTGTTGACAATGCCGTGTTGAGGTCTCCAACAATTATTGTGTTGTTATTGATATTATTTTTCAGATTGGTCAACAATTTTATTAAATATTTTGCTGGCCCCTCATTCGGTGCATATATGTTTAGGAGAGTGATTTCTTCCTGCTGTATGTATCCCTTGATTAATACAAAATGTCCATCTTTGTCCCTTACAACTTTCCTAAGAATAAAGTTTGTATCATCTGATATTAGCATGGACACTCCAGCTTTTTTATGGTGTTGTTTGGTTGGATGATTTTCCTCCAGCCTTTTATTTTGAGTCTATATTTGTTCTGACTATTCAGGTGCGTTTCTTGTAGGCAGCAGAAGGTTGGATTGAGTTTTTTGATCCATTTAGCCACTCTGTGTCTCTTAACTGGTGCATTTAGACCATTGACATTGAGAGAAAGAATTGTCCTGGGAGTTAGTGCCATCTTTATATCAAAGTTTGGTGTGTCTGTTGGTCAGTCTTGTCTTAAAGTAGGCCATTCAGTTTTTCTTTTAAAAATGGTTTTGAGTCTGTAAAGTTTCTGAGCTGTTGTTTGTCTGTGAAACCATGTATTGTTCCTTCAAACCTGAAAGTGAGTTTTGCTGGGTGCAGTATTCTAGACGAAGCATTTATTTCATTGAGTTTTGTCACTATGTCCCACCACTGCCTTCTGGCCTTGAGTGTTTCCGGTGACAGGTCTGCAGTAAATCTCAAGGATGTTCCCTTGTATGTAATTTCTCTTTTCGATCTTGCTGCTTTCAGAATTCTGTCTCTATCTGTGGAATTCGTCATTGTGACTAGGATGTGTCTTGGAGTGTTTTTTCTGGGGTCTCTTTTAGTTGGTACTCTTTGGGCATGCAGGATTTGATCGCATGTATTCATTAGCTCTGGTAGTTTCTCTTTAATAATTTTCCTGACCGTTGATTCTTCCTGGACATTTTCTTCCTGGGTCTCTGGGAATTCAATGATTCTTAAGTTGTTTCTGTTGAGCTTATCATAGACTTCTATTTTCATCTGTTCTCATTCTTTGAGTAGTTTTTCCATTGTTTGATCATTTTCTTTAAGGCTTTTTTTCAATTTCTTCTTCTGTATGGAGTTGTTATTCATGTCATCTTCCAGTGTACTAATTCTATCCTCAGCTGCTGTTAACCCGTGGGAAAGCTCAACCATGTTTTTCTTCAATTCATCTACTGAGTTTTTCAGACCTGTTATTTGACCTGAAATTTCAGTTTGGAGTTTTCTTATTTTTATCTTCATATTCTCTTGATTCTTATTATTGTTCTCTTCTATACTTTGTTTGAGTTCTTTGAACATTTTCCATATTGCAACTCTAAACTCCTTATCTGAGAGAATAACTAGTTGGTTGGTCATGTTCAAGTCATCAGAGTTGCCATCGTCATTCTCTATGTCTGGCACTGGCCTGCGTTTTTTCCCCATTGTCACACGTGTATTGTGGTTTTTTCTAAGTGTTGTTGTTGTATTCATTGGCTAAATGATGTGCATGGCCGGGAAGGGAAGCGGATCGGCTGTGCTCCTCTGGCTCCACCCTTTTTGGGCTTGTAAACTCACCTCCAGGGAAGGCTCCAGGGAAGGCGAGCCGTCCACAGATGAGCCACACACAGGCTGAAATCAGGCTGAAAATGGAGCACAGCACAGAAGACAGGCAGATAGGGGTGCTGGCATCTGAGTTCCAGCAGAGTTCCTCAATTCTGTCTGTCACTCTGAAGCAGGCAGGATCACGGCAGGAACGCTGATGAATTCCAGTCTCAGGCAGCTGGAAACCGCATGGCCCAAGATGGCTTCTGCGCCCTTCTGACTCCCAGCAGATACCAGCAGGAATCAGTGTGTGTACATCCTGACCCACCTCTGAAGCAGGCAGGATCACCAGCAGGAACACTGATGAAATCCCGTCTCAGGCAGCTAAAAACAGCATGACCCAAGATGGCTTCTGCACCCTTCTGACTTCCGGCAGAAACCAGCAGGAACCAGTGTGTGTACCTCTCAGCTTTTAATTCTTAATGTCAGCTTCCCGTTCCACAATTTTTAACAGGTTATTGCAATATATATATATATATATATATATATATATATATATATATATATATATATTTGTGTGTGTGTGGTGTGTGTGTGTGTGTGTGTTTAAAATAGTTAAAGCCTTATTGCAATATATATATATATATATATATATATTTGTGTGTGTGTGGTGTGTGTGTGTGTGTGTGTTTAAAATAGTTAAAGCCTTTCCTACACATGAAGTAAAGACCTTCAACTGTCAGCCTGCCATAACAAAAGGTCTGGAAACTGCAAAGCAGGTGAGTGAAGATGAAACAGATTTGCTCTGTGATTTACTTCACAGCCCACTTTGGATCCCCTTCATGTCCTCATCTAAGCAGTTAATCAAATGTCTGCAGCCATTAACAGAATAGAAGTAATGGATGACAGAGTGGGAGTAACAGATGCCAGAGCTACTACTGTAACTAACTCACCAAATCGAATCATCAGCCCTTCCTCCCTTGTTTTAGTTAACACAAAGGAGAGGTCACGCAAACTTTGCAAAAGGACAAAGCTATGTAGAACAGAAAGACAACCTCCAGCTTTCTTTTTCTGTTTCTGCCTCCAAAGAGGACAGTTTCTGAGATAACAGTATTTACTACTACAGAATGTATCACAAGATAAGAAATAGAAAATCTATCTTATTTATCCCTTCTCTTTTTTCCTTTTTTATCTTTTCTCTTTTTTGTCAATTCTAGGGACACTTTGCTGATAGTTGGCAGTTGATTCCACAAGCAGTTATAAAAGATACATACCAGCCTTTTAGCAAAAGGTATCAGGTAAGTAACACTGTGATTACCAAGGTGCCATTAGATACCATTAACCATGCCTTTTTATGAATAGAGATAACATTTGCCAATAAAAAGTAATTCTTACTTGATAATTTCAGAGAAAAGTTTAAGACTTACCAAAAGCACTAGTCTATATACTGTATTTTCCGGCATATAAGATGACTTTTGAAACAAAAGAAAGTCAACCGAAAATCGGAGTCGTCTTATATGCCGAGTATATCCCGAAAAATGTTTCAATATGCCGCTAAATGAAAATTGTCTGAATATTGCCACAAAACAAATTTTCCAACTCCATCCTGCACCAATCACTGCCAGGCTGCTCAGACCACCTCTCTAACTCAGTCAATCCAAGCAGGCTTTTTATGCATGCAAATTAGACAATGTCTGGACCCGAATCTACATTGTAAAAAGCTTGCTCAGATTGGCCAGAGTCAGAGAGGAAGTCTATTGCAGTATAACCTTTGGACCTTTGCTTGTTGTGATTGGCTTACTGTGGAAGATACAGTTGCAGCACAGGAACATTCTGTCTTATACAGCAAATATAGGTCTAAACCTATGTTTTAACTGTAAAATTCGGGGGTCATCTTATACGCCTGGTCGTCTTATTCTCTGGAAAATACGATAATTTGTAGAATACTCTGAGATTTGTTTGGGTACTTGCTATAAGCCCTGTTTCATTTAAACTGTGTTTGACCTCAGTAGAAAAATGGTGACTGATAAGCAATTTTTCTATATTTAAAATGTTCCAGTGCCTAAGTGATAGTATAGAAGATAGGGTGCTTACCTCCCATGCTTACCTCCTAGGGTTCTATTCCTGGCACCCTGTATGGTCCTCTAAGAGAGATCTGACAAAAAGAGCAAGGGGTAAGCTCTGAACACTTCTGGCTGTGCCCCCTCAAAAAATACAAAGCCAGTCACTGGCCCAAAAGATAGTTATTGGTGATATATACAATGAAGTATTGTTTTAATATTCTACTGCGGAATAGTGATGAGATTTGAATCTTTATACAGTTAGTACTTCATATTTGAATCTATTGTTAAATGAACTTTTTCAGAGGTCATATTAAATTGGCTCTGAAGCATTTGGGCCAAGAATGATCTAAGAAAAATTGAAATTTTATCAATAACATCATAGTGAATATGTCACTAGAAAGGAATTCTCTTTATAGGTAGTAATTATTGGAAAATATAATGAAATATTTAGTTCTTTTTAAAAAGGTGAAATTTTAAACATTTTTTATAATATTGGATAGGCCTGGGGACTTATGTTAATAAAATAAATCAGACAGATACAAATACTATATAATTTCACTCATCTGTGGAATATAAAAGAAAAAAAACATCAAAACAAAGAATCACAGCTAAAAATCAACTTTTATAAGATTATTAGGACAAAAATGGATGTCACTATATGGAAGGAAAAGTGAGAGGTGAGTAAATTGGGTAAAAGCAATATTTGGTGGTAAATGGAAACTGGATTTTTAATGGAGATCATAAGATAGTGCATGTTGATTTATAATGTTTTATAACTGAAACCATTTAAACCTATGTTATTTAAAAGAGTTCTATATACATTTCTAGTATGAAAGGTTGTGTAAATATAAATTAAGTCTGTGATCAAAAGTAAAGTTTGGGGCTGGAAAGACAAACAATGGGTAAAGTCTTAAAATACATGACAGTTTTCAAATGGGTTCTGGAGCAGAGGACCAGAGCAGTGGGACAAGGAATAGGGTGTTTGCCCTACACACACTAACCTAGGACGGACCTCGGAGCACATAGCCAGATTGACCCCTGAGCATCACCGGGTATGACCCAAAAACAAACAAACAAAAAAAGAATTTTAAACTACAGGGTATTTTCAGAAAAGTTCTGTTTATGGAAAATGCTGATATTTTAATTATACACTTTAAACTTTGTTGCTTGGGGAATATTAGGTTTCCCGTCTTTGGCAAAAGGCAGAGGTCAAGAAAACCAAAGCTTTGTAACCTTGTCTCATTTTTTCATTTTTTTTTCGGGGGGGGGGTCCTTTTTTTAAAAAATAAATCTTCATTTCAGCAACATGATTACAAGCATGTTTGTAGTTGGGTTTCAGTCATAAACAGAATACCTCCCTTCACCAATGCAACATTCCCACCACCAATGTTCCCCCTCCTCCCTCACCCCTGCCTGTATTATGACAGGCATTCTATTTCTCTAGTTCTTTAATATTGTCATGTTAGTTGTTAGTGTAGTTATTTCCCTACCAACATTCACCACTCTTTGTGGTGAGCTTCAAATTGTGAACTGGTCCTTCTGACCCTTCTAGTCCTTAACTCCATTGTCTCTGGGCCTTATTACAATAATGTCTTTAATTTTTCCTAAAACACATAGATGAGTGAAACTATTCTGTGTCTATCATTCTCCCTCTAGCTTATTTCAGTGAGCAAAAATAGATTCCATGTACATCATGTATAGAAAAATTTCATGACTTCATCTCTCCGACGGCTGCATAATATTCCATTGTGTATATGTACCACAGTTTCTTTAGCCATCATCTGTTGAAGGGCATCTTGGTGGTTTCCAGAGTCTAGCTACTGCAAGTAGCACTGCAATGAATATATTCAAGACTTATATTCAAGATCAGATAATTTCTAGGATAGTCCCCCAAAAACTCAAGCCCAGAGGACAGAGTACCACTGGGGAGCATCTTCCTCCAGTAAAGATGCTTGGGCTCTGATGCCTAGAAATTCAGTTTCAGTTCTTTGAGATGAGAGTGGGGAGGGGTCAATTTATAAAACATATCTCCAGGAGGGATGAGGTATTTGGGTTCCACCACCCACAAACCATCAACTGGTTTGTATTGGTACTTTGGTAGACCATGTGGTATGATAATAAGAATTTGAAGAGGCATAAAACTAAACACACATAGAACAGTGTTGCAAACTAATGCTATTTCAGGTTTTTTTTAATGCTTTAAAAGACACCCAAAATTTCCCATCAAGATTGAGAACCATAAAAATATGATGGTGATAATGCTGTTGCACAGCCTAGCCTGTCATCAGGCTGGGTATAGCCTGTTAAGCAGTCTGTTTAATTACCAACCTAAAAACTTATTTTTAAGAATGAATAGGTAAGGGCCCAAAGCAATAGCATAGTGCACATGGCTAACCCAGGACGAACCCAGGTTTGATTCCCCACATCCCATATGTTCCCCTGAGCCTGCCAGGAGTGATTTATTAGTGCAGAGCCAGGAATAACCCCTGAATGCCATCAGGGTTAAGTGAAAAAAATCAGGGCATTGAATTCATACATTTAACTTAGGTTATTTTGACTCAGACAGCTTTTTTAGTCAGTACAACCTCAACATAGAAATGTTATAGTTAATTTAAGATTTCTTCAGAAATCTTTCATATTTGAAGAAATAATTTGAAAGAGAAATACTGAGTAAAATTTAATAGAAAAATTTTAAGGCCTCCTGGATATATTTGGAATATACTCATACATTTTCTCCTTCAAAGGTTCATAATGATCATTTATAGTCATCACATTTTCATGTATTATTCTTAGCTGAAGTCAAACATAATTCTACATAGGCATTATCTTAACATTCTTTCTATAAAGTTTAATTGACTTTGGTTGCCCCCAATTTGTTCTCTTTACATGGATCACAGTTCTCAGGCCTCCCTGTTGGTATGGATTCCTCCAAAATCTAACCCCAACCCCAAATGTACACATACACATATATCTTTTTAAATTTATGATGAAAATTTAACAATTTTCAGTGGTTTAAGGAGATTTATAATCCATTTCTTAGCCCCCCTCCTCCATCCTCCAATTCTTGACATTTCATTTAAATTTATGGGTCTCAATTGCATGGCTGCACATTAAAATCACCTGGGGAGATTTTAAAACTCCAGTTGGCCCAGGCTGCATTCTAGTATGACTGTGGTCAGACCCAAATGTTATCAGTATTTTCCTCTAATTCCCAAATGCATCCAAGAATGAGGACCTTTGCTGTAAATCAACTATCGTCCCTCCTTTCTAAGATGGATTTAGGAATCAGCATGTGACCCAAACCTGACCAAGGCATGAGAAATCTCTTGTAAAGCTACTGAGCTACTTTTTCTACTGTACATGAAGCTTTCTTTTAAAATAAAAGGGAGTGAACAAAATTAAGCTTCTTCCTTCTTCTGAGCATGTTGATCTAAATCTGCTGCCACCATAAGATAAAGGTCAAATGGACGGCATTAAAAAAAAAAAAAAATACCAGCGAGGTGGCCCTAGAGGTAAGGTGTCTGCCTTGCAAGCACTAGCCAAGGAAAGATTGCAACTGCGGTTCGATCCCCCGGCGTCCCATATGCTCCTTCTGAGCACTTAGCCAGGAGTAACCCCTGAGCATAAAATGAGTGTGGCCTGAAAAACCAAAAAAAAAAAAGAAAAAGAAAAAAAAAGAAAGAACTGAGTCCTTTTTTGTTGTTGTTGTTGTTGTTTTTTGTTTGTTTGTTTTAGGGCCACACCCGGCAGTGCTCAGGGGTTACTCCTGGCTGTCTGCTCAGAAATAGCTCCTGGCAGGCACGGGGGACCATATGGGACACCGGGATTTGAACCAACCACCTTTGGTCCTGGATTGGCTGCTTGCAAGGCAAACGCCGCTGTGCTATCTCTCCGGGCCCAGAACTGAGTCCTTGATGACAGCTTTGAACTACTGTACCACTGACCCTAATGTTTGACACAACTCTGCATCTTTTGTAGAATGGGGTGGATATCAATCTTATTGCTGAAATTTGTTTGAGCCCAAACATTCTGTTTTTAGTAACTATAAACAACCAGACAACTCTCACCTGTTTTAGTCCTAACTTCAGTGTGTTGCCTAAGAAGTGACAGATTTTATGTAAGTTATTGTCCCAACATCTTTTCTTTCATAAAACTGAGTCTCACTCCTTAGACTCTTATCAATAGAACAAAATGAATCTTTGTAAGGGTATGTACAGACCAAACTTTGTTAGTATTTTGTTTTTGTCTTTGGGTCACACCCAGTGATGCTCAAGAGTTACTCCTGGCTATGTGCTCAGAAATTGCTGCTGGTTCAGGGGACCATATGGGATGCCAGGGGACTGAACCGCGGTCCGTCCTAGGTCAGTCCGGTGCAAGTCAAATACCCTACCGCTGTGCCACCGCTCCAACCCAAAAAACTTGATAGTATTAAGTGCTCATTCAATCTTCTGAAACTGAAACAGCTGCTTCTGAGATGGGGTGCAACTTTATATTTCTGAACATTTCCTTATGTACAAGTTTATAGAGATGAAATTGCACTATCTACCGATGTTGCTTGCTCTGTTTCTTGCAAAGCCACCAGAGAAATACCAATGCATACAGAAACTCATATGGAAAATATATTCCTCAAGTGTAGAATTTCCTCCAAACTTATGTAAGGTGCTTCATTAAAACAATAATAGTAATAATAATAATAAAAGAAGAAGAAGAAGAAGAATGAAAATGACAGCAGTTTACCCATGTTTAGTAAAACTAAGTGTTAGAGACAACTTAATTGTTTCTTTAGTGATAAATGCTAATCACAGTGAACTATTTTAACGTTGGCTTTTTCCACTCATAAACCTATTTATAGGAAAGTTTTCATGAAAAAAATAAATACAGTAGGCCTCAATAATCCCACCAGCACCACATTTCACTTAACAGCAGACTCATCTAAGCTGTTGGTTTGTGTCAATTCTCTAGAAGAAAGACTAGTAATGCAAATTCAAACCGATGGCTCATACTACATTGGAGGATTGGGCTAGTTGATATACTCTTACTAATCTCTTTAAACATCTACCAGGAGGGATTCTAAGACAGAATTTATTGCCTCCTCCAGCCATCTTTGAACCTACAGAGAAAAAGAAAAGATCTCTATGAAATCCGAAATTCGGGTCACTGATTTCCTGGCTGATGTCATTTCAAAGGCATGGGGTAGCCTTATGATAGCTGCAGCACAAAGTTACTTCTCTATGGCCCCATCTGTTTGCCATCACGAAGAAGTTCTTTGTGGAGTCCTAGTAAATACAGAGCCCCCTTTCTCCCCGAGGGTCCACAAGTCTTATATTGGTATCCTTAGTGTCAACTATTTTTAAGATTGAAACTTTTCCTCATTTCACTGGGCTTGAAATTTTCCAGAATGGGAAGGTATATAGAATTACATTAATACAATTTTCATTTTATTTAGATTTTGCTGACCATAGGATATTTTGTAAAAAATTTTCTATGTATTATTCTAAAATCACCATATCAATGTTACTAAAATGAAAATTTGCCAAAATTTTTCTATGGAAGAAGTGTTTTCTATTTAACTCTATATATAACTTATGTTATACAAAACAGTTTGCATTTAAATCAACTATTTCTGAGCTGCCTAGGTTCCAAGTAACTGAAAAATATAAATATTTTTTGCAAAACATTAGCCATTTCTCATGAAGAGTTTTCAAGAGAGGTTATAATGAGATAAGCAAAGAATTAGACGATGATACCAAACCACATCTAACTGGGATCAGGATTCATCCAGTAGTAATACTGAGAATGGTCACCTTTATTTTTGAAGAAAAAAAGCTTAAATTAATCCCACCAAAATGTTTAATAAGGAAAAATCTAAGTCCTTTTCTCATCTCCATTCTCTCCTCTAAGTGTGAAAACCTTTCCAGTGCCCAGAGAAAACAGACTCTCCATTCTACCAGTAAAATAATTTATTAGATGTGTTTTTAATAAATTGAACTTTCTGTGTTTATGTGTCATTTCCTCAGAGAAGGCTGACTCTAAGGATGAAATAGAAATAACATTTCTTTTCAATATTCCACAAGCCCTGATTCATAGAAAAAGGCAAGAAAGAACACAAAGGCCTTCTTATTCCTTCTGTCAAATATCAGTTTGTTTCAATATGGAATTGAAATATTTCCTGGAGTTCTTTATCAAATGAGACACAGTCTCTGGTGGGCTATAGGGAGAGAAAGTTTTCCTCACCTCATTGGGGTGAAAGAAATATAAATATTGAAGCAAAAGACTATGAAAGAATGGAAAAGGGATGCAAGAAGGCCTCAAGATAGAGCATGAGGAAAACGCCAGGTGAAGAAAAGCAACATGGCTTACACCTGAAGGATGCTTGCCTCAAGATTTTCTGAATCCCGGTAAAGAAATGAGATCATCAGATAGTATTAATGGAGCTGACACAAAACATTTTTAGTAATGATATATGAGCTGAATAGTAAAGCAGGTAGGGTTCTTGCCTGGCACATGGTTAACCCACCATCCCATATTTTCTCCAAGACACCATCAACAGTAATTCCTGAGTGCAGAGGCAGGAGTATTGCTATCGGTGGCCTCAAAAACAACAATAATAATCATCATATTTGTTTTATGTACATACACACACTAAACCCAAAATACCACAATTCTATTGCATGCAATGAGGCTAACGTTAGTGACCTAATTAAAAAAACTTTTAACAATTACACACATGGTATTTGGCCTTGCCAGAACACAAATCAGTGAGTGGTGCTTGACTGACTCAGGATAAAGAAACCTGGTTTACCCAGAATTTCACATGAGGATGAGAGAGAACCTTCTTTCTCACTGAGCAAAAATAGATTTTTTTTTTTTGCCCATTATTGACACAAGAATGATCTGTCAATGTCTTTCTATTTTCAGAAAGCTGAGTTCATATTTTAATATCAAAATATTGACCACCTTGTGTGAAAACTTGCTTGGAGAAAATGTTGCCTCAAACACTGATGAGAAAACAAGTTTGGAATTATCTAAATTTGTTTTCTTGTCTGAAAAGTTGAGATTTAAAAATAAAATTCTTCTGATTTTCTGATGGTCTTTCCCCATATTCTAGCACTTCTAATTTGTGGGAAAGTGAGTAATTTTACCAGCAGAGGGCTCCTTTCTCTGCTTGAAATCCATTTTGGAGGCTTGAGCTCCCTCCTCCTTCATCCCCTGTATCTTTCTTTAAGTTTGTACATGTAGAGATCTGGTAACAGACTATACGGTCCCTGTTAGGTCTGAAATGTAGTTTGTAACTTTCCTAGGATTTAGTAAACCAGTGTAAAACACATCTCGCTAAAGTAGAGAGTATCTGAGTTACTGCCTTTTCATATTATAGGCAGTTCTGAGCTGACCAGACATGGGTCCAATTGAATGCATGTCTTGTTAAAAGCATTGTTTTAGAGTTGGGAGGATTTGTTAATAGCATCTGCTCCTACTCTATTACAAACAACAGATATACAGTCAAAAAGCTCTCACAGAGAAGAACTGGTTTGGAAAGGGAACTAAGTTTCTATATCAACAACAATTTTGCAGCCTATTTAGTCCTGAACTTCTTTAGTAGCTGTGTGGCAAGTCACTTAACATCTAGGCCTTGGTCTCTTTTCCTGTTAAAAAGTGCCACAGAAACTGATAGCCACTGACCACATAAGTCCTATTTTATTAGGCTCTTTACTTCCAATCGTTCGCATTGCTTTAGCTCCCATTTACAGACAACGCTAAGACTTCATGTTTACTTTGCTGTGCATTCATTTTCCTTAAGTTTATAAATACCTTACCTTTATAAGCACATGAGATTAAACTTTAATCACAGCAAGAAAAAAGTTTATCACAAAAACAAAAATATAGCCTTGTGATTTTATGTATAAGACTTTGGTTCAATGTTCAGGTTTTCAAAGCATGGCACCATCCCAGTACTCCCCGGTAGTGGTCCTTAAGCACCACTGTGGATGATTCCCACAGTACAACAAAGTAAAATACAGAGACTGTGGAAAAGTAAAAATATTGAATTAAGGTTGTAAAATTATGACTGATTAGTTTTAACATACGTAATATTCATAATTATTGTATAAGAAATATGTGGGGATGAAAAGGCCCTAAAACCTCAAATGGGTGTTAGTAAACATCAAGTAGATCCAGCCAGAAGTGAGAGCACTCAGCACACCCATCTCCCAGCAACACACTGCTCTGAATTCTGGTGCTTTGCAACATTGCAATAAAGCCCCCCATTTCTCAGGATATTAAATTTGAGTTCAGAAAAACCAGACATCATGTAATCGCAGTGTGGAATTACAGTGGGAATCTAATAAAAGGCCACAGAACCAGCTATTTCCCACCAGAAAAAAATTCAGAATCATAAAAGAGCTTCAGTTTGCAAAGGAGGAAGAGGAGGAGAAGGAAGGTGGGGACGAAAAAAGGAATGTGTAAGGGATACCTTTCCACAGAACCAAGCAGCAGATCAGCATGTAGCTGCTTCTCTAGGAAAAGCCAGTGTGGAGGAATGAAAGCAAGAGGGTAACATGTCTTTGGGGACTGCAAATGCAGAGAGAAGACACATTGTTCAGATAGAGCTTGGGAGCCTAGGTCCTGCCATCCTGCCATACTAACATCCTACTGAGCTGCAAGATTCCAGCTCTGCTTCCAGGTTTAAGTGAGGTGAAAGTGGTTTTGGTGACAAACTGTCCACACTCAGGTTCATTCATTCTCTAGGGGCACAGAGCCAACTCCAGGGCTGCACTACATGCACACAGGGTTCTGCACACAGAAGAGACCCATGCTTATTTTAGTCCTTTGTGGTCATTCCTATAAAACTCTTAATAATTTGTGAACAGGAGACCCTAAGTTACCATTTAGTGAAGAAATAAAAAATATATCCAAAAATGATAGAACTCTGTAAGGTAGGGAGGGTGGGAGAGCTTGCTCTGCTTTAGTTAATGGATAAGCAAGCAGCTTATCCACTGTACTAGCTTTTTGGGGCCTCTGCCTTAGTTATATAGCCAAAATACTCACGGGTTGCAGAAAAAAACTAGCGTAATGAGGCTGGAGTGATAGCACAGTGGTAGGGTGTTTGCCTTGCATGAGGCTGACCCAGAACGAACCTGGGTTTGATCCCTGGCATCCCATATGGTTCCCCAAGCCAGGAGCGATTTCTGAGCACATAGCCAGGAGTAACCCCTGAGTGTTACCCACATCCAAACCAAACAAACAAACAAACAAAACCACACACACACATACACACACACACACACACATAAGAACTGGTGTAGTACCCACTCTATTCTGACACACAATTGCCCAGAAAAAGTTGGGGTTTTCCTGGATTTGTTCTCACAATTGTCTGACACTCTCCCCTCCCCTGGTGAAGGCAAAGTAGGAATAAAACCTAAACACTATCGTTCTGCTCCAAAAATGGGGTTCCTAGAGTCAAAGCAATAGCATAGCAGTAGGGCATTTGCCTTGCACGTGACTGACTTGGGTTGGATCACCAGCATTCCACATGGTCCCCTAAACCTGCCAGGAGTAATTTCTGAGTGCAGAGTAAGGAGTAACCCTTGAGTGTCACTGGTTGTGGCCCCAAAACCGAAATACAGAATTTGTTTCTTCCAGGGTAAAGGGGCGAGAAAGAAGATTGGAAGATAAAGGAAGTGCATTCTGTAGAGTTGGGAAATAAAGTTAACCCTGAAAATAGTTGTGGTCAGTGGGAGAGACTGGCAGATATAATGTACAAGAAAGAAAAGAGCAGCTTAACTGGTTAGAAATGATGAAGACTGGGCCCGGAGAGATAGCACGGCGGCGTTTGCCTTACAAGCAGTCGATCCAGGACCAAAGGTGGTTGGTTCGAATCCCGGTGTCCCATATGGTCCCCCGTGCCTGCCAGGAGCTATTTCTGAGCAGACAGCCAGGAGAAACCCCTGAGCACCGCCGGGTGTGGCCCAAAAACCAAAAAAGAAAAAAAGAAGAAGAAGAAGAAGAAGAAGAAGAAGAAGAAGAAGAAGAAGAAGAAGAAGAAGAAGAAGAAGAAGGAAGAAGAAGAAGAAAGAAAGAAAGAAAGAAAGAAAGAAAGAAAGAAAGAAAGAAAGAAAGAAAGAAAGAAAGAAAGAAAGAAAGAAAGAAAGAAAGAAAGAAAGAAAGAAAGAAAGAAAGAAAGAAAGAAAGAAAAGAAATTATGAAGACCGTGTAATCTGAGAATTTTGGGTCCACCACTCATCTCCACAGACAAGCAGCCCCTCATCCCCTGGTGTCCTGTCTTTACTAACATTTCGAGCACCGCCGGGTGTGGCCCAAAAACCAAAAAAGAAAAGAAGAAGAAGAAGAAGAAGAAGAAGAAGAAGAAGAAGAAGAAGAAGAAGAAGAAGAAGAAGAAGAAGAAGAAGAAGAAGAAGAAGAAGAAGAAGAAGAAGAAGAAAGAAAGAAAGAAAGAAAGAAAGAAAGAAAGAAAGAAAGAAAGAAAGAAAGAAAGAAAGAAAGAAAGAAAGAAAGAAAGAAAGAAAAGAAAAGAAAGAAAAGAAAAGAAATTATGAAGACCGTGTAATCTGAGAATTTTGGGTCCACCACTCATCTCCATAGACAAGCAGCCCCTCATCCCCTGGTGTCCTGTCTTTACTAACATTTTTAATAAACAAATTCTTTAATTGAATCATTGTAAGATACACAGTCACAAAGGTGTTCGTGATTTTCTGTCATACAATGTCCAACACCTCCCACCAGTGCACATTTCTTGCCACTAATATCCAGAGATTTCCTCCCATCCTCCTCCCCCTTGCCTTCATCCCTGCCTGCCTCTGTGGCAGGCCCCACCCCCATTTTTTTCACTTTTTACTAACCTTTTTTTTTGTAGGTTAGTAATGTGGGTCCAATGGTTTATATAGACAATAAATCTGGGGATGCACAGGAGTTGAGATTTTGCCAAAGAAAGGGGTGTGCTACTGAGGTCTGAGCTTTGACTCAGCTTGGTAATGGAAATCCACAGAGAGTCTTAGAGTCCTGTACCTTGGCCCTTTGAGGTTTCAGGTAAAGTCTAAATAAACTCAAGTCCTGGCTTTTTCTTTACCTTGTTGAAGAGGAAAATAGATACCTACCCACATTTTGAATAGTTTAAGATCAGAGAGAAGGAGCTGCCAACAGTCAGCTGAGTCTGGGTGACATGATGTTATCATGGAATACATTCAGGATGCTTTTGTGATGATCGTAGTCTTGTTTTGTAACCACTGAATATACTTCCAATATGTTTGTGACCTTGAAATAGTGTCACATTGGCCTTGCGGATAGATGACTTGCTTTCATACTGTCCCTCCAGCTGCCTTCAAATGTCTCATCCGTGCTCAGATACTCCCTGAAATGGAACTGTCATTCTTTTTTTATATAATATTTTTATTTAAGCACCATGATTACAAACATGTTTGTAGTTGGGTTTCAGTCATAAAAAGAACACCCCCCTTCACAAGTGCAATCTTCCACCACCAATGCCCCTATCCCCCTTCTCTCTCATCCCCTACTTGTATTTGAGACAGGTATTCTACTTCTCTCACTTATTAACATTGTCATGCTAGTTGTTAGTGTAGTTATTTCCATAACTGCACTCACTACTCTTTGTGGTAAGCTTTATATTGTGGGCTGGTCCTTCTAGCCTTCATCTATTCTATATTGTCTCTGGGTGTTATTACAATAATGTCTTTTATTTTTCTTAAACCTCATAAATAAGTGAGACTATTCTGTGTCTATCTCTCTCCCTTTGATTTATTTAACTCAGCAGAATAGTTTCCATGTCCATCCATGTATAGGAAAATTTCATGATTTCATCTCTTCTAATGACTGCATAGTATTCCATTGTGTATATGTACCACAGTTTCTTTAGCCATTCATCTATTGAGGGGCATTTGGGTTGTTCCCAGGTTCTGGCTATTGTAAATAGCACTGCAATGAATATAGGTGTGCAGAAGACATTTTTTGTATTGTGTTTTTGTGTTCCTAGGGCAGTGGTCAGCAAGCTGTGGCTCGCAAGCCACATGCGGGTCTTTACACTTTTTAATGCGGCTCTTCTGTGTGCCGGGTGGCCACTCCAGGAATCATGACTCTGCTCCTAGCCTCTGTCAGTGTGCGCCCTGAGTTTTATTAGTTGTGTTATTTGTATCCTCCCGACCTATGTGGATACTTGCATGCAGAATATTCTCAATAAAAACATTGAAACTAAAAACAATGTATCATCCTATGTATTTTTGGTTTTTAAAATGTGGCTCTCAAAATAAATTTCAATCATGGTTTTGGCTCAATCGAGATTTGGCTCAGTTGAAAAAAAAAAGGTTGCCTACCACTGTCCTAGGGTATAACCCTAGATATAGCTGGATCATATGGTAGTTCAATTTCCAGTTTTGTGAGGAATCTTCATATTGTTTTCCATAAGGGCTGGACTAGACAGCTTTCCCACCAACAGTGAATGAGAATTCTTTTCTCACCACATCCCCACCAACACTGATTGTTCTTGCTCTTTGTGATGTTTGCCAATCTCTGTGGCATGAGATGGTATCACATTGTTGTTTTGATTTGCATCTCTCTGATGATTACTGATGTGGAGCATTTTTAATGTGCCTTTTGACCATTTGTATTTCTTATTTGGGGAAGTGTCTGCTCATTTCTTCTCCCTATTTTTTGGTGGGGTTAGGTGTTTTTTTCTTGTTAAGTTCCATCAATACCTTGTATATCTTTGATATTAGGTCCTTATCTGATAGGTATTAGGTGAATAATTTCTCCCATTCTGTGGGTTGCATTTTGTAACCTTGTCACTATTTCCTTTGAGATGTAGAAGCTTCTCAGCTTAATATAGTCTTTTGAGCAAAAGCTCTGCTGGTCCACTGGTATAATAAGCCTGAGTCCTCCCAATTCTCAGAACTTGCCAATTGGTTTACCACTGGCTCTAGGTGAGAATTTCGTCAAGAACATAGTTCTTTCTAAAACCAGGATGACTAAGATGGACTTACAGAAAGAGTATTAGCCTCTGGCCAAGGAGGAACAACACCAATAGTGAATAGGATTAGAGACTAAGTCATGAAGTAAAATAAGGCAAGAATTACCTGCCCTTTAACGAGAAAGGCTGACATCCATACTCAAGTAACCAAAGAATCAAGCTTTCTGCCATGGCCAACCAGAAAAAATGTACTTCCATTCACTTTTAAAAGATATTTTGTGGATGGAGTGCTCAACTCACAATGGCCATCCAACTTTAACTACTGAAGACCAAGACGGACTTGCTTCCTTCAACTTGTCCAAACATAAGAGTTTCTTGCAAATTTTTTTATTTCTTTTTTTCTTTTTCTTTTTGGGAGGAGGAGAAGAGGATTCCCAGAAGGTCCAGTGCCACCTGGGTGGCTGGGCATGTGGTACTGGGGAACAAACTGGACTCCGCTGCATGCAAATCATGTACCTTAATCAGAATCTTTTCAACTCTAAACTCTGATCCAACTTCTCAATTTTTACTAGTAATAATATAAACTCTTTCTGTAGATGTGTAGTTTTTTTTTTTTTTAACTCTTCTGGGGCCCAGATAGCTAGTCTTGAGGAATAGGAAGAATAAGTGCTTACTTTCCATGCTCCAATCCCTTTTGGACCCCTGGCACCACATATGATTTCCAGAACCCTCCAGAACTATACAGAAGTGTGTTCAGAGGGGCCCTGAGAGATAGCGCAGCAGTGTTTGCCTTGCAAGCAGTCGATCCAGGACCAAAGGTGGTTGGTTTGAATCCCGGTATCCCATATGGTCCCCCGTGCCTGCCAGGAGCTATTTCTGAGCAGACAGCCAGGAATAACCCCTGAGCACCGCCGGGTGTGACCCAAAAACCAAAAACCAAAAAAAAAAAAAAAAAAAAAAAAGAAGTGTGTTCAGAGGAGCACAGTGCCAAGACTAAGCCCTGAGCACAATCAGATGTTGCCACAAAACTAAAACCAAGCAAAAGTCTCCTGAGAGTGTTACAACACAGCCTTTATTTCCTTATCATATTTGGGTATAATCTCATTTAACTATAATCATCGAAGAATCCAACCCAAAGTCTTGAATCTGAGATGGAAATGAATTGGCTGCTGCCAGTGCCCTCCAGGGCAAACAAGCTTTGTCAGATATGCATTTCAGAGAGTGTAGGAGAAGGGCAGGAGAGAGAAAACCAGGTGAGGTGCTTGCCTTTTATGTGGCAGACCCTTGAGGTGTGATCCTGACACTGACAGGAATGAACCCTTGAGCCAAAGCCAGGAGTAAATTATGAGTATGGTCAGGTGAGGACAAACCCTGCCCCACCAAAGGAATGAACCCTTGAGCCAAAGCCAGGAGTAAATTATGAGTATGGCCAGGTGAGGACAAACCCTGCCCCACCAAAGGAAAGTGAAGAGGCTGGAGGTAGCAGCTGCTTATAGAGAAAATTCAGTTTATAGTTCAATTATGTAAGACCAGCCATCTTCACCTACCCAGGATGCACACACACACATACACACACACACACACACACGCACACACCAAACATGCACACAATGCACACATATACACACTTATACTCTCAAAAAAACAGACAGGCCGGCTTTAGGCTCACTGAGAGATGAGCACTGTGGTCCTCCTACTCGCTATTTCATCTCTGAACCTCAAATCACTAGCAGAGATGAGCAAGTCATACTAGCTGTGCTTTGCTCTCTTCAGGACAGGAGGTACAAAGGAAATAATGTGTGTAAAATGCTCTGGAAACTGTAAACCACTCTACAAATGCAAGACATTATTATAAACCACAGTACGGGCATGTTTTATGCTTTTATAAAACCACTGGCTGGAACTGCAGGAAAGGGAATCCCTCTGGTGATTTGTATTTTGGAACCAGAAGTACTTGAATCTTCCTCCTTGCCAGAAACTGGGTTCAGGACTGCAGCTGCTGATTCCATTTCTCTGGGCGCTGTGCATATATATGACCAGGGTGTGCTCCCTGTGGAGCTGACAATATGTGCCTCTTTTCACCCATCTCCCTCCCTATTTCTAACACCTACCCAAAAAAAAAAAAAAAAAGACCTTCAAGCGCGCCACTTCATCGCACCAATATTTGTTTTTCTCAGAAGAGACGTTTTTCCCTCCTTAGCACCTTAGCAACCAGAAATTCACCGTCAGAAGTGTCGCCTGTAAAACAGCTCTCCCTTGAGCAGTTCAAAAACCTGGGGTGCTTCTTTTAGACTGCTTGGCCGTGGTTCAGATGAACCTAGAATTAATTTTTGTCTTGGGACTGAGCTTGATCAGCTGAAAGGGACCATAAACTGGGAACACACTCTGTTTTCTGTATATGTGCAGCACATAGACAGAGCTGCATCCTCTTTCTGCAACGCTCTACTTGGAGCTCCGCACAGATCCTGCTCCAGTGCAATCGCAAGTAACCACTTGGCACAACTTGAACTATTGTTGAGTTCGTTCTGCTGCTAATAAATGCTTGTAAATGTCAGGAGGAATTATGAGCATTTATCGAAAAGCAACTGTTTGACTCATTTCCGGTGTCCACGGAGCAAATGCCGATCCCGTGTATTTAGAAACTGGTGCTGACAAGCCAGGCCTTGGCAAACCTCAAGGTTATATAGGATTGTAAATAGGATTAGATAACCCAGACGGTGTGGCTCAGACTCCTACATTTTCAAACTGTTATTAAAGCCACAGAAAAAGACAAAGAATTTTTAATGGCACAAAAGAAAGAGCAGACCTCTAACAGAGAGAGAAAAGAATCCTGGGGGTTCGGAGGACAAGCTCCCTAGAGCCTTTCTAGAGAAGATGATGCTAGAATAAATAAATATTTTAGAACATTTAGACATAAAGAAACAAGTCGTGATTTATAGCTCAAGCAGATTTTTCAATTAGATTTGAACCGCAGCACAAAGAAGAGGAAAACTTATTGAGAAGACCAGCATTCACAGTTACAATTTGCAATTCCGGATAGTAGGATGCAGGGCACCACCTGCAAGCCTTTGCATTTTAAATTATCTGTTTCTTTTTAATTGATCAAATTAATTATTTCCACCTTGCCAGTGGCAGGTCACTGCTCCTTTTCACAGCATTAATGAACTTATTCTCCATGTAATTAATGCGACTTACACATCAAATTCTTAGTCTACAGTCAACTCCGTCTTTATTAAACAAAATATTTGACATCAGGCTTTTCTAGTTGAAAAAGAGTGTTGAATTTCTACCAAGTTTTTCTCCAGTTGTGAGAGTGGTGATTTTGGTCTTTCATATGGGGGAGAAGAAATGTAGACCTCTAGCAGTTACCGTATTCGCCAGCGTATAAAACGACTGGGCGTATAAGACGACTGGACGTATAAGACAACTGGGCGTATAAAACGACCCCCTAATTTTACAGTTAAAACATAGGTTTAGGCCCATATTTGCTGTATCAGACAGAACGTTCCTGTGCTGCAACTGTATGTACCACAGTGAGCCAATCACAAGCAAAGGTTCAAAAGTTATACTGTAATCGACTTCCTCTCTGACTCTGGCCAATCTGAGCAGGCTTTTGACAGTGTAGATTCGGGTACAGAACATTGTCTAATTTGCATACATAAAAAGCCTGCTTGGATTGGCTGAGTTAGAGAGGCCAAGCAGCCTTGCAGTGATTGGTGCAGGATCGAGTTGGAAAATTCGTTTTGTGGCAATATTCAGACAATTTTTGTTTAGCGGCATATTGAAACATTTTCGTAATATACTCGGTGTATAAGACGACCCCTGATTTTCGGTTGACTTTTTTTGTTTCAAAAGTCATCTTATACACCGGAAAATACTGTATTGTGTTGGGGGGGGGGGTGTTTCATTCTAGACTTAAAGGGCAGCTGATGGGTTCATTTTCAAGTAGTTCTATTGCCACCAAAAGTTATGGCCAAGGCCTTGCATGAACTATTTAAAAAGAATTAACTCTTAGGGTAAGCTGTTAAGTTAGTTAAGTGAAATATATGACCCTTTTCTGTTAGTTTTATTTCTAGGCTATTTAGGAAGCCCTGGGAACATTAAGATTTAGTCGAACCATTGAATTCAGTAGCAGAACATAGTAGAGAAGGCTTTGTTTGTGGTGTCTATGGCCCTCAAGAGAAAAAGCTTTAATTTAAGCCAATCCAAGCTTTTTTCTAAATCATTCTGGTTCATTCAGGACTTCTGGATCTCAGCCTGCTTCCCAGAGGAATTAAATTCAGAACTAAGGATTAAGGTGCTTTAATCTTTCCATGTCCTGAATAGAGTTTTCTCTGTTCAAAAAGTTTTGGGGGAGCTCCTAATCAACAGGGAAGTTCTTGGGCAAACATATCTTAATCCTGGTCATTTTTGCTGGTAGCAAAAAAAGTAGCAACACAATTTTGAAATATCTATAATCCTAGTGCATTGTTTTTACATTGTTAAGCTTATAAAAATTGTATTGTTGGGATATTTTAAGTTTGAGATCAAAGTGTAATGACTGATGTTTTTCTCTCTGACCTCTATTTTTTCCATTGAAATAGATTTTTCAGTTGCAAGTAATAACTAAGGTCTAGCAATCATCATCACAAAACTGCACGCATGTAGCGTATTTCCTTTTCTTTTCTTCACAAAAACCTCCATTCTGCAGTCACTTGGCCCCTAGTTGTAAAATTTTATGGTGTTCTTTTGTTGACTGAGATTTCAGGTGCCTAATGGTCAACTTTTCTTACAACTCCAAATGCAAGTACAGTGATGGTCTCCATGTGCTTCGATAATGACTCACTGGCCTGTGATTATGTTTTAAGTAAGTGATTGAACACACATCCTCACATAGAGGCCTCTGGAATGGCACTTTGTCTTGGTTTCTTGTATGGCTGCCTGGGTGATGACAAAAAGCATACACCGTTAATGACAGCATGGCTAGCTCAGCTCTGTGGTTGGCAACAAAAGGCCCAGTCTTGGTGCTGTCTGTCTGTCACAGGGATACCTTGAAAGAGCATGAAGTCTTCACATGAACAGATTTCAGAATCATGTCACTGAAACATGTGGAATCCTTATAATACACCATTGCATCGTTATTCAGGGCTTGTGCCCAGAGTGTTCTGTGCTGGGTAAGCCCTGGAAAATATATTAATTAAGGGGGAACATTCAGAGAAACAAGACTTTCAACTTTCAGGAAATGAACCAGACTAGGGAACTATCTAGACACATTACCAGTGCTGGCAGTGCACTCTCTCCGCAGGGACACAGTCATTCCAAATGACAGCAGCTCTTCTCTCTGTTCTCTTCTGCCTCCCAGAATAAGTTGCCAAGAAGCAGAAATTTCTGCCTTGGGGAAATCTTCCTGCCACATAAAAGTTTTCTGCTCTGCCATTTGCCATATTTTACTTCTCTGCTGGCACTAGAAAGCTTCCAGGCCCAACACTTGGGAACCTGCCACATGCGATGCCCAGCTTGGCCAGCTCACTTCCCTCCCATACCTCCCCTGATCACCTTATAGAATTCCAGACTAGGTTTTGGATCAAACGTCCTGGGTAGTAGAAAGGGAGACAAAAGAGGAATAATGATTGAATTGGGCACTGAGAGTGCATCCTACCATATAAAATAATGCATATGTCATTTAGAAATAATCATCATCAGAGCAAAAAAATTGCACCAGGTGGATACTAGTTCAGTCCCTAGACCCACATATGGTCCTCCTGAGAACTTCCAGGAGCATCCTGAGCATGGCTGAGTTGGGACGTTCAGAGTAGAAAACACTCTAGAAAGTGTTTTCAAAGAGTAGTATCAAAAGGTCAGCAAGCAGGTAAGTCTTCTCATGTTTTATTCATTGGGCAGTCTTCTGGGAGGAAAATACACAGTACTCATCTGCAACAAAATTAATGTTGTGAAACAATCAACGAGTTAGTCAACAAAAAATATCTCATCCTCTGTAACATTATGTGCTTTCAATTCCATGTCTTCCCTTAAAAGGAGAATGCCTTTGGCCAAGAATTTTGTCTTACTCTGTAATACCTAATACAGAGCTCAACACGCTGGTGTTGCTCTTAAAAATATTTAATAGATGAATGAATAATTCAGATAGTGAATCCAAAGAAAACCCCAGAGGATAAGGACATGTGCTGTGGATATAGTGATTGTACATGTACCCCCTTTCTTGGCTTGGCTGGTGTGTGGGACCTCAGTCAGCCAAGGAGAAACTGGAATGATAGTGTTTGTCCTGACCCCTGGCATTTAACGAGGTTTTAGAGATGGAGAAGGCACATTCTATGCCTAAGCATGGTGGCAGGGAGGATCCTGCCTCTTCCCAGAAACTGTATATTAAATTTGCAAATGGCAGTACAGTTTGAGACATTAGGCCAGCATATGGGAATGTCCTTGTGCTCATGCAAGAACCATCTGAAAAATGTTCACTTTATGAGAAAAGACTTTGCTTCTGCTTCCCTGCATCCCTGTTGTTTAATCACTTCTTTCCCTTTGTTTCAAATGGCAAATGTATTCAGCAGCTTTAGGGTCTCTTGCTCCTAGTCTCTTGCTCCTCCATCTCCCCATAGTTATCTATCCAAATATCTAGAAGCACAAACTGGATTGATAAAAACTTATTTTACTTCTACTTCTGGGATCCGCAACAATTCAGCCAATTGAATGGGTGTTCTGCATGTAATGCCCAGCCCAGATTCAGTCAGTCCAAGCAGCAATCATGACAACCCATTGGTCCACTTCTGGCAGAAAGATTGTTAGTGTGGTATTTTCTTGAGGAATGGAGGAGGGCTTCCATTAAATGGAGCCAGAACTGGGCATATATAATAGTCAAGATCTGAAGAGAGAAGCAAAGAAGAGCACATCTCATGCTTACTTGTATCCCAGATGTTTATATAGTGCTTCAGATTTGTTTAATGAAGGGATATACAAATGAATATATATAGGAAATCTATGAAACTACTGAAGAGAAGCTTCTAGGTGCTGCTTAGAGGTCAATTACTCTAATAACAGCACTAGAAGGAATGAGAACTTCACTCAGCACCCTCATGAAGTGGAGCATTTGTGGCTCCAACTTCTGTGCGGTCTTCACCCTGAACAAGACATGTGACTTCTAAGCCCTAAGGACTTTGCCCCGAAATAAATTGAAATTACTTTTATCCCTCCCGCACTTCATTTAGTTGTAATAAAAATCACCATGGGTGGGGAAATGGCTCAGTCACTGAAAGCAACTACCTTGCAATCACAAGGTTATGGGTTCAACCCCAGTACCACCCACATGTATCACAACACTGTGATATCTCTACCTCACAACCAGATGAGTGAGCACTATCATTGACGTTCCTGGGGTAAACCGCAGCTAAACAATATGCAAGTATTACAGCTATGAGTGTACTCCCCATGATCATAAGTGAGAACCACAGCCCTCCAGGGATCATCATGTCCAAGTGTGTGTGTGTTATCAACAGACATTCAACTTTCATGAAAACTAAGAACAAGAGTGTGTGCGTGCGTGTACACACACACACACACACACACACACACACACACACACACATACTTCCTTGCAAGAGCAGCAGTAGCAAAGGGAAGTATTTAGACAATATTTGTGAAGAATTTTTATATTGGCAAACTGCTAAACAGTTGAGAACAATGTTATTAGAATCAATAAATAACAAAATGATCAGAAGAACTGGAGGTAGAAAGGTAAGTTGGGAGGTTGCTGCCAGCCACTAGCTCTGCTTTCTGGCAGCTGGGCATAGGCAGTGTGTGGTGTGTGCATGAAGAAAAGGATTAGGCACTGTCTCTTAATTTTCTGGTCCTTTATCATATATAAATCATTAAATAAATGAGTAAATAGAGTGTAACCAATGATTCTTCACAAGGATATCATCTTATCAAAACATTCCTTCCCCGTGATGGTAATTTCTGAATGCTGGATCTCAAATCCTCTTTCATGACCTCAATGAACTTGATACATATTTTAGTTTGCATTTGTCACCCTGATTTAATGCCTTGGTTAAATTTTTCATCTCCTTGTCTAGACTTGAATGCCTGCAGGGCAAGGGCCATGTTTTATTAATTTCTGGAGCCTCTCTCAGTGCCTAGCACACTGCTTAATGCATAATAAACACAGAACATGATGAATGGATGAATGATTTATCATATCACTAGGGATTTATTTATTATTCAAAATCTTCACAATAATCTTTCAAGGTAGGTTATTTTAATTCCCATTTCACAGATGAAGAAATGAAGACTCAGAGTTTATGCAAATATTTTCTTAAAGGTCCCAAAGCTGAAAGAGTCTGTGTGGATTCAAGCCTCTGAATTCTCACTACCACCTCATTCATTACTCTCAACTCCTCCAAATTCCTAACATGGTACTTCACTGACCAAACTACTACATGCAGATATGTTATCTAAAGAAGTGTTGCCACCACGTTTCAGAGACTTCCTTCAGTTAGCCATGTATATTAAGTGCACACAATCACAAGCACATATTCACAGACAGATATGCACACACTCAAACTTACACATGCATGCAAGTACATGAAAATACTTGCAAATACTCACACATACATGCTTGCATACTTAAATACACACATAGAATTCCACAAAGAGAAGGGGACTTAAACCATTCCAAAGGCTCTGAAGCACCCAGGAAATGGGTTGCTGTGACACAGTTGAGCTCTGGGGTAATGGAGACAGCACAGCAGAGAGAAAACTCTCAGGAATGAGACTCATAGGTGGGTTCGCCAGTTCCTTCACTCAATGATTCTTCTCCAAACCTCACTTTCAAATACGTAAGATGAGAAGGACATTCCCTACTTTGCGGATTGTTAGAATTCAGCTAAACATACATTCATTTCTAATGACAAAAATTCATTGCCATTATTTGCTTTCGATCTTAGAATGGGACCTGTAATCTGGGTGAATCTCTCACATACTGATGATAATCACTTACAATGTGAAAGTATTGAATAAAGAGGGCTAACTGCTATAACTTAGAGCAGTCTTGGGTTTTTTCTATGTATTAAATAGAAGACAAGACTAGTAGTGAGTAGCTCCTGTGATTTGTCTTATGAAGAAGACTTAAGCAGTACTGGATAAAACAGCAGGAGCTGAGTGAGTCTATGTGATAATGATGTGATACTTAACTGAGTATTCATTGAGCTTTAAAACTCACAAGGAGAGGGCTGGAATAATAGCACAGCTGGAAAACCATTTGCTTTGCATGTTGCCCATCTGGGTTCGATCCCTGGCATCCCTGATGGTTACCAGATCCTGCTGAGTGATTTCTGAGCACAGAACCAGAAGTAACCACTGAGCACTGCGGGGTGTGACCCCCCACAAAAAATTAATACCTGAGACAGCTTGGAATGTTCATTAAAACATGAATTCAAAAGAAACAAATACAGCCAAAAAAACTCTCAAGGAGTCCTAAGTAATTCTGGAAAGCCCCTGAACTTATCCAAATTAAGTAGTATACCAGTTATCAAGCACCATTCAGGCAGGAGGACCAAAGTGAGTGTCTCCCTGCCCTTCCCTGCAGAAACACTGCAGGCTCCAGATAGTGGTCCTCAAACTATGGCCCGCGGGCCACATGTTGTATTTGTATCTGTTTTGTTTCTTCATTGCAAAATAAGATATATGCAGTGTGCATAAGAATTCGTTCATAAGTTTTGTTTTTACTATAATCAGACCCTCCAATGGTCTGAGGGACAGTGAACTGGCCCCCTGTTTAAAAAGTTTGAGGACCCCTGCGAGTCCAGGAGCTCTGACTGGTGAAAGGGGTGTGGCTAAGTAGCAACCTCAGCTCCACTGTTCCTCTGGTGATGCACACATGTGTTACTAGAGTACAGGGAACTTCAAACTAAGCTTTCCCGCCACTACTTGTGTTTTGGAGATGAATCTAAGTGCACATTAGCCCTTAAAGTGCAGATATCTGCAGCCCTGTCTGTCCCCAGTGAGAAACAGGCAAGTTCTTTGAGAGTCCTACCCTCAAAGTACCTATCATGAAGCCTGAAATGGAGCAGGTGCCTAGAAAAGGCAAAGTGTGTGTCAGACTGTCAGTAACATTAATGGACTCAAATTCAACACTAGAAAGTGGGTTGCTACTCAAAACAATTCTTAAGTTGCTGTAATTGATGAGCTTACTGCTTGTTTGTTTGTTTGTTTTCTGTAGAAATTTAAGACCCAAACATCTGTGGTTTTGTTTTTTGAGGGAGGGTGGAGAAGTGTGTTGGAGCACATCTGGCAGTGCTCAGTGACTACTACTGGCTCCATCTTTGGATGTTTTCTCTGGTGGTGCTCAGGGAACCATGTGGTGCAGAGACCTAACCTGGGCCTCCTGTGTGCACTCCTGTTGGTGCTTTTGACAGCATATCTTTAGAAACAGAGATATTGAGAGAAAAGAATTGGTAGTCCTCTTTGTTCCAAGGAAGCTCAAAGAATTATAGAGAGGCATACATGAGTCCTGATCCAACTACCGACAGATGTTCTACAATCACTCCTAGCTGCCAGCTTCTAACTGAGAATCAAAGCTCCCCAGTGGTCAGAGTCTGCTTGGATGTGGGGAGGGGAAATTTGTGAAAGCCCCCAAACTATTTCTAGAAGCCAACTTTGGGAATCCAGGCTGGGTTGCTCCTCTGAGAAGGGCACCTGGGCCACAAGACCTGGAAGATTGCCTTGATTCCTATTTTTGTCTGACAGAAATAAAAAGGCTCCTTGATAGCAGGCAAGCTGCTATTAGTGACTGTGTTTGAGATTGTCTGGCACTTGTACTCCAGGCTGGCTAGCTTTCCAGCCCACTCTGGCACTCGGGTCTGGCATTTCAGAAGGTTCTGGCAGCAAAAATTGGAAAATAATACCTTTAGAAAATGTGTAGAAAGCTAATGTTGCATTGGCAAAACTCACCTGAGGCCCGTCCATCTGTCACTCCTACCTTTATGGCCCTTCACTGTCACATTTCCTTTAGTGGTCAGTCTCTGGTATCCTTCCTGTGCCCTCTTTGGGGAAGGCTTATGGATGGTCTTTCACCATCCCCTGGTTTATGAGTTTCTCTTTCTGACAGCTTGACAGCTGGGTAAGACAGCTGAAGCAATTCCATAAGGGTGGCCATCTAGGACTGGGGTGGAGGGGAAATAGTTTAGACATGCAGGGAACGTGTCTAACTCCATGTCACAAATGGGCACAGGACTTGTACAGAGCATGAGGTAGCCATAATGGCAGCAAGAATGTCTGCACAATTTATATCACCAACACAGGCACAGCAGAGACTGTAGAATATAGAGTTTTAGCTGCTACCTTCTGAGCATCAACTAGAATTCCTTAGTTTCAGGCAATATAAACAAAGGATTTTGTTTTTCTTTATTTTAAAAAGTAATTTGCTTAAAAAGTACAGGACTGCTCACAAAATCAAAATGAAGATTTTAATAGCTTAATCATAGAATGTGAAGAAAGTGAAAGACTTGAAAGAAGGTAAATGAGATACATAGTCCATATTAATCTCTCAAGATTTCTTTTTTCTGTTCCAGTATCAAGTTGTTCACTATTTCTGGGGTCAGAAAATTGCACAGCTGTAGGGCTTTTGCCTTGCATGCAGCCAACCCAGAACCGACCTGGGTTAGATTCCCAGCATCCAAGATGGTCCTTCAAGCTTGCCAGAACCAATTTCTGAGTGAAGAGCAAGGAGTAAGCCCTGAGTGCCTCCAGGTATGTCCCCCTTCAAATAAAAACAAAAACAAACACAAACAAAAATAGCTGTCCACTATTCCTGATTGACTTAATCTGATAAACAAATCCAAGACTTCATAGAGCAGAGAGAGCTTATTTTCTAAAAGGAAGTCAGGCTTTTAGCCAAAAGACAGACAACTGGGTGGCCAAAGGTCACAATTATCCACCACCTCAAACTTACATAATTCCTAGCTCTGCACTCCATGTTGTTTTTGTTGTTGTTGTTTTTAACTTTTAAAATCTGTATCTAACCTGAGAAAAATGATGGAAGAATTAAGATATTTAAGGACAAGAGAGAATCTGATTACTATGAACAGGAAAGACCTGGGATGATGTCCTGGAGTTAGTTCTACTTCCTTGAATACCTGAACCAGAAACCTGGGAGCCACCAACTCTTTCATTATGTTTCCTCTTTCCCACAAATTGAACTAGGTACAAATTTCTTTCATTGTATGTGCTAGATATTTCTTACCCACGTATAGCTCTTTAGGTCTCTAAATTCACCTTTCTAATGTCCTTGTCTCCAGATGGTACCTGTGATATTTTTTTCACAAAGAGATCTCTCAAATCCAAATCCTGACCATACATCACCCTTTTGGGGGCTTCCACAGCTTTCAAGAGAACCTTAGCATGAAAACACAATCCCTGGTAACTTATCTGGCTTACTTTTCAATCTTTTTGCAAGTTTCTCCTTTTTTCATGACTTTGAAAGTCTGGGGAAGGTACTATTAATATCTTTCAGTTGTTTGAACTGAAGAGGAAGGTAAAAGATCTATCTTCTCGGGGCCTGGCGGTGGCGCTGGAGGTAAGGTGCCTGCCTTGCCTGCGCTAGCCTAGGACGGACCTCGGTTCGATCCCCCGGCGTCCCATATGGTCCGCCAAGAAGCCAGGAGCAACTTCTGAGCGCATAGCCAGGAGTAACCCCTGAGTGTCACAGGGTGTGGCCCAAAAACCAAAAAAAAAAAAAAAAAAAAAAAAAAGATCTATCTTCTCCTACTACCTAGATTCTGAGGTTCACTGAACCAAAATGTATTCCCTAAATTTGCATGTTGGAGACATAATGCTCGTTTGTTTCTCAATTTGGAAAAAGGACCTTTTTATTTACATTTTTATTTACTTTTAATGATATTTTTATTTAAACACCATTAAAAACATGATTGTAGTTGGGTTTCAGGAATAAAAAGAACACCTTCACCAGTGCAACATTCCCATCACCAATGCCCCCCACCCCAGTGCCTGTATTCGAGATAGGCTTTCTACTTTCATCACTCACTGACATTGTTATGATAGTTCTCAATGTACTTATTTCTCTAACTGCATTCACCACTCTTTGTGGTGAGCTTCATATCTTGAGCTGGTCCTTCCGGCCCTCATCTCTGGGAATTATTTCAATGTCTTTTATTTTTCTTAAAACCCATAGATGAGTGAAACTATACTGAGTCTCTCTCTTGGAAAAAGGACCTTTAAGAAAGTAATAAGGGTATAATGAGTTTTCAAAGACAGGATCTGAATACAATTGGATTGATTCTCTTATAAGAAGAGGAAAGAAAATGAAATCTTTCTCTGGCATATGAGCACTCCCTAAATAGGTGGCCATCTATAAGCTATACAATGAGACCTTGCTGGAAAACAACCCTTGGTCTAAATGCTCAATGAAGTGGAAAGTGAGCCCCAGAGTGAGGAAGGAACCACATTAAAGAAAGTGCTGCTCATCCCTGACTGGCTTTCCACAGTATCATCAGTGGAGTTATTGTGAGAAATGTCTAGACAGGCAAAAGTCTGCATGAGTTTCTACAGTGTAGACACTAATGCCCTGCCAACTTCACTATGGTAGATGTCAAGTGACACATGAGAGCTACTTCATTGGTATGATATGGGAGCACTTCTCTGTCATGTAGAGTTTTATAGGACGACTGAGGAAAATATGAGAGAAGGGAGAATCTCATAAAGTAAAAAAGTTTGTACTCTTAAGTAAAGGCACTGATAGTTCCAAAAGGAAGGTGTTACCCCCCACTTAAAGAAAGCACGCACCAGACGTGGCTTTTTTCCTTCCTGGTGCAGTGCCTTCCTCCCAAAGAATTATTTACCAAAAGGCCCACTCAGAAGTCAATCATTTGACCCTTTGCATGGATTATTGGTTGTAATTCCAACATGGCTGTAACATTACATTTTTCTCTTTATTTGGCCACTATAGAAACCCAGCCTCAGCTTTCCTACAGACAAAGAAATGTAAGTACCAAAACCCGCCAAAAGTTCCCTGCTGGCTAGTTTATTTGTGACTCATATAACCTGGCTCCAGCAGCTTGTTTTTCTGAGTCTAACTCTATGATGGTAAACAACTACTTCCATCCCCCATAAACTCTATTTTCTGGCAACTACATAAACATCATAAATTTCTCTGTCTCTCTCCACCTGGTTACTTGAAAAACCTGCTTTTTGCTAAACCAAAAACATCTCTAGCTCTTGTTTCACAGCCCTCTAGCAGGGATCTTTCTCACCTATAGGATAGTCGTTTTGATATGTAGATTCTAGGCCTGTTTCCCCATTGTACTGCTCTCCTACTCTTTATTCTCCCTGAGGACACCTTGCATACCAGAGTTGGTGCTTAAAAATGTCATCGGCTGAACAGTAAATTTGTCTCTCGTCCCTTGGACGTGGGTCCCCATACAATTCATTTTGTGTGGTCTCATTTATTTTATTTTCATATTTCATATTCGTCCGCCTTGTGTGTCCGCTTATTTCCAGTGAGAATTATTTAACCCACTAAGGTTTTGTTTAGGGACACTAACCTGTCTGCAGCAGGAAGGTGTTAAGTAAAAGGGAGAAATTACATACCCAGAATTGGGGTGTGTAGGTGACTCCAGAATGACTTGTCCTCCACTTGCCATGCCACAAAATCTTAGTATAAATGGCCTCAGTCACATAGCTAGCTCATAGCAGGCTCATGAAAAGATGATGTGTAGAGTTACAGCCCTTATGATGGAGCTGGATGGATGAAGAGATCTTTCTCTGCCATCGCAGGCCACTTGGCTCTGCAACCCCCTTTCAGCTGGTGGGTCTGAAGGTTCATGAGAGCAGCGGGTAAAAACTCACAGGCAGGCTTCCAGAGAGATAACATATTTATTGGCCCTGGCCCACGTGTGTGACTTATATCATAACCACTTAAGCACATGCCATTCTTGGCTTGCCCTGCGTCTTAACTTCTTTCATCTATGTCTCCTACAACCTCCATGCTGGCAAACAACCTTAATACCTTGAGTCAAAGGCCTTATCTAACCTTCCCAAGAACCCTCCCAGGAATGGGCAGGGTCTTGCAGGTAAAGATACATGTAATAACCGCCCAAGACACCTTCCAGAAATGGGTGGGTCTTGCAGGTAGTTACCCATAAATTCAGGGTGGAGTCACATCTCCCCCTTCTCTGAAATATATATGAAGCTTTTGTAGTCCTGACTCCGCCTTTAGCCAAAGGTGGGTAATATTTCCAAAGCAACAATATAATAAAGTGAAAATTAACATACCAGCTCTTTTTTTTTGTTTGTTTGTTTTTTTTTGTTTGTTTGTTTGTTTTTTGGGCCACACCCGGTGGTGCTCAGGGGTTACTCCTGGCTGTCTGCTCAGAAATAGCTCCTGGCAGGCACGGGGGACCATATGGGACACGGGGATTCGAACCAACCACCTTTGGTCCTGGATCGGCTGCTTGCAAGGCAAACGTTGCTGTGCTATCTCTCTGGGCCAACATACCAGCTCTTTACTAAAACATAACATTTTTGAAAAATATACCATACACCTGTAACTTAAAATTCTCTTAATGCTTTTTTTTTACCAAGCACTATCCCAGAACGTTCATATTCCTATACTTTTAATACTATATAAACTATTTCTTGGGGAACTTTTGTTCCTATTAACCTTCCCTACACACAAGCACAAAAGCATAATTCACAGAACATACATTTTAAAAAACAGGCTTAATACATTTAAATACTCAGTAAAACATTATACGATTGGAAACATTAACTATGGAAAACAATAAAGCACATTTAAATCATAAAGAAAATGACTTAAGACAAAGTTAGATGAAGGCGGTTAGAAATCAAATCTTTTAGTTGGGCTAAGCTGTATTACTCTCCCTTTTTTAAAAAAATTTTTATACCACAAACTAACTAAAACTTATTCAATCATCACCAACTATGTGTAAAATATGTGGCTACCCAATTAATTCTTCACCTAAAACCATAAGTCCAGATGCAGGTTTGTCCCACCCTGCTCTCGTCACATGGTTTCGAGTTCCCAGGGGTTCCAGCCGCAGCAACTGCTTAGAGGCTGGGTCGAGCTTGCTCCTGCCACCTCTGGCCACTTGCAAGCTATTCACCTCTTTTTTAACCCGCCACAAGGTCTGCAGCAGTATGGGCACTCTCGGCTGACTGCAGCTGCCTGTAGGACAGGCACTCTTTGCTGGGCACTCTTTGCTGATCGCAGCTGGCTTTTTTTTGCAGGCAGCACTTTGAAAGCCGGCTCTGCTGCCGCAAAGCAACTTGTTCATAGCTTTTTTCTGCAGGGCACGTCTGGATGTTGAGTTCAAAGTGATTCAAACTAAAAGTCCAGTCCGAAATTTTCAAAGTTGAAGTCCAAATTTAAGCCAAAGGTCATTCTCAGAAAATCAGAAAATTGTAGAAGCTTTTTTTTTTCTGAACCTTTTCCATTTAAGGCCCTCCATCAGTATCTGAGAAGGTTGAGGTTTTTGGAAAAAGAATTTTCAGCAACAAAGTTTCATTCCTGAGTCTCAGATGGGAGTGATACAAGTTTTCAACTCCCTTGTTTTACTGATATTTTTGCCTCCAGAAGGAGTCGTGGCCATCTTTGAACATGGCTTCACATGGCCAAATGCTTTGGGCTGACTCCATCTGAAAAGAGCCAAAATCAAACAGAAAAGCAGAAATCTCACCATATTCGCTATTTTCTTGGGTCCAGGGTTCACATCCATGTCCAGGTCGCCAGTATGTTGCATCCAGCCCTTAGGATGGGCTTGGATGGTAGATGGATGGAGACCTTTGTCCTTAGACCCCGGGCACGTGGCTCCATCCCCCATTAACCGGCAGGTCATTATCTTCAGGTGGTCGCAGCAGGAATCAGACTCACTCAGACAGGCTTCAGGGAGTATCAGTTTTATTCATACCCTCTCCATCACATGTGTGGTCAATCTGAACCATTTACACATGCTATCCATAGCTTGCCCTGTGTCTTAACTTCTTTCATCCATGTCTCCTCCAACCTTCATGCTGGCAAAAGACCTTAATCCCTTGGGTCAAAGGCCTTATATAACCTTCCCAAGACCCCTCCTAGGAATGGGCGGGGTCTTGCAGGTAAAGATACATGTAATATCCGCCCAAGACACCACCCAGAAATGGGTGTATCCCATGCACCTGATTAAAAATAAAATTATGGGAACTATTACAGGATGGAAAGGATAAAAAAATCCCTCATGATAGCATAGTAGGTAGAGTGTTTACCTGGCACAGCTGACCCAGGTTCAGGTCTAATGTGACATTAGAATCCCTATATTAGCATACTAAAACAAATTAAAAAAACCCTAAAACTTGAGCATCTTGAGTATATCATTCAAACCTACTGCTGACATGATACCTACCCTACAATGTCACCCACATAGTGGCAAATTGTACTTTTGCATATGGCTAAATATAAGAGTATTGCTGGGTATGTCCCATTCTGTCTGTATATATACCATGGTTTCTTTTCTAGTCATCTGTTCTTGGAAAAAGAAAAAAGAAAAAAAACCTACTGCTGACCCTTCCAACAGAGCATATTATACTGATTGCTTCAATAAAATATGTGTACATTATTTGCTCTTTGTCCTGATCCTTAAACTATCTCTCTCTTCACCTGATTTCCTTAGACATTTTATTGTGTGTCCAAGAGAACAAGAATAGATGGGGAGAGGTGTGTTCTGAAGAGATAGTATAACAGGTGAAGTTCTTGTATTCCAGGTGTCTGATCAGTGATCAATCCCTGGCACCCCATTTGGTTCCCCAAGCACTGTCAGGAGTGACTTCTCAGCACAGAGTCAAAAGTAAGCTCTGAGTACTGCCAGATGTAACCCAAATTAAAACAAACAAGTAAAAATATAAAACAAGAAAAGAAACTCTGGGCCTCCCCAAACCTGTGTTTAATTGGTGACCTAGGCAGGAAATTCCCCAAGAATGGACAAAGACACTGTATGCTACTCACCTACTTCCTACAATCACTGTGTCCACAGGAGAAATAAAGGTCTAACAGGCTCCTGTCAGCTTTTCAGAAAGCTATCAGTTGCTCTCTCAATCCTCATTTCTTCATCTTGTCTCTAAATCTGGGACCCTGTGATTTGGAGGAGTGAATCCCAGAAGTGTTTCTCAGTTCTTATATCTCTAACTCTATGGCCCCATATTCTGTAATGGTTTTATAAGCTTCCACTGGGACCTTTGGGGCAGAACTAGTTTTCCTTGTATTTCCTGTGGGCCTCCTTCTTAACTTCTTAGTTTTTCATTGTTGCTCTTCCTCTGAATATGCAGCTATTTTTCTTTATTTAGTAGGGCACAAGAAGCAGTTGATTTGGGAGTTTAACTGTTTGTTTAACCAAACTTATTTTCTCCTTTTTAGGGATCCCTGAAAAGTATTTTAACCCCTCTTTTGACAGTAAGACTAAATTTCTAAAAAGGCTAGAATTTGTGGCCCAGGTTTAATAAGTTATTCCAGGAAGGCATATTTCAAGTCAGTATAAATGTTCATAGTTTTATCTTGCACCAATTCTAGAATCCTGGCAAAAGCTATTAACTCTGATTTTTGAACTAAAGTATCAGGAGATCAGTTTTTTGCCTCTGTTGTCTGATTTAAATCAACAACTACATTATCAGTTTGTCTTATATTTTTTTTAATTAAATATATGCTGCCAAAAGTAAACCATATGTTCTCTCTGGCAGTGGTTGATCTTTCAAAGCTATTCTACTCATCTAGACCCTGGCAGTGACTTGAGGGCAGTCATGTTGAACCATGATTTCTGTAGATAAAAGAGTGGCTGAGTTAGGCTAATTATGGGCCTTAAGGGTCAGTCACTTCTGGATTTTCTTTTGCAATATTCAATCTTTACACTTTCTTTGAGGGTATTTTAAACCTGATGAGATCCTGGCTTCTATAAGCTATTCCTGACTAATTTTTGGATTTTAAGTACCAATAAGGTGGTGTCTTTTCTATGACCCTGATTTAGACAGCAGGTGCAGCAAAAACCCACAGTTCCCAAGACCAGAGTGATAATATAGTGAATAGGATGTTAACCTAACACATGGAGGACCTGGGCTCGAAACCTGATATCCAATATGGTCCTGCAAGCCTGCCAGAGGTAATTCTTAAGTGCAAATACAGGAGTAATCCCTGAGCATCATGGCCCAAAAAAAAAAAAAAAAAAAAAAAAAAAAAAAAAAAAAAAAAACAAAACCCAATGAACAAAAAACAACAATTTCCTAAAAGAAAAATAATTACTGTTTTATCTTTAAACTACCTAAATCACATATTCTTTTCTACTGGTAAACACAATATCCTCAAAGATGTATGAGCCTAAAAGCAGGTGAGAAAGAATCTATGGGAAAAGCCTCCCTTTTGTTTTCACATGAATTTCTGTTATGACTGACCAGAGACCATTGCCATATTAAATGCCAGATACTGTAATTACACCCCTCTTGGTTACCTCTCAAATACTTTGGTCACCTTCCTATAGTGCCTTTTCTAATGCTACATCTATTTCTCTTCTTGGCCACAATTTTCCAATCAGAAATGAAGAAAGAGTTATTCTTATAAATAGTCCCTAAGGCACCATTAGTGTGGCACTGGTACATAACATCACCAATGCTTTTGTTGCTACCCACCAATTGCTGCCAACAAATGTCATCACAGTAGTATATAGAAATAAAGTATGCAGGAAAGCAAAGGCTGAAAACATCCCCTACCTGCCTTGCCCAGATCAGCATCTCAATAGATCCAAGGAACTAAGCTTCCAGGAAGTGGGCCTAAAAGCCTTCAGACAAATCTAGGAGGCAGGTTACACAGTAGAAGATATATAGGATTCCTTTTATGTGCAGAAATTTTTATGTGATTCTCCCAAGCCAATGGAAGAGCTGACGTATGGTTGTAAAAGCCACTACAGATGTAATGTCCAGACAGACCTCTCTGTGAAGTGACTTCAGCAAGTAATTTTCTTAACATGAAATCTTTTCTAAAAAAGAATTAAGCCAGACTAAAGACTAAGGGAGAAATAGATGCCCAGAAGCAACAAAACTGAAAAGTTGGTCCACATGGTGGGGTTGGAATTGGAGTATCATATAGTACCTTAATAGAGGCAAGTAGGTACCCTAGAGGTGGTGTAGTATTGAAATGATAGTTGCATGAAACTACCACTAACAGTACTATAAATCACAGTACCTAAATAATGATTAAGGAAAAAATTGGGGGTTGGGCTAGAGTGATCATGCAGCAGGTAAGACACTTGCCTAGCACTCTGCTGACCTGGGTTCAGCACCCTATATGACCCCCAAAACCTGCCAAGAGTGATCTGTAAATGTAGTGATCACTGAACTCAGGAGTAAGCCCTGAGCACTGCCATATGTGGGAAAGAAAAGAAAAAAAAGAAGAAAGGAAGGAAGGAAGGAAGGAAGGAAGGAAGGAAGGAAGGAAGGAAGGAAGGAAGGAAGGAAGGAAGAAAGAAAGAAAGAAAGAAAGAAAGAAAGAAAGAAAGAAAGAAAGAAAGAAAGAAAGAAAGAAAGAAAGAAAGAAGGAAGGAAGGAAGGAAGGAAGGAAGGAAGGAAGGAAGGAAGGAAGGAAGGAAGGAAGGAAGGAAGGAAGGAAGGAAGGAAGGAAGGAAGGAAGGAAGGAAGGAAGGAAGAGAAGGAAGGAAGAGAAGAAAGGAAAGAAGAAAGAAAATAAAAGAGAAAGAAAAAGAAAGAGAAAGGAATACATTCTTTTTTTAAAAATAGAGCTATAGGAACTCTCATGGAATAGAAAGGACCTAAAGTCTACAAGCAAAACTATCAGTCTTATCTAGGTCACAAATTCTAGCTGTCACTCATATGACATTAGAATCCCCATATTATCAGATTGAACCAAATAAAAATATACCAGCTTAAGCAAAAAGGACTTCTTAATTATCTCATTCAAGCCTGCTGCTGACTCTTCCAGCAGTGACCCTTAATTTGCTTGCCTCAACAGAAAATGCACATTCTCTGTCTGCTCTTTTCCTTGTCCTTTAGTCCTTTGCCATGTATCTTCACCCGGGATTCTCAGAAATTTCATTCTTTCACCTGAGAGAACAAGTACTGGGCACCACTTTCTGAAGCTTTAACAAAAGCAGAAGTAATTGTTTGTGGGGTCCTAGGAGTAGCTGGAATAAAGTTGGGAGAGTTAATAAATATAAAATATCTCACAATGATTGACAGTGAAATCTCCATTGCAGGAAAGCATCCACACCGAGGTAAGGAAGGTCTTTCTCAGAACACACAGCCACTTTGTGACTCAGAGGAGTAAGGGGACAGGTTAGAGAGACTCCTGTTTGTTTGTTTTTTTAATTTATTTTGGTGTCTCCATTCCCTAAACTGTCACTCTCATATTTACAAGTAGTCATCTCAGCGAAAGTGTCACCCTAATTGTCCACATTTCTAAGGAGCATGACTTAAAGTACGTAAGTTCTTCCCATTTCTAGCCTCAATTTACAGTCCTAAATACTCAGCAAATATGAATACTCAGCACCTGGTCCAAGTATTACTAGCAAAGAATACAATGGACAAATTCTCAGCCTTTGTTGGTCTCATGCTCCATCCTTTCCAGTTTTATCTTTCCTATCTTCTTTCCCAACCTGAACACACCACCACATTCCCATTTTTCTTGCCTTTATTTCCACTGTTCTATGACCAAAACATTCCATTCTCTTCATCAGAGTTATGATCATCTGAATTTATTTGGACTTTCCTAAATGTCTGAGTTTGTAAACATCCTTTTTTGTCTTTCTCTTAACTCCTGAAGCACCAAGGCAAGAGATTCTAGTAAGTAGCTGCAGTTTTATTTCAGTGAAAATGCACTCCAAAGATTTTGGAGTAGGCCTATGGGAAAGTGGGTAGCTGACCACTGTGTTTAAGATACAAAGTTTTTTAAAATGTGGGGGAAGGAGCCAGAAAAATAGCACAGCTGCAGGGTGTTTGCCTTGCATGTGGCCAACCCAGAACAGATGATGATTCAATTCCTGGCATCCCATATGGTCCCCCAAGCCTGCTAGGAGCAATTTCTGAATGCAAACCCCTGAGCCCTGCTGGGTGTGACTCAAAAAACAAACAAACAAACATAAATAAATAAATAAATAAAATGGGGGAGATGTTGGCAGACACACACCTGATGGTACTAGAAGGGGTGCCAGGAATTGAATCAGGGTGAGTCATATGCAAAGCAAGAGTTTTAACCCTTGTATTTATCTCTGGCTCTTAGTGTGGAGAGTTATAATGAGGTTTAGGTTTAGCTCCCTCTACCCCCAATTCCTCCCTTGTGGAAGTTTCATTTTCATACGAGTTTACTCCTGAGTTCTTTCTGCATTGTGTGAACTCTACCATGTTGCTTTTTCCTCAGAATTATCCCCAAACATTGAAAATCAGACATTATACTATAATGAAGAAAGGTAACCATAAGTACAAGGGGCCTTTAAGGACACATGGTCCAAAGCGGGGCTAGTCCTGCCTGGTGTGCAATGGCTGCAGGCAGCAAGTAGCCTCCTCAGCAGTGTACACAGCCTGTGGCTTGTATGGGCTTCATAAGGGTCTGTGGAGACAATTCTTTGTCATGAACTTTCCTATCTGCTCTCATACTGGTCCCAACTTTAGGCTCCAGACAGGTATGTGTTGGGGAGTGAGACTCTTAGAAAAGTCCTAAGGCTTAACAGTGGTCAGGGTCCATATTGGCCAAGTCATCCTATCCATCTGCACCAAACTGCAGAACAAGAAACATGTGATTGAGACCCTGTGCCAGGCCAAGTTCAAGTTTCCTGACCAAAAGAGTCAATATCTCAAAAAAAAAAAAATGGGGCTTTACCAAGTCTAATAATACAGTTGAATTTGAAGACATAGGGACTAAGAAGTGGCCCTTCCCAGATGACATGAATTCAAATACACTCCTAATCATAGGCCTCTAGACCAATGGCAAACACTGTACTCTAAGACCTGAGAGCCTTGGAGATGCCCTCTCCAGTTTCTGCTCCCTACCCCAGAACTCAACCACCTCAGGACACCACTGCAATAAATCCTGCTTCTAAACAAACAAGGGTGGAGACAGTCCTCCTGCCCTGATAGTTCTTTTATTTTTCTAATTGCTACTTCAAACTTCAAGGTTATTGTTCATTTTTTCATTTAAGCAAATTAGTCCCCCATTCTGGCTTGGCATGATGGTCATGAATGGGTAAACTTTCTTCCTTCCTACTTCTCCTATGAAACTATAGTGCCCTCAAAAACTTCTAGCACATAAAGGTACACACAGATACACATACAGACACATGCACAGATACACAATCTAGTGAGCTGGAGTTGCCACTAGAATGCAGTTACAATACAGGTACCAGTAACATCACAGGCACCTGGTCCTCTTGCATGGTCAGAACCTGCTCAAAACCAACAGAATGTGTTGAATCTCTTCCTAACTCAACTTATAGCCACCATTACCTCCTGTTATCTCATTATCTTCAACCATACCTATTGCAATCCACCTAAAAGGACAATAAATGAGTCACAAGTGCCATCATCACTTACTGCAATCTGCCAAAAAGGAAAAAGGACAATGAATGGGTCATAAGTGCCATCATCATATACTCAGCAACATAAATTTCTCTTTTACCCTGGCTTTATCTCCAAAGATGGCAACCAAGTCAGCACTAGCCCTGGAAAGGAATCAAATCAGAGAAATTTAATAGAAAGAGAAAAATATTCTCCTAAATGGCAAGACCCATATGCTTTGGGGTCAGACCTAATTAACTTACAACCTCTGATGTCAGCAGCTCCCAAAACTCATGTGGTACATTTGCAAATGCATTCCAGGAGAGTCTATATGATCTGGTGTTGACACAGGCCCATAACTGTCAAAGGCAGTAGTTTTCAATTTATGGGTGCCATAAAGTCTTAGCAATATGAGTGCTACAATCTGTGGTGTGTTTTTTGACAATAAGCAGAATGTGGGGGATGGGGTGTTTGGCTCCCACATTTGGTCTTGACCATGGCTTATGGTGGCAAACCTGTGGTAATTTCTATTATTGTAACACAGCTGCAATAATAGCGCCAAACAATGAAATCAAGTTTGTAAGTGCTAGTACATTTTTACTAGCAAACTCTAGACTTATGCATCAGATCAAAACTATGTTATTTATTCAACATACACTTGTTACCACCTTCCATGTGCCAATACAGAACCCACACAGTGAGGACAAAAACCTGGCTAGGACCAGAGAGATATTCAGGGCTTCTGGCACTTGCCCTGCTGGCTTAATTCCCAGTACTACATGTCCCACACATATTACAATGCAACACTGTAGACTCCTTAACTTTGTCTAATACTGTGAAGGAAGAACTCACACTATCACTGTTCTAAGGCTTTCTTCCTAGATAAAATGGATAATAAATTTACCTCCTAAAATTTAATAAATGTTAGAAACATCTAAAAACCACCTTAGAAGAACAATAATATAAAGAAAATTATAAAGAAAAAGGTATAGTATGCAAGATTAACATCAGTCTTTACTCATGGATGATGAGTATGGAGCTAGACCCTGAGGGATGCACTGGAAGAGTGAATTTTGGGTCAGTGTTTTGACCCAAAGACATTAGTATGGCAGATTATTGGCCAAAATCAAACAGCACCAAAACATTTATTTATTCTCACTTACAAATACAGATATTTGAAGATACTCAGAAGGTGAGTTTCAAAAATCCAGGCATCATGGTCCCAAGTTGGCACAAACAAGTGTCTGAGGTTTCTTTGTGTGTATCTGTATATGCCTGTGTATGCAGATGTTTAAATGATGATGTTTCTCAATCAATATCATAGAGTTCTAGACTGCAGCCAGAAAATATTTACTATAAGGCACCAAGTATGCTGCTGAAGTGGGGCAAAAGGAAAAACTCTAAGTCAGAAGTTGGTGTATCTAAGAATACTGAAAAGATAACATGTTTATATACATAGTCACAGTACATTTTCGGACAATTTTAATCAGGTAGAGCTTTTCTCGTTAATATATATGCACAATACTACCCCCTAGCAGGCTAAAATCCCAAACATTGACAATCACAAGTATTGTTAAGAGCATGAAGCAATGGGAACAGCATAAAATGCAGGTGAGACTGCAAAATGGCAAATCCAGTTTGGAAGACAGTTGGAAGTTTCTTACAAATCTAAATATACCATGCATACAATCCAGACATTATGCTCCTTCATAAAGATTCAAAAGAGATGAAAATGTATGCCCACCAAGATGTCCTTCAGTAAAGATGTGGATGAATTATCAACTGATAATGCATTCAGTGATGGAGAGATAGTTCAGAAGGGTAGGGCATTTGGCTTGCACTAAGCCTACCTATGTTTGATTCTTGCCATCCCATATGGTCCCCAGAGAATCACTAGAATTGATTCCTGAATGCAAAGCTAGGAGTAACCCCTGAGTATCACTGGGTGTTGTCCGAAACAAAAAACAAAACTAAATTAGACTCAAATAATAGAATAATTGGTAGCACTACAAAGAAATGAGCTATTAAGCCATTTAGGATATAAAGATTCTTATAAATAATTATTAAATAATATTTAAAGAAACTTAATAAATATTATTAAAAACTTATCAAGTAAAATAAATCTAATCAGAAAAGCTACATTTTGAAAGGTGCTAACTTCCTGACATTATGGAAAAGCAAAATTATAGAGACAGTAAAAAGTTCAGTTTAGTCTGAGGTTTGGGGAGAGAGAGAGAGAGAGAGAGAGAGAGAGAGAGAGAGAGAGAGAGAGAGAGAGAGAGAGAGAGAGAGAGAGAGAGAGATGAGTATGTGGAACTCAAGAAGTTTTAAGACAGTGAAACTAGGATGGTTATATAATGGTAAACATAATAGTAATATCATAGCAAATAACTCATAAAGTTTGTCAAATTCCCTCACTGGTTCATCAGCAAGCATAAATTCTAATGTACCTTTTCACTTTAGTTGGTAATTATATACAAAGGATGCTTCATTCCTATAACAAATGAAGTGAGTAGTTCTGCTGGCTATGTTTCTCTGCAAGAGCCTAATTTTCTGGGCTTAGACAAGGAAATATTTTATATTTTCATACTGATATTTTTCTCTCTTGAATATGTAATCATACTCAGACTCAGGACAGTTCTAATATATGACTTTCTACATCAGTTAGGAGGCGTGCCATTGCTTTGAACCTAGGACTCAAACAGAGGGGCTGATGCAGAAGGAGGCTGTGGAGCTCTCTGGTCAAGGATATGTATTAAAAAGGGATAATAATTGACCAGCTAGCATCACTTGGGTATGACATACTATATAAAAATACACCACTTTTCCAAAGAACATAAATGGAATTGCCCTGACTTTGTTAAATTATTCTTTTGATTTTAGATAAAAAGTATATCAATTGTTTGCAGCAATACTCAGGATGACAAGTTAATTTGTAGCTTTTATTTTATTCTTTCTACATCTCTGTCCCAAATTTCTTATGATAGGTATTATTTTTTACATCAAAAGCAAAATGGGTAAGATATGAGAGATGATGGTTCATCAATGAAGCAGTCATCAAGGGGTTACTAAGGGGGTTTATCAAAACCAAAATTGATCAGCAGGGATCATCTCTTCCTTATGAAGCAGAGTGAGTTTTTAAAGGATTTAGGCACATATAAATTAATTGTAATCTATGCACATGAAATCATAAACTTAATTGGGGGCACAAAATACAACAAGAGTTATGAGACTAAGGATTTACATCTTAGTACATTGAGAGGAGAGAGAGAAAAATTTACCTGAACCAATGAAAGAGCAAAACTTAACATGTCTAACTTGATGTGATGGCACTTCCAGGAGCCTGTTAACACCTCATAATTTAGCTAACACCTACCAAAAGAACCATTCTGTACAGGAAACATGCTACAATCCACATGCTCCAAAGTAACCTTAATCTCTACAGCAGAACAGACTTCCCATGAAGTCTCAAAGGTGAAGAATTCAGAGAAAATGTGTGCATTTCTTAATATCTCTTAGCATTTCCAGGTGGCCTGTCCACTCAAGCCTTAATTTACTGGGAAGGCACAGTGTTATACTTCAACCAAAGCCAGACCTATTTGATGTATGTGATGACAGTGAGTTTCCAGATCATGTCTGGTGGCTAGAGGAGAAATTAGAATGGGCTTTGAGTTCCTACCTGGAGATTCCACAGAGGTATTGCCACCCTTTCACCTTAAAACCTGACAAGAAACATCCTGATATAGAGTCATTATTAAGATCAAGAGCTTCTTGAAAGTCAGACCTTCAAGATCACACGGGAATTATTTACATTAAACAATCTTGTTTTCTAATAATAAGAACATTTTAAATTTCCATAAGGCAAATTGCTTGCAGATATCATTGACTCTAAAGATGCAAGGGTAGGACTCGGGAATGCATTCAATTATAGCCATTCTAGGTTTTTATGATGTGTGAATAACATAAATCACATGTAATTTATTTTTACTAATATTTTGTGGTTAAAAATACTATTATCCAATTTTATGTAAAGAAATAAACCTTAGAGGATATGACTTACCAAAGATAGCCAATTAGTAAGTGACAGAGCTGGAATATGGACCCAATGTTCTCATTCATCTCTCTCCACATTGCCTATCCTAGAGCAATGGCCAGGGTTCTTGAATTTTATTACTACAAATGGGATCCCAAGCAAGAACTGGGAAGGGCTGGTTTCTAGGCACCATTATGGGCAAATCATCTAGACATATCCTAGAAATGCAGTTTGAAAGTCTTTTCACAGCAGGGATCATAACGTATTCACCATATGTGTTGGATTAGTGTGTGGAAGACTCATTGTACATAGCAGCTAAGGAGGAAGAAGGGTTAGGAAGACTTGAGCCATATGAGAGGACCAAGCAATAAAACTCATCAGTGAAATTTATAGGACACATGTAGCATAATGACCAGGCAGTAGCTGGCCATAACCACATGCCTAGGAGCTTACAGAAATATACCCACATGGGGGCACAGAGTTCTTCTTGAGTAAGTAAGAGTGGACAAGGGTGATATGAGTCACTGAAAGGCAAAACAGATGATGACTAAGTTCTTTTTGTTCTTAAAAATAGAATCACACCTTGATTTTCTCACACACAACTGAGAGGAAAGTTTCTTGGCACCGCAAAAAAGCCTTTGGGATGGGGTAATGAGTATATATGGAGCCAGGGGTTGATCCCATGATGGTATGCTTCAAGGATGGAGAAACCCTGAATCTCTTAGGCCATGGGAATTCCTTTTCTTCCCCAATGCTTACTGTGCCTATGCAAAAAAAAAAAAGTGGGGGGAAAGCCAAACCCTGCCACCCCAGCACCCCTACTTTTTCTTGTTTTGTTTCGATTTGTTAGTTTTTTTACTTTATTTTCCTTCTCTTTTTTCTTCCACTTTTCTCTTTCTTTTTCACTCTTGTGGTTATTATTTGGTGAGTTATTTTTATTTTTATTTGCCAGGTGCATTTTCTCTCTTTTTTTCTTCCATTTTTCTTTCTTTTTTCTTTTTTTTCTCTTTTTCTTTTTTTTTAGTAGTTGTTACCAAATTTTTTTCTCCCTTTTTTCTTATCCTTTTCATCTCCAATGACAGTGGAATGAATGCTCAATCTACAACAAGCTGTAAAGTGGAGACCAGTTGCACTAGCATTCTGGGGGTTAATGGAGGGAGATATGGGATACCTGCTGGGAACAGGGGTGGAGGGAGGACAGCACTGGTGGTGGGAATGCCCCTCATTCATTGTCACTATGTACCATAAATGATGCAGTGAAAGATTTGTAATGCACTTTGGTCACAATAAAAATTAAAAAAAAAATAGAATCACACCTAGTTTTGAACTTATTGATTTATAATGGCTCTCTTTCAAAATGAATACACTAGAGGACCTGTAGCATCATAGTTAATAGGTGTATTGTCCTCCACAATACATAACTATACAACTATTTGTTTATTACTGAGATGAGCACTGTAGGTGATGCTCAGGAGGTCTAGGGATCCCTTCCAAAAATTATCTTCCAAGAGAGTGGTTCAATATGAGGGCCTGAGAACGTCTTGTTGCTCAGATTCTATGGTGCTGGTGATTACCCTGTGGTGCCCAGAGTACCGTGTAGAGCCAGCCAGGGATTGACCTAGAGTTGGCCATAAAATAAGCATGTGCTTTAACTCCTTTCTCTCTAGCCCCAAGAATATAATAATTTCTTTAGCCAAAATCCTATTGATAACCATTTATATTGCTTCTTACTTTTAGATATATAAACATGATGCCAAAAATTAATTTATCAACTTTGAAAGAGTATTAAATGGTCAGAAGAGTAAAACCATTTAAGCTTGGAGAGGAATGCCCAGATGATTTATTTTTTTAATTTTTAATTTTTGGACAGGGCACACATCTGGAGGGTTTTAGGGGTTACGCCTGGCTCTGCACTCATAAATCACTCTTGGCAGGCTTGGGGGACCATATAGGATGCCAGGGATTGAACTGGGGTCCATCCCGGGTCAGTTGCATGCAAGGCAAATGCCCTACAGCTGTGCTATCATTATAGCCCCCTGGATGATTTCTTGTCATAACTGAAATATGAGCTGGGCTTTATGATTGGGTTGAGAATATGATATGGGAGAGAAGTGGGGGTTTAATGAGATAACTGACCTGGAACACAGCTAAGATGTGAGAAATCATGAGGCTTACCTGGAAAAAATAATATTGCCTACTCTAAATGGAGCATAAATTGAATGCAACAGAGGGCTGGAAATGATTCACACATAGGTTGTGAATTTTTGTTGCTGTTGTTATTGGGCTTTGAGGTTCAAACCCAGCAGTACTCAGAGCTCTATGTTCACTCCTGGCCCAGGCTCTGAGGACCATCTGTTGTGCCAGGGATCAAACCTGGGTTAGTTACATGCACTTTGACCCAGATCAATTATTTTGAAGATATTTCCCCTGCTCATGTTGAAATGAGAGAGAATGCCCTTGTTCAGAGCAAACGACCTGTAACAAAACCTTATAGATTCTAAGTTCAGTCAGTTGAAAACACTTGGTGTGAGACTCTTCCATAAAAGCTAACTTAATTTGAACAATCATAGATGGTTAGTTTTACATTCTAAAATTTATTGGTTAAAAACAACTTTATTTTAAAAAAAGAAAGGGAAACAACCTTATTTTTGTTTTGGAGTTACATGTGATGGTGTTTGGGTGACAGGTGCTAGCATTTGAACTTGGGCCTCCTGCACACAAAACATTTGCTGATTATTGAACATCTCTTTGCCCTCAAAAAAGTTTTTAGAATGACAGTGTTTTCCTGCCTTCATTTTTTTAGTTTCCCATGAAGTTTCTTAGGAAGAAGCAAACTTGCTTAAATACAAGAAACCTCATATATACAGGAGACAGAGAGAAACAGCTTTAAGAATTTTTTTTATTTATTTATTATTTGAAAATTGACCATCTGATCATCAAATTCTAGTCAAACTGGTTAGTTAGATTTTTTTTTCCTCTTGTTTGGAGTTTATATTAGAAATTAGGATTTACTGGGGCTGGAGAGATAGCATGAAGGTAAGGCGTTTGCCTTTCATGCAGAAGAGGTCATTAGTTCGAATCCCGGCATCCCATATGGTCCACAGAGCCTGCCAGGAGCGATTTCTGAGCATGGAGCCAGGAGCAACCCCTGAGCGCTGCTGGGTGTGACCCAAAAACCAATAAATAAATAAATAAATTAGAATTTACTGCATTACAGACTACTTGTTAGCCTTTTTGCAAGAAAAAAAAATGGTGGTGATTGAAACCAACTTGTCCAATGTGTCATTTAAACACGGTGGGCAAGTAAAGAGTGGCAGCTTTATTTATCACCATCCACTTGCTGTAGTTGTGGTAAATGGAATTGCTTGCTCTGCCAAGCAGACAGGGAATAGCATCGAAGCTGGGTTTTTATAGCAGACTTGTGATGTTGAGTTATGAAAGGATTAGTCAAGATTTTGGGGAAAAGTAGCTGTTGTTTTTCTTCCCCTTTGGGGGGTCGACAATTTATTGATTAGGAAAAGTCTAGAATAAAGATGATTTTTAAAATCTGCCAGATGATGTGGTTGAAAAATGAGCTAGGATATTTTTGATTTATTTCCTCTGATTATTTGCCAAGTCAGAAATCACAGTGCAAATAATAATTTTTCTCACTGGAATGAGGAATTTCTTAATGTTGAATCCTGTGTTCACTCCAATACACCACTATCCCCTAAAGTGACTTGTGGACTTGTCAGTGAATTTGATGTTTAACCCTATAACTGTTTAATAATAATATTGGCATGTGACCTGTATTTGGGAGAACTGCTTATTATTTCTGCAAAAACTGTATCAAATCAAACTGATCTGCAAGTGAATAGTATTTGGCTCTTCGCTGAAAATGCATTGAGCCCTCCACCGTTTCTGACCATCTGTTCTGTCGCCAACTTCTAGCAGCATTAGATCCTGTCCCCTTCTCATTCAATATCATTGGGACCACTGTAAGGCAAGTGATTAACAGAATGCTCCTCTCTCAGACCTTACTGGATCCTTAGTGGAACACATGATCTCGCTTGCCTTATACCATCTTATACCCTCTACCCTCACTGTCACCTACCAAGACCTTAAGTAAATCTTGCACTCTTATTTCTGGGACTTCATGAAGACTAATTACTTAGGAAGAAACTCACACATACCCCTGTCAGAAGAGAGAAGAGAAAGAATACTGTAGGCCGGGCGGTGGCGCTAAAGGTAAGGTGCGCCTGCCTTGCCTGCGCTAGCCTTGGACGGACCGCGGTTCCATCCCCCGGTGTCCCATATGGTCCCCCAAGCCAGGAGCAACTTCTGAGCACATAGCCAGGAGTAACCCCTGAGCGTTACCGGGTGTGACCCAAAAACCAAAAAAAAAAAAAAAAAAAAAAGAGAAAGAATACTGTATTTAGAACTAGGTTCCAAGGCTTCCATAAACTAAATCAGTGATATAGCTCTTTAAGCTCTGAAACATGCTATCCAGGTATCCCCTTCAGCATCAACACTATGAGACATTTAAGGATAACCTAGTATCATTGTCTTGTTGACTGTTTAGAAACAAACCTAGAAGCAACTTCTGGGTCCAATCCACAGAAAACAAACAACCAAACAAACAAAATAGGTCCAGGGATATAGTTTAATGGGCTGGAACACATGGAGTTAATCTCTGGCACTTTTGAGAGAGATCACATGCACGGATGCACTAAGGTTCGAGTAGCCCCTTAAATATCATCAGATGTGTAAAAAACAAAACTTAGAAGTGTTAAACCTAGCTATTTTAGAGAAACTATTAGAAAGGCAAAAGAAGAGCTTTGTTCCTTGGCTAACAGTTAACAGAATGAAATACTAATGCACGCAACCCCACCACCCCCTCACCAAGAGGGCACTTCTCATCAAACCTACTTGCCTGCCTTTCTGGAGAAACCACTGTGGTTCCTTTCCCTGCTCTCCTACCACAAGGCTCTATCCAGCAACAACCATTATGTTCTACAAATTTACATAGAGTGTTTTACAAAGATCTAAGTATCCACAGAGGCAATGAGTGAAATAGGCAATACCTTTCAATAATAATAAAAAAAAAGTTATTACAAATGTGCTTAATAAAATGCAATGGAAGTGCACTTAAAATGTTCCAGCTAAAAGCGAAATGTGGGGGACCTGTTTCATTTTTATTAAGGTTGGATTTATTGCTCTAGTTTATTGGTTTATGTTCTCAGAACTTAATTTGGTCTCTAGGTCGTTTGCTCAAAGGAGAGCAGCTGGGCAGTGTGTGTTGGCTCTACCAGCCTCAGGGGCTGTGATATTAAGACCTCAGGGTCTTAACTCACCTGGCATGCACCAGCACCTCCTCTTCAAAAACAAAACACACTAAAAATAGTTTTTAACTTACTTTCATCTTTTACAAGGCGAGGGATAAATTCGACTGGCATTTCCTACTTTTCCCATCTTTGGCTATTCACCCCAACTTCTCTCCATGGCAGAATTCCCTAAGGAGACACTCCCACTCCTCCTCCCTTCCTTTTGTTATTGCTGCTTTTGCATGGATGGGGCCAGACATGCTTTGCTGTGGTGCCTTCACACTTTCACTGCAGAGCTTGCATACATGCTTGCCAGGGGTTCATTTATATTTTTAAGTTGTGGTACCTGACCATTTTTCTTCATATAATGCTCCCCACAGGTTACTGAGACTCACTCCAGCCTCAGATTCTAACATTTTGAGTTGTGGTGCTTATACACATATGGCTGTGCACCAAAGACCATAGACTCCATTTCAGGGCTGCAGTCCATGGCAGTAAATAAACTACAAGGATACATGTAGGCAGCACTGGAGATTGAACACATGGCCTCTTGCTTACAAGATAGGTATATTTTTGTCATTAAGTCACAACTTGTACCTCCACTAAGAGGTATTTTTTTTAGCCATATCTGAGATGAAACCAAGGAACTTACACATGTAAGGAAGAGGCTCCTGCCTTCTAACAGGGCATTTTGATTGTTCATAGAGATTTTCCATGGGGTTGTTACTACATATACACTTTACAATGTTATTATTATAATAAAATAAAGATAATATTGATTTTTTATTTAATAGGATCAAAGATATAGTATAGGGGGATCAAGCTCTTGCCTTGTATGTGGCTGACTCAGGTTAGATCCCCAGCAGATATATGGTCCTCTGAGCCCAATCAGGAATGACCCCTGAAAACAGAACCAGAAGTAATCCCTGAGTGCCCACTGAAACTGATACATCTTCCACCAAAAAAATAAAACAAAATTAAAATAACTCATGTGAGGAAAATTAAATAATACTAAAAATAATCATAACACTTGGCTCTGGAAAAAAGGAAACTATAAGAAATATCTTCTAGAACCATGCTTTGAATTATGAAGCTGTGAAGTTTAAGACAGAGCTCACATATGAGAGGGATGTACTCCACCACAGAGCCACACTTGTGTACCTGAACTTACTGAACATTTTAATGCAGAAACAAAGCTTTAAAAAATAATAGGGGCCGGAGTGATAGCACAGCGGTAGGGTATTTACCTTGCATGCGGCTGACCTGGGACAGACCTGGGTTCAATTCCAGGCATTCCATATGGTACCCTGAGTCTGCCAGGAGCTATTTCTGAGTGCAGAGCCAGAAATAACCCCTGAGAACCACTGGGTGTGACCCAAAAACTATATATATAAATTATATATATAAAATACATAAATGAAACCAGAGATAGTATGGCAGAAAAGATACTTGACTTACTTACTGAATTTGATTCCAAACATCATATACAGCCCCCCCCCCCCCCAGTTACTGCTAAGAATAAATCCTGTACACAGAGTTAAAAGTAAGCCCTGAGCGCCCTGGGTCTGGTCCAAGACTTCAACCCTCTTCCTCCCCAAATAGAGATAAGACCAGATTTTTTTAGAGTCATAACCTCACTTATTTACAAGCATACGGAAGTCCTTACATCCCTTACCCCAGAAAACAGTCCAGTTAAATCCATCAAGTGGGGTGTTGGAAGGAGGAATTCAGGGAAGTATGGGAGTTGAGGAATATACCCCACATTAAATAATTATATGCATGTAAGTTCCTGTGGTTCTGTACAGAGCAGCAGCTGAGCCCCACCTCCACAGGACAGAGAATGGGGGAGAGGATACTGGGGGTACCAACGCCAGAGCCAGTTCCCCCAAAAGTGCAATAGCAGCAGGAAGGTCCTAATGGTGCACAAGAGGAGGGGAAACCCCCAGGGTTGCCCACCCCCACCATGCCCTGAAATGTGTAAGGGACAGGAATGGCTCAGGGAGCATACAGTAAGGACAAGTCTAGAACTGTCTTTTCAGCATCCAGGTTTAGGGGCAACACTTCACCTATTTTTACCCTAAACACAGTAACCCTTAGAGGAAAGCAGAGGGTGGTCTTTTCTACCTTTCCAAACCTACAAGAGGGCCTGGTGCCTTCCCACCTCTCCCCAGGGTTTTCACAACAGTAATTATGTATAGAAAATAAACATGAATTGTGACATTAGAAAATGTTAGATATAATGTGAATAAACAGAACCTCTAAAACACTTTTGGTAACAATGTACATATTACTAATGACTCAACAACTCCACTTTGAATATATGTAAAAAAATTTCTTGGGGGCCCGGAGAGATAGCACAGTGGTGTTTGCCTTGCAAGCAGCCGATCCAGGACCAAAGGTGGTTGGTTCGAATCCCGGTGTCCCATATGGTCCCCCGTGCTGCCAGGAGCTATTTCTGAGCAGACAGCCAGGAGTAACCCTTGAGCACTGCCGGGTGTGACCCAAAAACCAAAAAAAAAAAAAAAAAAAAAAAAATTTCTTGGTCATGAACAACAATATTTACAAGCAGCACTTGTCAAATGAGAAAATTTCCAGAGACACAAATCCTTACTAATGAGAAAATATGGAATATATAGTTATGCATGCTATTGAATAGTAATAAATCTTAGAATTTTTGTTTTGTTTTGTTTTGTTTTGGTTTTGGTTTTTGGGCCACACCCGGTAACGCTCAGGGGTTACTCCTGGCTATGTGCTCAGAAGTTGCTCCTGGCTTGGGGGACCATATGGGACACCGGGGGATCGAACCGTGGTCCATCCAAGGCTAGTGCAGGCAAGGCAGGCACCTTACCTTTAGCGCCACCGCCCGGCCCCAAATCTTAGAATTTTAACAGTTTGTGAGCAGAAAGTATAACAACCCCTTTTCATTAATCTTTAATCACTAACATTAAAGTTTAAGAAACTCAGACACACTCAATGAAATTATGCTAAATGGAAGCAAGCGACAAATGGAATGCAGATGATAGTATCATAAGAGAGAGGAGGCAAAAAGGGTCATTTGGAAGGAATCTGTGCTGCTCAAAAGCAGAAGCAGGGGCCAGAAAGACAGTACAACAATGGTAAAGGTACACGGACAACCTAGGTTCAATTCCCCTCATTACATACCTGAGCACTGTTAGGAGTGACTCCTCAGCATAAAGTTATGAGTAAGCCCTGAACACTGCAAATGTAACCCAAGAAACAAACAAACAAGATACCAAAAATGCATTAAAAGCCTATTATGGGGCAAATGTTTTTGTGTTATCTTTGGCTTATTCCAATTCACAAATGAGAAGTGTAATTCAACTGATTAAGAATCCTGACATGGGGCTGGAGAGATAGCCTGAAGGTAAGGTATTTGCCTTGCATGCAGAAGGACGGTGGTTTGAATCCCGGCATCCCATATGGTCCCCGAGCCTTCCAGGAGCAATTTCTGAGCGTACAGCCAGGAGTAACCCCTGAGCACTGCTGGGTGTGACCCAAAAACAACAACAACAACAAAAAAATCATGATGTAAATGTTGGTTGATGGGAGTACCAACATATGACTTCCAATGGTTTCATACAAAGCTATCCTAACTAACTCTTTCTCCTCTTTTTGGTCACTTAGAGACACTTTCAAGTCTCAATATTTCATTTACTTTTCTGTTGTTTTATTTAAATCAGTCATTTAATTGATGATGAGATCTATGAGGTAGCATTTTCCAAAGCCAGAAAGAGGGGAAAACATCTCGAAAGTTTAAAAGGCACCTCCAATTTAAATAGATAAATAAATAAATAAATAAATAAATAAATAAAAGACACCTCTATAGAAAAACAAAACAATGTTACAAAATTAACTCAATTAATTAAAGCTTCTATGCTACCTTCAACCAATACTCTTTTTTGTTTGTTTTTGTTTTAGGGTCACACCTGGTGATGCTCAGGGGTTACTCCTGGCTATGAGCTAAGAAATTGCTCCTGGCTCAGGGGGACCATATGGGACTCCAGGGGATTGAACCAAGGTCCGTCCTGGGTCAGCAGCATGCAAGGCAAACACCCTACCACTGTGCCATCTCTCCAGCTCCCAATACTCATTTCTTTTTTTTTGGTTTTTGGTTTTTGGGTCACACCCGGCGGTGCTCAGGGGTTACTCCTGGCTGTCTGCTCAGAAATAGCTCCTGGCAGGCACGGGGGACCATATGGGACACCGGGATTTGAACCAACCACCTTTGGTCCTGGATTGGCTGCTTGCAAGGCAAACACCACTGTGCTATCTCTCCGGGCCCTCCAATACTCATTTCTAATATAGCAATCATTCCTGTCAAAAACTTTAAAGTTTCAGTTCCCAGACATGTCTACACTTGCAGGCAGTAAAACTCTTTAGGGTGAATGATAACATTCTACATCTCCAATACATCAACTCTAACCTAGGAAGAAAAGGCCTTGGGGGTACCATTTTCACACTGAGTAAGTAAAATCCAGAACAAAATAGTGAGACTGAGTGCTTGGGAATCTTGGGAAGGCTTCAGGAGAAAAGGAAACTCCTTACTGAGTGCGCAGAAGTGGGGCGCATGGGCGGGGGGAGGGAATGGGGGAGAAGGAGAGAGAGAAATGGAGAAAGGGGGAGACATTGAGAAGGGGAGAGAAAAGAGAGAGAAACTGAAGAGAAGCACAAAGAGCTGAGAGATTTTAGAATTTGGCCCCACGATGCTTATAGGTTATGCAGAGGTAAAGATATGCAGGCTGGTTTCTGCATTGGTATCAGTCCATTCACACAAGCCCTGAGGTAGTTCAGCTATTATCCAAGGACAAAGCCTTAAAATTTATGTCCTCTGACATTATTGGGTGGTGGGTTTTTTTTTTTTTTTTAAGATACCATTGAGGGCTCTCTTTTTGGTGCGAAGTTTGGAAATGATTGATTCAAACCAGAATAGATGTTCAGAAGCTAAAACTGTCTTTTTTTTTTTTTTTAGGATCTTCTGATTATGTATTCCACACACCTTTCTCACCCTGTGTACTATTTTCCTGATTGTACCGCACAAACCAGTTCTATCTAATGATGAAAGTTACTGCAAGTGGAAGAAAAGAAGTGATATGTTATCTTGCTTTTATCTTGGAAGTGAGAATAGTAAAAGAAGAGATTTGGGGAACTGTCCAACAGTGAGAAAAGAATCATTCAAAGGCATTACACATCTGTGTTTTCCCTGTGGAATTATTATATAAGACCTAAGGGTCTTATTAGGTTCTGCCTAATGATTTAATTTGGGGACTAGTACAATAACCCTCAAAACAAAATATATTTGACCAATAGCAGATAATTTCAAGAAGAAAATTTGTAAAATATGCATAGAAGTGGATATAAGTATTAACTACCAGAGAAAAAAGATTAAAATCTCCAGTCAGATCACATTTCTTATCATGTGAGCATAAATGTTCCCAAGTATTATTCAGACATAGTTCCTTTTGGTTGTGTCTTGTTTTTGGTTTTTGGGCCACACATAATGGTGCCCAGTGCTTACTTCTTGTTTCAATCAGCTGCTTGCAAGGCATGCACCCACCCATGTGCTATTTCTTGGGCTTCATAGTCATATAATTTTTTTCCCCAAAAAATCTTTAGATTCAACAGAGATATAATTCAGATGTACAGTAATATCTTTTCCAGCCTTTTATTATAGACTAACTTAAAAAAGTAACTATGAATGCATACTGAGAGCAATATTTTGGATCTTGCAATTTCTACATATGGTAGCAAAAATGACTCCATAGTATAGGGAGAAGGATGGGGAAGGGAAAAATATCCAGAGAGGTGGTAAAAAGAGAGGAAAGTGAATAAGGGGGAGCAGGTATATCAGTAAAGTAGGGAAATAGTAGAGCTACATATACAAACCAGTTTCAACAACGTGAAAACATGAGATCCAAACTACAACCAGTATAGGAAGGTTGACAGTGGTGGGAGCTAGATGCTAGAATAATATGTCTACTACTCAACAACTATCAATAACTCCTTAAATTAAAGTTATTTAATGAAATAAATAGAAATTTGGAGAACCAAAGCAAAGTGTAGAGCCCAGTTTAAACACTAATATGTGTGCAGCTGAAATCTTTGAAAGTAAAGCAGACTATCTCTCTATATCAAGAAAGATCTGAATACTATATCCTGTTATTAGCTTCTGGAAAGGAGAAAATCAGGGACCCATATACCACAGCACAACAGTTTAGAAAACCTTTCTAATTAGAGCTCCCCCCCCCCCCCAATTGTTTTATTCAAGTGGAACAATAAGTTGGCAGTAGGCCTATCCCATTCCTACTCGGGAACACAGGGAACCACCACACCTCTTATAGGCACAACACAAGACAGCTTAAAAAAGAGAAAAAGACTTTCAGTCTTGGACCTTTCTTCTCTGCGTCAGACCCAGGGGTTGTAACGAGACTCTCAGGTGAGAGTGAAAAAGAAAACACAAAAAATCCTGTGAAAGAGTTCACTTCCCGGCAGGCAGCGCGGCTGCGTCCTGGACGCAACGTGCCGAGACTGTTGCATGCCGGGAAATAGAGTTTCCGTCTCTGAGTCCTCTCTGGGACATCGACGAGCTGTGCTCCGCGCTCTGGAATCCTCAGGCATCAGGCACTCGAAATGGAGGGAAGCACTCTAGGAAGAACGCTCCACTTTTAATCGAACCCGTCAGCTTTAAAATAACATTTGGAGTAAGTAGAAAACTAAAAAACAAACAAACAAACAAAACTCAGGGTTTCGTTTCCGGTGCGCTCGTTACCGGGCAACCGGGACGCGCGTCCTCCGGCCCATGATGGCGGGTCCTGGCGGTGGGCAGATCCCGGATGGCGAGTTCACCGCGGTCGTGTACCGCCTCATCCGGGACTCCCGGCACGCCGAGGCGGTGCAGCTGCTGAGCGGGGAGCTCCAGCGTAGCCCCAGCAGTCGCGCCGGCCTCTCGCTGCTGGGCTATTGCTACTACCGCCTGCAGGAGTTCGCGCTAGCGGCCGAGTGCTATGAGCAACTGGGGCACCTGCACCCAGAGCTGGAGCAGTACCGCCTGTACCAAGCCCAGGCGCTGTACAAGGCCTGCCTGTACCCCGAGGCCACGCGCGTCGCCTTCCTGCTCCTGGACAACCCCGTCTATCATAACCAAGCCCTGCGTCTGCAAGCCGCCATCAAGTACAGCGAGGGCGACCTGCCAGGGGCCAGGAGTCTGGTGGAGCAGCTGCTGAGTGGGGAAGGGGGAGAGGAGAGTGCGAGGGAGAACGAGGCCGATGGCCAGGTCAACCTGGGCTGCTTGCTCTACAAGGAGGGGCAGTATGAGGCTGCGAGTTCCAAGTTTACTGCAGCCCTGCAGGCCTCAGGCTATCAGCCTGACCTCTCCTACAACCTGGCTTTGACCTGTTACAGCAGCCGCCTGTATGCCCCAGCCTTGAAGCACATAGCTGACATCATTGAACGCGGTATCCGCCAGCACCCAGAACTCGGTGTGGGCATGACCACAGAGGGCATTGACGTTCGCAGTGTGGGCAACACCCTAGTTCTTCACCAGACAGCTCTGGTGGAAGCCTTCAACCTCAAGGCAGCCATTGAATACCAATTGAAAAACTTTGAGGCCGCCCAGGAAGCTCTCACAGACATGCCACCTCGGGCAGAAGAAGAATTGGATCCGGTGACCCTGCATAACCAGGCCCTCATGAACATGGATGCTAGGCCTACAGAAGGGTTTGAAAAGCTACAGTTCCTGCTCCAGCAGAACCCCTTCCCCCCAGAGACCTTCGGCAACCTTTTGCTGCTCTACTGTAAGTATGAGTATTTTGACCTAGCCGCCGATGTCCTGGCAGAAAATGCCCATTTGACTTATAAGTTCCTCACACCATATCTCTACGACTTCTTGGATGCCATGATCACTTGCCAGACAGCTCCTGAAGAGGCTTTTGTTAAGCTTGATGGGCTGGCAGGGATGCTGACTGAACAGCTTCGGGCACTCACCATACAAGTACAGGAAGCAAGACACAATAGAGATGATGAAGCTGTCAAGAAGGCTGTGAATGAATATGATGAGGTTCTTGAGAAGTATATTCCCGTGTTAATGGCCCAAGCCAAAATCTACTGGAACTTAGAAAATTACTCAATGGTGGAAAAGATCTTCCGCAAATCCGTAGAATTCTGTAACGACCACGATGTGTGGAAGTTGAATGTGGCTCATGTTCTGTTCATGCAGGAGAACAAATACAAAGAAGCGATTGGTTTTTATGAGCCCATAGTCAAGAAGCATTATGATAACATCCTGAATGTCAGTGCTATTGTGCTGGCTAACCTCTGTGTTTCTTACATTATGACAAGTCAAAATGAAGAAGCCGAGGAGCTGATGAGAAAGATTGAAAAGGAGGAAGAGCAGCTCTCCTATGATGATCCTGATAAAAAGATCTACCACCTCTGCATTGTGAATCTGGTGATCGGGACACTTTATTGTGCCAAAGGGAATTACGACTTTGGTATTTCTCGGGTCATCAAGAGCTTAGAACCTTATAATAAAAAATTGGGAACTGATACCTGGTATTATGCTAAAAGATGTTTCCTGTCCTTACTAGAAAATATGTCAAAACATACAATCATGCTCCGTGACAGTGTCATTCAAGAATGCATTCAATTTCTTGAACACTGTGAACTCTATGGTAGAAACATACCTGCCATTATTGAACAACCTCTGGAAGAAGAAAGAATGCATATTGGAAAGAATACAGTCACATATGAGTCCAGACAGTTAAGAGCCTTGATTTATGAAATTATAGGGTGGAATACATAGTATATTTGACAATGTTTTTTATGGTGGCTTTATAGTTATATTTGTACTGCTTTATCCTTTGTAGCTTTATTTTGGTGAACTTTGTCTAGCTTCAGTTATGAAAAGTTAACCTTTGCTTTTAAAATCTTCATAAATCAAGAACTTTGATACTTGATGATATTTTTAAATAAATTCAAAACTTTATGAGGATGGTATCTGTTATAACTTACATTTCTACTCCATGATTATTGTATTTCAAAATCCCTTCCATAAGGACAACATTATCCAGGAACTTGGCACCAGGAAGACAAGAATTTAGTATTTAATTTATAGGATTTCTAGGTTTTGATCATTTCAGAGATCATGTATTATAGCCATATTGTATTTAGTATATTATGTATAGAGATTACATTGGGGAGAGATTTTCAATATTGATGCAATGCTTTAATCAAAATTCCTTAAGTAACATTTTTTAATTGTGCTAATTATAGAGAAATTGTGTCCTTAACAAAATTATGGTGCTACGGCATAAAGGCAAATAAATGTCAAAGAAATCTAATTCAAATTATTTCCTTTAGTTCTGTTTGCTCGTGTTTTGGTTTCGACCACATCTGGCCTCTGTCTTTTTTCATTTTGAGGGTTTTCTGTTTGTTTTGAAGCCACACCAAGTGTTACTCAGAGTAACTCCTGGTTTAGGAATCACTATTTGTGAAGTGCAAGGGATTATATGGAATGCCAAGCATGGAACTGTGGTCAGCTATGTGCAAAACAAGCTCAATGTCCGCTCATGCCCTCCTCCCTCCTTTTTTTTTTTTTTTTTTTTTACAAAAGAAATATGTTTATTTTATGATCAGTGCAGACCAAATACATATTCCCCATTGAAAATCAAGATAATGAGTGACTCAAGTTTTGGTCAACACTGGCACTGGTGTTGTGGAGAGTGAGTTCTGTGTGGGTTCTTTTGTTTTTTGGGCCACACCCAGTGATGCTCAGGGGTTACTCCTGGCTATGTGCTCAGAAATCACGCCAGGCTTGGGGACCATCTGGGACACCAGGGGATCGAATCATGGTTTCTCCTAGGTTAGAGCATCCAAGGCAAATGTCCTACTGCCTGCGCCACTGCTCCAGCCCCTGGAAAGTGGGTTCTCATGGCACACTAACCTTCCCCAGAGCTCTGATTATAAAATTTAAAAAGGAGGAAGGACACTGCTGGGGGAATCAGTTCTTGGCCACAACACCCACCTTGGACCCTGATCCTCCCTTTTTAGTAAAAAAAAAAAAATGTAAAAAACCTGATGTTAAAGAAAAAGAGTCAACAAGTGGGAGTGGTGAAGAAAACACACCTCCTTGGTTTATAATTATGTGGAGGGATTATAGAGATAAAAACCACACTCAGCCACATACAAGGTAAGAGCCTTAATCCCAGTACTCTGTCCCCCAAAATTAGAATTTATAAACAAAATTTTTTACTGCTTTTCATAATGTCAGCTTTTACATGTCAACAGCAGCATAGTAAATGATTCCTGAGAACTGATTTTCATGTTTTTGCAACTTCATTACTGTGGTATATCATGTCATTGTCACTTAGATGAGGAATGAACTATACTATTCTGCCTGTAAACTTCACTCCTACTTCTCTCCCTACCCACACCATTTCAAATGAAAAGGTAAATTCTGAAACCTCTGAGAGAATCGTAACTGGTTTAATATCCATGGCCCTGAAGTAGTAATCCCACTGATATGCTCAGGCTTTTGAATTTTTTGAATGGGGTTATAGCATTCACTAATTATTTCTCCACCTCTCTTCGTGAATATAACTATTTGCCCCATATCACCTAGATTAGAAAAAAATATTTGAATTATATCATTTACTAATTTGAAAGTGTTTTACTTATAAGATTAGAATTTATGGTTTAGCATCGTAGCTTTCTGTAGAAAAGTAATGAATCTGCCTTAATGAGGTAATCTTTTTATCCTCCCAGGAAAATTTACTTGGCCACATGGGAATCAGAACCATGTTCAACATAAAACTTCAGCATCATGTCTGCTGTTCAAAATCTGTTACATCTCAAAAAATCTGCTATATGAAGTGCAGTGGTTTCGAATTAAGTTTATTTTAAATCTTAACCATTGATTCTTGAAGTCTTATTGGAGGAAATCAATTTTTAATGCCCTCCCTATAGTACTATTCTAGCTCTGGGAAAGATTCTCTTTAATTTCATGGGTACTGAAATTGTTGCTATTTTAGAATAGCTCTGTGCACTTCTCAAGCTTTACAACCCCTTAAGATTTGGAAAGTAAACTGAAATTTATTTTCAACAGCCATATTAAATTGTGGGGTTTTTTTAATTTAAAAAAAGTTTAAGGTTAATCACCCAAAAGTAAATGTTTTCCAGATTCCCTTGTACAAATAATCTGGCCTTTTTTCAATCAGAATTTATTTACCCAGGTGCTGCATGACTAAACGTAGTTTGCATGTATGTGTAATTTAGCTTTTTGAAACATAAAAAACTGTTCAGAAGAGTTTTTAACCCCTTGCCACTGGGCAGGTGGGATTTCCTGGTTAGTAATGCATTGGAAAATTTGAAGACTCCACACTGAGTAAGGGAATAAAGCCACTTGTTGCCTGAAGTCCCTCCCTCACCAGCTCTCCTGAGAGGCTGAAACAGTGCTGCCTGTCCCCAGTGGCTCTGAACCAGTTTGCAGAACTTCCAGTGGCACTGGAAGAGCCTGGAAAGGGAAAGGCATTCCTAACTCCCCAGTATTTAATGCCCTTTAATTCAAAAGCACACTTCTTTCACTTAGGACTTGAAGGAAGGGGATACTGGTATTTAACCTCCTCAGCAGAGGGACCAGGTGCCATTTCAGCAATTGCTGACCAGGCTGGACAGTTCAACGCTCAGGCCCATAATACAACACCGTTTATTTGATCTAGCAGTGTGTTTGAGGTGTGTGTATGGGAGGTATCTGGGCCACACCAAGAAGTGCTATACAGAAGGGGGCTATACAGTGCCAGAGATCATACATGCAAGGCATGCACCACTAACTCCTGTGCTGTCTCCCCTGAATATGCTTGGAAACACCCTTTCCAAGCACTAGATTGTGTTTGCCCATTTTGGGTTGTTTTTGAGCCACACTTAAGCAGTGTTCAGGGGTCACTCCTGACTCTGCACTCATGAATTACTCCTGGTGGGCTCAGGAATATTGGGGACCAAACCCTGGTCAGCTATGTGCAAGGCAAATTCCTTATCCACTGCACTGTTGCTCAGGTCCCTGTAGTTATTGAGATGAATAGAGACTGGGTTTGCAGTTACTCCTTATTTTGCCATTTGAAAAAAAGCTTTCAGGGAAAACCAGAGGAAAGTGCTTATAGTGTTTGATTCTGTAATCCTAGTATATAGTATGTGCTAAAAGTCTTATTTGGCATCTATATATGTATATACATATATCTGTATATATAGGTTCATTTTAACATTCTTGGTTGTTATAATGTGTTACAATCTGGGGACTTGAGGGACAAAGTAATTGTACATGGATTCTGTCTTATTTATCTTAATGTTCTTTGACTGAAATTTCAAAGTTAAGATATCAGCAAGGGGACTTCTGAGAATTATGTTATGGGTGATTGTCCTTCCACTGTAACTTCACCTTGTCCTCTTTCTTTGCATCCTTGTTCTCATAATTAAAAATAATTAAAAAAAATTCTTGGTTGGGTCATGGATGTGGCTCAAGAATATGTATACCACACACCCTGCATGTGTGATGTTCTGAACTCAGTTCCCAATACCATGTACCTCCTCCTCCACAATCATGAGTGCCGCTGTCTCCTGATGTCTCATTTACCTTGTCTAAAATCTATGTGCATCTTATGGTCAGGTGCATCTTATACAGTGAAAAATATGGTACCTGCTTATGTTGTGGGGTGTGCTATGTCTGGGAAGCAATAAGGCAACAGCGAGGGTTTATTCAGCCTGAGCTTAATGCAAGGGAGAAATCTACCTTCCTCAAATAATGAGCCTGAATCTTAGTGTGAAAAGTCATTATTGAAATGTATTAAGATGGAGTTCAATAGATCTGATGCTCAGATCAGCACCCAGCTATCTTTCCTCCAATGTGGGGGCCCAAATGGGGAGTCAGTATTGGTGTTGGTGACCTCCAAGAATTCATATGAAATAAGCAATCATTCTAATAACTGAGCAGTTTTGGTATTGTTTATTTTTCCCAGCACATCTTAAAAATCACACATGGGCATTTGCTTATAGAACAGTACAGTCTAGGAAAAACAATAAAAGAATTTAAACATACACTGAAAGCACAGTATAGAGACTACGTGTGAGCCCTTATGGAGAAACAGTATGGCTCGATCTGGATCAACAAGCTATGCTGGAATCTCAGGAATTTCCCTTCCCACTACATGTCCACATTTAGACCATAAATGTAAAGAGAAGAATTGTTTGTATGCATTAGTTACAGCATTATAATGGCTTACATATAAGTGCTTGCCCACATGTAGTTCCCAAAAGACTACTACAGTACTGGCAGGAATATGTGCTGCCTTGGAGGAAGACTCGGGATAAGGTATTATTCAAGTTGTATCAGAGCCAAAGTATTTCACAGGCTTAGCAAAAAGGAAAAAAAAAAGAGAATATACAGAAATATATTACACATATTTCTCCTAAGATCTGTCATTGTCTGGGAACAGAAGTATTCATTTTTCTGAAGGCACCATCACATAAAGAAAGGACTGACAATGTGGGGATGGCCGTCCCACCCCGCCCCAGGTGCTGCTCCTCAGGGAGCTATAGGTATGAACATCCAAAAGCCAGTACTGGGGGGAGCAGGAAGTCCTAGGGCTGAGTGAATATGCCATATCCACCAAGTCACACCTCAGGGCTACAAAACTGGGAGTAGGAATGAAAATGGAACCGTGAAAATACTTATGATCCCAGTGACTGAATGGATGTGAGAATAGAATCACCACATGCTTTAAGACAGTAGAACAGGTGACCCAAACCAACAGAGTAGGAAGGATTTTGACATAAAACTACTTAATTCCTGACATGTTCTTGAAGAGGAATAGCCTTGAACTGCTAAACCCTCTATCGTTAATAAATATTCATCCTTTCCTACACTTTTAAAATAATGGCTATTTTATGGAAAAATAAATCCCAACAAGGCACTGTGAACTTTCAGGACTATTCCTTAAGTAACTCAAAATAGAATTCTTTATAGAAACCATATACCAGTAGAAGCATTTCATGTCCCTTTTGGATATGTGAAGATCACTTGGGTAAATGTTTTACAGGATGCTCATGTAGTTCATGAAAAATATTCTCAACAATAAGATGTATATATGCTGATTATAATCCCACATTAAAATTTTTTTCTTCTCTCTCAGCATTAAATGTTTAATTTCTGGGAAAAGTTCTTCCTATTAACACTCCTTGTATTGTTTTTCTCCTCAAGGGAAAAAATAGTATATCTCCTTTGTAAACTTAAAACAATCTTTTCATGTTCACAGAACTTACTTAGTTCTGCAAGGGTTCTTTGGCTTGAGTGTTCTATAAATCAGTGGCTCTTATCACACCTGTTGAGGAATTGTACTCAGAGCACAAGGTGCAAATTCTTTGAGGATCTTCCAAGATTCAATTGGGAATGTTACAGGTTCACAGGAAACAACTCTAGGAATGTAACATTAATTTAAAAAAGTGTTAAAACCTAGCTAACAATATACTCAAAGGTATTTCATTGTATTTAGATGCACTTGAATATGCTTCATTACGAAAACTATAAAATTTGGGGATGAATAAATTGAAAGAAAAGCCCATGTGTTAAACAGGTCAGACAGCTTCACTTCTTCAAAGGAAAGAAAACTGTCACAGACCCAGGTCTATTTTATTAGAAATTCAAGAGTCTGTGACATTTATATATACATATATATATATGTATATATATATATATTGACAATCAAATTACACAACTGAAAATAAACACTGGCTTTGGGAACAAAAAATGAGTAACATATCCTTCATATAAGACCTATATCAACAATTTAAAATCTGTTTACAGACGTTGTACTTTAGCATCAGTATTTCTACTTAAACAAGTAGAAAATTTCCTTTTCAGAAAATTAAAATAAGAAAGTATAAAAATTTGTTGACATGTGGCTCTTTGAGGGGTGAGGTGGGAGTTGGGACCATGACATGAAGTCTTTCGTAAAGTCAAATTTCATTACTCATAAAGCCAAAAGTGACCGGATTTTTCAACCCTAAACTGAAACCTTTTCTTTTTTCAACAATGAGCCATGCCCTAATTAAAATAAAAGTTGCTAAAGATGAAGTGGTAAACAACATTTTATACAAGCTATTGTCCAACTCCTGTCAAGTGTTTCTGAAAACATACATTTTCCCAGTATTCCATCTTGGCAGCCTCAAGGTCTCGCACATGCATTTCATGAATCTATGCTATGTCATAGTTACATAAAACAAAGGCTCAACCAAATCCAGTCCCATTTTAACAGGGAAGGTTGACACACTTCAGCTGGACTGTGGGGCTTCACTGATCAGAAGCTGTAGCCAGAAAAGAATGTGACAAAGGAGAATAATCTCTAGAGCCAACATGCAGAATGACATTTTAAAAAAATGGAGCAAGGATCTAGCAGTTAATAGAATATTTTGGAATACAGTTTTCTTTACAACCATTTAGTATAGTATATACACTGATGGAAGCGTATCCTTTATTGCACTGTCTTCCAAAATTGATTGATTATTCACACTGGGCTTCCAACTTCATAAATAAATAACTTTTCAATAAAGTACTATAACATGTATTTTGGAATAAATTCCCAATTCCTGAATGGAGTAGAGAATTTAGTCATCTTTCTTAAAGATAAAATGCAGATGACCTACAAAAAGCTCAGGTTAGTTAGCATAAAGCTAAATTCACTTGTGCACTGTTAAACTGCACTGAACATAAAGGCAACCATTTCTCTAATGTTCAGTAAGCCTGTTCATATTGAACTTTTAATCACCTGTGCCTTTTCTGACAATTTTCATTCCCTCTAAAGCCGCTTACCCCACTATGACAGCATCACACTATATATTCAAAATGTGACTGACTTCAGACTAAATGGTCAGTATTAAGGAAGTTCTGAAATCAGAGCCAGTGAACTAACTTAAATCAACTCCCTCAAAATGAGGTAAGGCTACTAATAGAAACAATGTTCTCTGAGCTTAAACTTTATGAAGCCAATATCAACTCCAGGGATAAGGGGCAAGCTTTCCATACTTCAGGATTCACTCAAGAACTCCCTCTTCAAAGGTAGTAAGGATGAGTTGAGCCACCTTTCTCTCAGAAGCTGGTGTGTGCCAGGGTTGAGAAAAGCTTCCTGAGCAAGTACATCAGGATGAAGCCATGCTGACGAACGTTCATGCTGTTCAAGATGATCCCTGTAGAAATGATTCCACCTATAAAATGCAGTCATCACTATAAAATTAAGGTTGGGGAGTCTAGCATACAAGGGGAGAAATCTAGAAATCACTATTACTAATTTCCATTAATTTTATGTGCAACAATGAATACGAATTTCAGTGGTTACATTTATAATTTCCTAATGTCAAAGATTTCTGAGGCTGCTGAAATCTGCACTTTTTAGGAAAGAATGTCAGAACAACCACATGAAAGGAATGGATCTGCTTATGAATTAGTTTTATTTTTTAAAAAAATTACTCAGAAATACACTTTGGTGAGATATTAGTACCAAATTAAACATTTTGATCACCGTTTAGAAAAAATATTACCTTCGTGAGTAGATGCATTTTAGAAAGCTGGCTTGTTATAATTCTAGAGGCAAATGTAATTTCCTCAAGTATCCAACAATTTCAGAAATCAAAAGCTTTAAGGAAAGATTTGCTGAAATTTTTATAATTAAAAATAAATCACTGATGAGAAGAGGCAGGTCTAATGAACACTTAGATATTTGTTGTCCAACTAATATTTATTTTGATTTACACATTTTTAGTCTGAGGCCAATTTTATTAGCTAAAAATTATTTTGTCATTTTGAAGTCTTAAAAATACTTTTGTTAATTTTAAATTTTCACTTTCCTGGTAAGGCTACTTTAGATATAAAAGATATCAAACTGTCCAAAAATATTTTGGAGCTGCTGCTACATTTACAGACAATGTGTCCTTTTAAAGGACTGTCAGCATTTTGACTTACATCATCTGATCAAATATTACTTTAAAAAAATTATCAAAAGTATTACATTAAGAAAAGAATCCATCTCAAAATGTAAATCATGAAATTTGACAGTGATTCAAAGTAATTGTTTCTCTTATTTTAATACCCAGGTTTGAATGTAAAAATGTTTACTAAATGTGATTAATGTTCTCACTACTGTTTAAGAAATAAGATTTTTTTTCAAACTTTTGATCTTGGTATGTGTATTAATAAATTACATTTCTTAAAATTTATGTTAAACCAGTAATTCATAAAAGGCATGAAACCATTATTCAAAACTAAACTGAAGCTTTACTTTTATATGAAATTTTATCATGTTTTGGGTTAATTAAAAAAGATTTTGCCACTGAAACTATTGAGGCTTTCAAACTCAATAGCTGGATAATGATGGTTTCTTTAGCCAAAAGATGATTTGAACTGGAGATCTGATGTGTAAAGAGTTTATCTCTAGAGCAGCTTCCTCTGCATCTCAGCAACAATGTGGAATCAGAAACATCAGGACTCAGAGTTGAATAAAGTCTTTCATTTTGTGGTAAATCTGTTCTTCACATACAATGAGTGACATTAACTTAGAAAACATACAATGAACGAACTAGGCTATAACAATAGGTTGCCTCAATGATACTAATACAACATAATACCTCCTTAGAACAGAAACATGGACAACAAAAAATGTTCCCAAACAGAATAATTTGTATAATGATGATTTCAGGCTTTTTAACAGTATGTTGATTTCCAAGAAAACTGTAGGCCAAGCACCTGACAGCACTGGAGCATCCTAGGAAACAGGCTGCCCACACTCTTTGGTGAGTTTCCTCCTTCAGGGCCTACGCACAAGAAAACACTCCTCAGTAGAATCCTTCCTTAGGTAACTGCCTTCTAAAAATGTTCTTTTAGAAAAGAGGCAAGATAAGTAAAAAATGAAACCAAAACCTGCCTTTCCCTCCCTTGCAAGAGGAAGCATCGATACAGAACAGCTGACAGTACTGTCCTCTAGACCACTGGCAGCCCTGCGCTGTCTTGACTGAAATCTAAAATGATGACCAGGTGGCTGTAAACTTACGCACCTAAGATGAGAGAGATTTAGGTATTTCGTCTGACAAGACCGTAGTAGATGTAGAAACAGAACAAAGTACAGAATGAAACAAACTTTTTTTAAAACCAATAAACAAATGTGTCTGAAATATAGTCCATGATATATTTGATTACTGGTATAATCATAGTTGAATAAAAAAGTGACTTTTCATAACAATAGTAATGGATTTATAAAAGGTTTCTGTTTCCAAAGATGTTATTGGGGTCCACATATTCCTTGACAGACTTCAGCATCCCAAAGCCGACATCAGAGATACTTTCCTTGAGCCACTGCTTCCGTAACTTGCCCACTGGAAAAAAAAAATCAAAAATGCTTTAATATACACTATGACGCTGGGAACCAATCAATCTTGTGACCACGAATGAACAAACACTGTGTGATAAATGCTTTTATTCAAAAATGAGAAATGTTTTGCTTTATTTGATTTATTGAGCCCACCAGACTATCAAGCTCATTAAGTCCAGTGAACTCCCAGGGGAAGCCCTGCTCCACAGCGTCTCTTTCCTTTGTAAACTATGAAATGGAGACGAAGGAAGCCTGGATGGAGATTACAGCCCATTTTACAAATCAAAAAATGAGAAAACTGTGCATTTCAAAAGAATTACCCAGACTTAAAAATCCAAACATACCAAAGCTTGGAGAAAATGAAGTTAAACAAAGAAAAGCATCATATCCATGTAAATCTGCTTGATATGCTATAGCTAAAACGACAAGGTAGGTATCTGTAAGGTATTTTTACTAAGAGGGAAAAAAGCTTAAAAAAAAAAAGAGAATCTTAATATTTGAAGAAAATTTTAATTAAGAAAAGAACATTTAATGGGCTTAAGCAAAACCCATTATGAATCTTTTGTCTATATTTTCTTATTACTTTTAAATTTGCTGTTCCCAAATAATGGAGACTAGTTCAATCCTGTTTTTAAAGCACCAAATAAATAAAATATAGAATCCAATTTAAACTTCATCTATGCTTTTAAAATATGCTGTATAATCTTCCCCTTTTGTTTTTAGATCTTGCTATTTTATTCTGAGAACAATGATTAACAGCATAAATTACTTTTTAAAAGACACTCAGTGGAAAAGCAACCTTTTCTAAGTAGAACTTCAGTAACAAAGGATATGTAAAAAGCATTCAGAGATGTCAACTTACTATTTTATTTAAAGCAAAGCAATGTGCTGAATTATTTGCAGTGAAATGGATCATCTTTTAATTTATGGATAAGGCTATTAGTGGTTAGTACTTTCCCACCACTTCACAGTAATAAGTGAATTCAAACGGTCATTTTCCACAAATGTTCATTAATGATCCGAAGTCATCAACAGTGATTTAATTGGCCAACCCAAATGGGAAACCTTCTCTTGTTGAAGTATTCAGCCTGTCATTGGAAAATGCACTCCCATTTATCAGGCTGCAGTGATACACCAATGTGCCTATTCTTTGGACACCATAAGTATCATTTCAAGCTCAGTTCAAACTGGCTTTTGTGTCCAGTTCTCCAAGGAATCATTACACTGTCATTAAACTAATAAATAGTTATCTCACAAAGCAAAAATTTTTGGTGTGGCTTCTAGAATCAAAAAAAGCAACAATATGGTTGAATTAAGATGGAGAAAATTAGATACAGCAGGTAAAAAAATATTCAAGAGAAACAAAGGTCTAAGACTTTTTAGTTCTAAGACCAGAAGACAAATATTACGAATACCTATGTACACAATTTCTACCAACTAAAAGGTTCAAAAGGCTGCCCCTGATAATAACATCTTTGAACAAATGTGTCAATCTCAGATTTCTCATCTGCAAGGGAATTAGAATATATAAAGCCTCACTATTTCAAATATTTTATGATTTTTACGAAATAAAAAAGAGATTACAAATCAGTTATTTTCATATTTGCACCTAGAGATTTAAAAGTAATAAGCAACTCCTTAGACTGATAGAAGCTGCATAATTATAAAGCTACCCACATAGAGGGAGATCAAGAAGGAAAAGAGGAGCAGTGAATGCCAGTCTCCACTGTTATCTGTAATATAGCTTCACTGAATGTGTCCTGTGGTTATGGATGTAATTGTCCTGAAAAGACTGCAAACAACTGCTCCAACAAGATGGAGCACATTAGAACCTCAGCAGGATGCCCAACAGCTAGCTTGTCTGCTAGTTTTACACCTCTAGTAATAATGCAATTCCGTGAGGAACTGAACCATTGGCAGAGAAGCCACCCAACAGCCATTGCATATTTAATGAAGTCGCTTACCAAGCACTGGGAAACAGAAGGTGCTTGGAGTGCATCATTAGTTCTGTCAGAGGGATAATTTACACATCTATCTTGTCAAATTTTCTATGGTTTATACTTTTACAATAATCAATCTAAAATACATTTGATTAGTGAACTAGAAAGTTTAAAAAAAAAAGCAGTAGAGCCAGCATAGTTGTTGGCCCCTTATAAACATATTTAATGAAAGAATTAACCCCTTGATAGCGAGGTCTGGTCAGCTATCACAAAATCTGAAATGAAGTCAGATATCATGACTTATGCAATTAAAGAGGCCATGAACATTCTTAAATTTGCTTACCAATTTCAGAGTCATCTACTTTAGTACAATAAATGTACAGACAGAACAACTTAAGTAACATAACATGTCTTCATAATAAGACACAACTGGAAATAAGAAATTTTAGAGATTTTTGGTGGCTGTCTCTGATGAACAGATAAATTAAAACTCTAAAGGTCCTAATGCCAAAGAAAGATCAAACTTACAACTACACTTTTCTTTCTTGTAGATTTAAGCAACAATGTCAATAACACTCTCTTCAGTATATATTTACTCTGCTAGGCATTTAGAAATCAGCTGACTATACTATGTACATGTGTAATGCATGTATGTACATAATTCTAAAGTAGTTGTCTAAGCATTTGTACAGTTTATTTCAGAAAAAAAAACTATTCTCTTTTTTATGTAGCATGCCACTTGGAGGAAAGGAAATTGGGTGAATAAAACAATCAAAGAACAGGAGGTCTAAGATTTCAACATTCCTTGTTTGTGACAGTTATCCACTGAAAAAGCATATAATTATATGCATATATATATGCATTTACAAACATATATCCATACCACATGAAGTTTATTCAGATCTCTCTTTAGCCCTTGATGCTCTGTTTTGGGATATTCATAGCTATATTCATTATATCAATTATATTCCCTGACTTCTGATTTTCCACAAATAGAACTGAGTAGAGCAGGTTGAGTGCTTGTCTTGCATGAGGCTGACTCAGGTTTGATTCTCAGCATCCAATGGTCCCCTGAGCCCACCAGAGTAATTCCCGAGTACAGAACCAGAAGTAACCCGAGACCCCTGGAATTGTCCCAAAACAAAATAAAAACTAACAAAAAAAAAATCTAGTATAGCATGTAGGATGTTTGCCTTGTTTACAACCAACACTGGTTTGATCCCTGGCATCCCATCTCATATGGTCCCCTAAGCCTGCCAGGAGTGATTCCTGAGAGCAGACTCGGGAAGTAACCTGAGCATTGCGAGGTATGGTCCCAAACCCTCCAAAAAATATTTTTTTAATTAACTAACTGTTGTGTATGTAAATATTTTAGGGGATTATTAAGTTACTGACCCTACCCTGATCGGTGATTGTGCCCTACCCTAGGGTGTGACCTGGCATTCTGCCCCCACCCTAGGGTGGTACCTGATTCTGCTTCCACCATTGGGTGGTACCTGATTCTGGGGGATAAAAACAAGGGTCTGTGGAAGGCGAGAGGCTTTTGGCTGGAACTTATGCTGAGTCTTTGGACTTCACTCTTGTCCACTGAATAAAGCTAATATTTCCACAAGCCTGACTGTCTGCGAGCTGTTTACCCGCTGTTTCACCTCAGAACCGGCTGGACAGGGTGGCAGACGCGTGCTCCGAGCTGGAGGGGAAAGACCTCATCCTCCATCCCTCCATAAGTCAACCTCTTCAGGGGCTGACTTGCAACAGCTAACATTTACATAAGGACTAGAGAGGGGTATTATGTGGGAAAATGTGAACGCAGTGGATTGCCTAGCCACCAAAAATTATATGGAACTGTTCTTTGTAGTTTAAGAGAACTATACGTTTATTAACAAAAATGACAAATTAGGGGCCAGAGAGATAGTATAGCGGCATTTGCCTTGCAAACAGCCAATCCAGGACCTAAGGTGGTTGGTTCGATTCCTGGCGTCCCATATGGTCCCCCGTGCCTGCCAGGAGCTATTTCTGAGCATATAGCCAGGAATAACCCCTGAGCACCGCCGGGTGTGGCTCCCCCCCCAAAAAAAAAAGACAAATTAGCAAAACTACCCGAAGTTTCATCTTAAACAGATTACATCTGGGGTTTGTTAGTCAGAGTATTTTACTTACTTTTCTTTTTCTGTTTGTTTTTGAGCCACACCCAGCTGTGCTCAGAGGTTACTCCAGGCTCTGCTCTCAGAAATTAATCCTGGCAGGCTCGGGAGACCATATCAGATGCCGAGCATGAAACCCGGGTCCATCCCAGGTTGACTGCGCGCAAAGCAAATGCCCTACCGCTGTGCTATCACTCCAGCCAGTATATATATAAAGTTGGTAACTTTCAGGGCCAAAGCAATAGTATAGAGAGTAGGGTGCTTGCCTTGCATAAGCTGGGCAGGGTTTGAACCCTACCACCCCATATGATTCCCCCAAGCACTGCCAGAGCACAGAAATTGGAATAAACCCTGAACAAGGCCAGGTGTGCCCTCCCCCCAAATCTAAAAACAATCAAAAAAGAAACTTCTGACTTACATATCTAAGTTGAAAAACATATGCTTATTTTAAAAAGAAATTAGGGGCCCGGAGAGATAGCACAGTGGCGTTTGCCTTGCAAGCCGATCCAGGACCAAAGGTGGTTGGTTCGAATCCCGGTGTCCCATATGGTCCCCCGTGCCTGCCAGGAGCTATTTCTGAGCAGACAGCCAGGAGTAACCCCTGAGCACCGCCGGGTGTGGCCCAAAAAACAAAAAACAAAAAAACTAAAAAAAAAAGAAATTATGAAATGAATCATACATTCAGATGACTGAAGCTAAAGCTCAGAAGTAGAATTTAGTCAAAGTTAAAAAAAAACCTAAAAATTAAAACAACTAATTACGTCTAAAAATTTTAGCTTAAGCATTTTGAATACCACTTTAGCATTATTATAAAGATCCAATTTAAATTTTAAAAAACCTAGATTTAGTACTCTTGAAATGTTTACAAACCAATGGCAAGTTAAAAACTTAAAAAGGTAAAGTCTTGCATCTAATGCATTCCCCCCCCCCAAAAAAACCTAATCAATCAACCCCTAAAATATAAAAAAAAAATGGGGCTGAGATGGTTTTCAGGATCACACCCATTAGTGGTCAGAACTTACTCACTCTCTTGGTGTAATTTTTTGAATATAGATGATATACATATTTGTTTACTATATTTGTTTTAAATAATATAAAAAAGCAATTAAATTGTGTTATAGTTCTGTAATTTTGCTTATTTTGATTTTATTCTTGGGGATTTTCTGCATAGATAAGTCATTCTACAAATTGTGTTGTAGTTCTGCTATTTTGTTTATCTTATTTTTGTAAATTCTTGGGGATTTTCTACATAGGCAAGTCATCTACAAACGGGGGTGATTTTATTTTTTCCTTACCAACCTGTCTTTTACTTCACACTACAGGTTTTCAACAAATGACCTTAAAGATAAAGTTTTCCTTATTCTTTTGAATAGTCTATTTTTACAATTAAATTCTGTTAAAGCTAGAAAAGAAGCTAGGAGAAGCTATCCTCCCATTATTCTCTGAGTAATAGAAAATAACTCTGATTAGGTTAAAAATACTGTATTTAATCTAAGACTAGTTATACTGAATCAAGGTTTCTTTTTTTTTTTTAAGTCTTAGGGATTTTTTTTTTGGCGGGGGGGGGGGGGGACACCCGGTAATGCTCAGAGGTTACTCCTGGCTATATGAGCTCAGAAATCACTCCTGGCTTGGGGGACCATATGAGACGCCTTACCCTTTGCCACTGCTCTGGCTCCTATTGAATCAAGGTGTTTTAACTTTATGACAAAGACTACAGTACAATTCTAGCAAATGAACAACTTAAAACTTAACTTATAAATCGAAAATACATTGCTGATATAAACTCTGCTGTTTAAACTGACCATCTCGTCAGTTATAAAAACAAGCACTATGAAGATTAAGTTAAGCAGGTTTTATATTTCCTATAGCCTCCGGTTCCAGACTACATCTGTTTTCTTTGATACACAAAACCAGAAGTTAAAATAGCTTCATTTATCACAGCATGATTGTAGGCAGACAAACCAGCCTGTCTGTTTCCAGATAGTGAAAGCAACTGTTATTAATCACAATTAAAGGCCAAACCCTCTTAGAGAAATTACATCAATATTCTCCCAACCCCCAGCCCTTCTACTCTGGAACTCAAAAATGGTACTGAGAGCATTAAGACACTGACCAAATATCAGTGAGGTCAATTTGAGTTTTAAGTTCAAGACAAAACAAATTTAAAAAAGTTTTCCCCTCTATACCTAAAAATAAAGTGATCCTCAAAATGCTCCAGCACTGATTCAGTTTAACAAAACAATTAAATCCACTCATTTTATAATTTATACAGAAAGGTATAGACCTTATGGAATTATACTGAATAGCACAAAGTATTTGAAATTGACAAATCAAACAGTTATTCTTAAACAGAGGAGCATTTATGAAAATAGACATCTTACAGCCAGTACTATAAAGGAATTTTCCCCCTCTCCAGACCATAACAGAACTTCCTATATAGTTTCCCAAACTTATCTGACCTACTGACAAATAAAAAATTTCTTCATAAAAAATACATAATCATCCCAACTCCCCCACTACTACGACCATAAATCTACTTTATTTAAGCACACAAAAAGAAAGTGCCTCCTCTAATTGCGTCCACAGGTTTTAATACCCATCTGGATCCTTCCAGTGCCCCCTGTCTGAGGATATCACCAACTTCTAGAAAATACTGCTATAGATTGAGATCAACTTGCTTGATCTCCTGTAACTTGGTTACAAGTGAAAATTCATTAAGAATTTAAACTTAACAAACCGTACCCCTTTTTTTCAATGGTTATGAGAGGACTTATCAGTATAAGCCAAAATCTATTGCTATTTTTAAGGGTACTGTTTTTTGAGTACCTATATATAAGACACTAGAATGCAATACATTGGTTATCACTTTTAAGCCTCACACTAATCTATTAAGTAAGCACTAAAATTTTCATTTTATAGATGAGAACACTGTCACTCAGAGAAGTAATTTCCTTAAGATCAGACAGTTACTAAATTCAGAGTCAGGATTGAAATAAAGATTTGATTCCAAAGCATAGATTTTAGCCCCCATTCATAAAGCTCTTAAACCTCTATTTTAAGACAATCTTAAAATGGAATTGTACACTAAATTCATCTATGAATGAATGTCTCAGTTAAAAGAAAGCAATACAGTAATGTATATTATTTGATCCTACTTTTCCACACCCAGATAGTACATTCCAGAACTGTTATAGAAGAAATCAGCCTTTCCATGAAGCTATATTCAAACTAGGCTTTATTATTACATATTTAAAACTAAAGTAACAATGAGATTATTGCCTTTCTAACATAAAAGAATCAATGCTGTTTGAAAATTTACAAAACTATTCCAAATTCTGTATTAATATATTGAACATTTCTACGTCAAACAGTCTATTCTAGCTAAGAAAAACAAGATTTGAATTTCTTCAAATGAGGAACTCAGAAGCTACATACTGTAGAGGGAAAACACTGTTAAGAAGGTGACATTTTTATTTATTTATTTATTTATTGGTTTTTATTTTTATTTGGTTTTTGGGCCACACCCAGTAACACTCAGGGCTTACTCCTGGCTATGCGCTAAGAAATTGCTTCTGGCTTGGGGGACCATATAGGATGCCAGGGATTGAACCCAAGTCTGTCTTGGGTCAGGCACATGCATAGCAATCATCCCACTGCTGCACTATTGCTCCGGCCTCAGAAGGTGACATTTTTGTCAGAAAAGCAATAATGGAGAAGGCAACCAGGCAAATATCTCAGGGAAGGGAATAGAAAAGAACACTAGAAAAAGAGGCACAAATGGTTAGGCCGTTAAGGGGTTTACATGTCTGAGAAAGAACAAGAAAGCCAATGTTGCTAGAGGGGAATATAATGAGATGAGAAACAGAGTTTGTTTTTCCTTGAAGGTTCTGATAAGGGTTTAAGTTTTTATTCTAGATATAAGAGGAAAACATTGATATTGAAGACAATAGAAATGAGAATCTGGGAGCAAGAACAGAAGAGACAGAGCAGTAATGAGGATACTGCATTAGTCACAGCAGAAAAAGAGTGACTTGCATGAGAGGGAAGGTGGAAAGGAGATACTTGTAGGCATGAGGGAAACCTAAACAGTGTTTTATGTCCTGGTTAGACTGAGGCCAGCACTATGGAGAGCAGGAATACAAGAGAGCAAGCTGGCAGAGCATGGGGCATTACAATATTCAGGCTTACATAGGCCTTTTTTGTATTAACACAAACCAGGTAGTTTAGAGTTTATTTCCACGCTGTTACATTTTTGACTACATAGAATATGACTATGAAAAATATCATATAAATGGAAGTTTTCTATTTAATAGTGAGGCAAGTCTCAATAAAGTAACATGTAACCAAACCCTGCTAGGATCATCTGCAGGTCAGTAATTTTTGAAAATAAATGTTACTTTATCAAATTTTGAGTCCTTAACAAATTAAGGCTGATGAGGCTTAAACCTGAAAATGTACATAAATTATACAGGAAACTGAAGAGTAACATCATCTTGAGCTGCATTTGTTTTAAACCTGACAGCACTGATACGTTTGAAATCTTCATGTTAGAATGCATGAAAAAAATCAGAAAGTCAAATTTGACTTAGGTGAGGTAACAGAAAACTCAGAGTATCTACGGAGGAAATTAAAACACTGACTCTCCCCTGTTTTAATATATGAAGCAGAATGAGTAAATAACTTAATACTAAAGAAATAGAAGACAAACAGTAACATTCAGTATTTCTTTCCATATATTTTTTTAAATTATCCAAAGGCTGACAGTTTCAAATTTTAAGACTTTTGCCTACTACTAAGTAAAAGAACAGGAATACTAAAGCAGAGGACCAGAATTTAAATTTAGTTAGGTTTAGCCACTAACAACTATTGTCAACACCACTGGGCCAGTTATTGTAGCTGTAGAACCTTTCCATATAATCTGAAAAATAACAATATTACCTGCTCCACAGAATTTTGAACAGGATTAGAAAATAAACTAAGCAGCAAAGCCATTAGAAAATTTTATAGATTTACAAATGTTAACTTTTTATTCTATTTCCCTTCTCCTTACTTTTTCAACACATACATATTTATCACTTTAGTGCTTTTCAGAAAGATGACTTTTACATCAGTGAAAATGGTGATATAATTCCATTAGTGGCTTTCTAAAATGCTAAAATATTTAATTTACTGAATTTTAACCTGATTCAGAGGAAAGAAATATTTTGTTTTGCTTTTGTTTATGGGGTTGGGGGTGAAGGGAACACCCAGCACAGCTGAGGGGCTGTGGGTCAGTTCTAAGGCACTACTTTGACTCCCCACATTGTCTGGGGGACCATGTAATATTAGGAATTGAACCCAGGGCCCCTGCATGCAAACCATGTATTCATTGAGTTATACCTCTGGCATCAGACCAGAAAGAACTTTCTTAATATGAAAACCACTCAACATCCAAATAAATTAAGCAGCATCAGAAACATCACAAGGGGGCTATGTGTCTTATTTATTTTGGGATCAAGAATTAAACATGGGCTAAGGCACTTGCCTTCTATGTGGCTAACCTGGCTCTACACCTGAGACCACATGTGTCCAGAGCAGTGTAAGGTGAAGCCTTTGAGGCCTCCAACTACCACTGGATCTTCTACCACCAGGGTTTCAGCTCCACAGGCCTGAGCAGCAACACATCCTTGGGCCCTGGTGTTAAACCATCAACCCAGTTGGATGAGAATTGGTAGGAGGGGCTCCTGGGTGCTATGCTTAGGGGATATACACATGGCCCCACTCCCCACGAAGAACTGAATAATCATGCTTTTAGAGTTTAGTTAAATAATAAGGCATACAACTTTCAAAGTATAATTTTCATTAACCTCTATTGTGATTGTGTTAACTTCTTTCTATTCTATTTTCATGAGCTTCCACTAGATAATTTGGTTTAATATCACAAATTTCATAAATTAAATATCAAACTTTCATATAAACTCATGCTAATTATTTTAAATTTGCAAATATTTTATTTTTCTGCATTGCCAGTCTATAAGTACACCACTTCAAGTATGTTTATGTATGTTCTGTTAGTCTATTAAGAAGTTCTCATCAAGGTCCAGAGCAATAGTATAGAGTAAGGTGCTTGCCTTGCATATGGCTGATCTAGCATTCCATGTGGTTCCTTGGGCACTGCCAGGAATAATTCCTGAGTGCAAAGCAAGGAGTGACCATGAGCATTGCTGAGTATGGCCCCCAAACCAAACCAAACCAAGACAAATTAAAAAAAAGAAGGCATTCTCAGCACCTATTTGTATAGGTAATATCTAAAGTTCTGCTATACCAACTTCCAGTAATTCTCACTCATAGATTCTATGGGAAAAATTTTATTATCTTTACAGAATAGTCCTGTGTAAATGTTTAGTTTCCCTCTCAATATAGCAGGTTATTTGGTCATTCCCAGCATTGACAGAATTTCTGCTACTCAAAATCTTGAGTACACTGAAACCATCCTCTCAACAATGAAGAAAAACTCAGCTAAATTCCAATTACCTTTCTGGAAACTAAGTTTCCATTTCTTATGTAAAGGGCTCAGTCAGTCATATGTTTCCTCTTGTGGAATTATGTCACTGATATTTTCCATTACAAACAGGGAACCTACAGTGCTGATCTAAAAGGAAAAATATGCACTGTTGGCTGTTCACATGAATGTACCAAAAAGCAACGTGATAGGTACAGAGAGAAAGTTTTCTTCTTTGAAAACAATTATGGCTGAATTATTTTTGCCTCCTCCTACATGTAAGCAATTTAAAATGAACCATTAAAAAATAAAATGAATAATTTATAGATGAATGAATCTATTATCTATAATAGATAAACATCAATACTTCATAATATTACTATTTTGTTAGCAATTAATGTTTTTATAATCAACATTATATGGTAGCATCCAGAACTAGAACATATTTAAGAAACGTAAAATATACAGCAAATGGCTTTCCAAACATTTTAAAGGTGCTAATAATCGAAGTGATTGTTAAATACCTTACATTTATATATCCAAAATCCGTTTCATGTGTTTAATCAAAACTTTTTAAATCTACTTGAGAAGATTCTAATATACTTCTTCACTCATTTTGGTTATTCTAATATTTATTAGTATCCCCATCTAAAAATAGCAAGGATAAATTCGTTCCTTTTAAAGCTTGCCAGATACGTTAGAAACTTCGTGGTGGAGGTTGAGAAAAAAGCAATATGATGAGCCCGAGTGATAGCATTGCTGACTTGGGTTTGATCCCCAGCATTCCATATGGTCCCCTGAGCCTGCCAGGAGTGTTTTCTGAGCACAGAACAGGAGTAATTCCTGAATGCCGCTTGGTGTGTCCAAAAATCCCATCCCTCCCAAGAAAAAGGAAAAGTGAAAAATTAAAATGGCACAATGTTAGAAAGTGTTTTTCTACTTCATTCACCCCACTTTAGCAGTTTTCTCCAGGCTTAATATGCAATTTTTTTTAATTTACCCAAATCTCTTGGTTCCCTTTGTACATGTACAAAAGGGACTGACAGTGGCTAACAACTACTCTAGTGCTGGTACATAAAGACCAAAAGAAAATGGAAGTCTCTGTCCTTACAGTTCTCACTGTCTAACAGGAGGCAACAGATCACTTTTAAAGTATGAATATTAGAGTACACAATGGCCAATGAAAACAAACCCTGAGCTATTGCCAAGAGAACTGTGGCTGCCAAATAAGAGAGAGGGAGGTTAAAAGAGTCAGAGACAATGTTAAGGAATACTGGCACTCCTGTGTTGGGTAAGGTGCAGTAAAACTGATGTTATATCTACAACAGTAGCAGTGATACTATTAAGTCATGATAACATAGTTAAAAGCTTGGGTAAATACACAGCATGTTATAGAATGCTAAATGCTGTGGAGAATGCACTAGAGAAAGAGGAATATGGGGAATCCAAGGTAGAATCAAGAGTAGAATTTTTTTAATTAAATGGCTATTAATCCTCATGCCCTGAATAAAAACAACTTAAAATTAAAAAATATACACATTCCTGTTTTTTTTTTAACAATTTACTATTTTATTAACAGAATGGGCAAAAGTGCTTTAACTTAAAAAAACAACTATATATAAAAATAACTATATTATTCTCAAAAGCCTTCTTATAACTAAGGAAGATATACTATAACTTTTACTAGTGATGTGATCTATAAAACTTAGTAACACAATGAACAGTATGTAATAACATGGTTATATGCTCTAATGCTTTAAATCTGAAGGAAATATAGTTAAAATCTGGAAAAACATTTTTTCCATATCCTGTCTTCATTTGCTGAATTTTGTGAAGAAAAATAAGCTAACATAGTACACCAACTATAAAACAGTGACAAAAATACATTTCTGTGGTTTCCTTTTTAATCCCTCTTAGAAATAGTGGCTGTAACAGTCAGAGACATCCCAAGCAAGCAGATTTACTCTCTGTTAAAAAAAAAAAAAAGTACATTGAAAACTCAGGAGACTGTAGGTTCCATGTTTTAGTACACTTGTCAAAGCAAGTATTCTGCGGGTACTACTATAACCTAGATTACCTGAGTGTCAGACATACATAAAAACTGAAGAAATCTCTAGTGCTTTCAAAATATTCAAGACCTTCTCCAGCACGTTTTAATTAACTAAATGTTTGATTAAACAGTAATAATAAACAGTAGGAATAATAGACATCTAACACCCCCACCCATCATGCCCATCCAGAACAAAAGAATACCTCCATGATGGTGTGACAGGCTCCCTCCATTAGCAAGGATTTCATCTCTAGCTGCAGCCTATATTCAGAAACAAGACAACAAACAGTTGTTACTTAGATTTTACTTAGAAGTCAAAAAGGAAGAACAAATTTCTAAAGGAGACACAAACTTCCTGGGCTCAATAACTCAAAGCCTAATTTTCCCTTCTCTGTGGCTAATTGTATCTTAGTACAAATAAAACATTGAATGATTTATGTTATAGCTTTATAAAATCATGTATTTATAAGATAGGTTTACATAGGTTTATAAGATGTTATAAAGTTATATAGTCATAAACCTTAAAAAACTTTTAGTGAATAGACACATGTGTACAAAAGTCACTAAGAGTCTTGAAAAGAAAAATAAGGCAAAACAATCAATTCAGCAGAATAAATTAGTAACAAGAACCAAAAAGTCTTCTGAGGACATGCCCAGGTTCCATTCTGTTATATAACAATAAGTGCTAGAGATTAATGTCCACCTGCCTGCTTAGCTCAGTAGTTTAGAGTATGATGCTAACAGACACGAACAACTATTGACTGCTTAAGTTACTTCCATTTTATCCACAATACCTTATCTTTAACTCTTTAACTATAAATTAACAGAACACTTCAATTACTCTTATTTCAAAGGTAAACAAAATTGATAGATGATAGTTAATCACTCATCTAATATCAATCCAATATTATCCAATGGGGATCAACTCAAGATTACTTACAAAGCTATTAGAAATCACACAAAAGAGGGAATATTTCTTTAGGTCAATGTCCTGGGTGAAATTATTTGATTTCCTATGTGTATAAAATTATGAAGAAAAAAATAAAAGCAAAAAACCAACTTGTTTGCATGGCCTAATATGTCAGTCTTTGGCTACACTTAAAAAGCATTAAGATCAAATAAATACCTAAAGCAAAATACAATATAACTGAAGTACAGTGTGGAAAAGGGTAATAGAAACTGAAATTACATTCAATTTCTAATATCATAGTCATAAAATGATATGCAAGTGCCTTGTACCTCTCAGAATATTCAGGTATCATAAAACTATCATAATTTACTGCAAAGTAACTTATGACAATTCTCATCACTTGGGATTGTGTTTTTCAAAATAATTATAAATATGTTAGCCCCTATTCTCAAAGATTATTGAACTTAACTACTTGAAATCAATAGCACTTAAAAAGAATATCAGTTTAGATTGAGAAAGGAGTAATTTCATTCTAGTTATGATGTAGAGAAAAAGGGTCTCTGAATAGTAAGAAGGTAACACACCAAAACATGGAAGGGCTAAGATAATAGAAAAATACTTTTGATTGGTATGTTTTGATTTGGGTGGTGAGTTCACAGGTATATAGATTCACAGATATATGCCAAAACATTAAAACTGTATGCTTTAAATATATGCAGTTGTTCTATTCAAACTGTACTTCCAAGAAGTCAGGGGAGTAAAAAACAAACCAGTTGAAAGAAAAAATAAACTAGGGAGGAAGGGATACAGAAGAACTCAACAAACACTAGATGCTAGTGGTCTAAATGCTGGGCCTATGAGTATGTCACTGAAAATCATCTTGCAGGCATATAATGGCAATAAATACTTGGACACAAGGTGAGTTTAATCTCTTACATATTCCTGTAGACAGAGCAAAGCCTGCTTCTTCAATATTAGGCATACTTTGAGTATGAAATACTGATTATAAAAAAAGGTCTTAGAAAAATAAAATGCTTCAGGCCATTTAGGCCAGAGAGATAGCATGGAGGTGTAGGGCATTTGCCTTGCATGTAAAAAGACCGTGGTTCAAATCCCAGCATTCCATATGGTTCCCTGAGCCTGCCAGGAGCGATTTCTGAGCATAGAGCCAGGAGTAACCCCTGAGCGCTGCCATGTGTGACCCCAAAAAACAAAAACAAAAACAAAAAAAAAGAAGAAAGAAAAAGAAATGTAATAGAAAGTGCTAGCAAATGAACCTTAATGTCTCTGTAAAGTTTCAGTTAAACAATAATTATAATCCCTGAATGATGGCATCACATCATCAGAGACACATCAGTCACTGTTCTCAATAGTAGCTACCACCTGGAAAAGAACAGGCTATCTGAGTGATAGCAGCCTATAACGAGTGCCCTTATTCTGTAACTAGATAGGCAATGCTAAGTAGAAAACAAAAGAATATCACAGCCTATGGAATATTGTCTAGTATATGTAGAAAATATTAACTTAAATTCACAATTCAATATACAACCAGTATAGCCAATGTACTGACTTTCCATTTCTTTGCACCGTCAGTCAGGCAAGTCATAAGTCAATCTAAAATTTATAAAGTCAAAGCAAACTTCACTTAAATTAGTGAAAGAATGTACGAACTATATTCATTGGGGCCAGAGAGATGGTCAGCGGTAGGATGTTTGCCTTGCATTCTACTGACCTGGGACAAATTGGGTTTGATCTCAGGCATCCCATGTGGTCCCCCGAGCCTGCCAGGAGTGATTTTCTGAGTGCAGAGTCAGAAGTAAGTGCCACCGAGTGTGGCCTCAAAACCAAAAATAAATAAATAAGTGGCCTCAAAACCAAAAATAAATAAATAAATAAATAAGTAGTAGAACCGGAGAAATAGCACAGCAGTAGAGTGTTTGCCTTGCACTCAGTCGACTTGGGACGGACTTGGGTTCAATTCCTGGCATCCAATATGGTTCCCTGAGCCTACCAGGAGTAATATCTGAGCAAGCCAGGAGTAAACCTTGAGCACCACTGGGTGTGACCCCAAAACCAAAATAAATAAATAAATAAATAAATAAATAAATAAATAAATAAATAGTAAAATGAAAATGAACTATATTCATGTTTACCTCAGTTTGTTCAAACACAGTCAGTGGATCACTTATTCCCCTGTAGTTAAAGGCAAAGTAGAAGTAGATACATGCACCAGCATCATAAGTCTGTGTCACCCTAAAACCAAACAGATAAACTCCCCATTAGCCTTTACATTATATAAAATCAGATTTAATAACTATAAGTCTAAAGCCTATTCATCTGAATGATACACTTAAATTCTAATATCATTCTACACAATTGCCTGCTCCATGGAAGAAACAAATCAGCTGGTTAAAGGCTGTATTTTTTACAATTTGTTTTTATTAATCTGGATTATTACCTAGGGGAAAATTTTTTTTTTTTTTTTTTTGGTTTTTGGGCCACACCCGGCATTGCTCAGGGGTTACTCCTGGCTGTCTGCTCAAAAATAGCTCCTGGCAGGCACAGGGGATCATATGGGACACCAGGATTTGAACCAACCACCTTTGGTCCTGGATTGGCTGCTTGCAAGGCAAACGCCGCTGTGCTATCTCTCCGGGCCCATTTTTCAAAAATTTTTGACCCATCTGGTGGTGCTCTGGGGACCAAATGCAATGCCAGGAGTTGAACCAGAGTCAACTTAATGTAAGTACCTCTGTACTATCTCTTTGCCCTGGGACTTTTTTAAGGTACACTACAATAAAGAAAACTCCAGAACAACCTAGATGGAATAGGATGACCTGTTAGAAGTCTTCTAAGCTTCCTCAAAATTGACAGAAATAAAAGAACTTCAATTTGAAAACAAGTGAAATGAGGCTGGAGTGATGGGCTACTTTGTAGGGCATTTGTCTTGCATGCTGCCAACCTAGGATGAACCCAGGTTCGATTCCCAGCATCCCATATGATCTCCTGAGCCTGCCAGGAGTGAATTCTGAGTGCAGAGCCAGGAGTAACCCCTGAGCACTCTGTTTGTGGCCCAAAAGCTAAAAAATGAAAGAAAAGAAAATGGAAGGAAGGAAGGAAGGAAGGAAGGAAGGAAGGAAGGAAGGAAGGAAGGAAGGAAGGAAGGAAGGAAGGAAGGAAGGAAGGAAAGGAAGGAAGGAAGGAAGGGAGGGAAAGAGGGAGGGAGGGAGGGAGGGAGGGAGGTAAGGAGGAATGAGAGAGGGAGGAATGAGAGAGGGAGGGAGGAGGGAAGAGAAAAGTTAAATGCTCAAATACCAAATATCATCAGACTGAATAAAAATAGCATCTTTACTAAGTTACATTATTTGTAAGGATTTTTAAAGCAAATTGATGATATCAAGTGCACCAAGATGATCTTAAAATAGTCTCAGAAGGTTTTCTGATCTAAGTCTATATTAATATATGTCATACATATCAAGAACTCTAGATTAAATCATATATATCATAGATATGAGACATAGCTGGGCTTTCAAAATGCAATTAGGTTAAACATTTAGAAGGAAGCCAAGGTAATCACAGTCAAATCTCTGAATGCAATCTATGGAGAATCCCACAAAGAATTTAATTTAACAGAAAGAGCAAAAACAGAGGAAATACTCTTTTTTTTTTTACTACATAATACAAATAGATCTAATCTAAGATTTTAATGGTCTTTTAGGCCAAATGTTAGGTGCCTCAGAACAGAAGAAATGAACTGTTTAACAATGCTACTGTGAATTGCCAGCTGTGTTTTTCTTGTAGTGCTAATTCACACTCATAAAAAGTGATCCCCTGAATGCTAGCTTTTAAGAAACATCTACAAAGTTTAAAAAAAAATTGGAGATTCATGTTACTTATGAGGGAACTATCAGTAGAATAACTACAATCAAATAAATTTTAAGTGCTACATGACTAAATGACTGCAATACTGAGCAAAATATACAAAACTCTTGAGAATCACTATTATAAATAAATAGAAAATGCAACTATGGGGCAGGAGCAATAGCACAGTGGAAGGGCATTTGCCTTGCAGGAGGCTGACCCGGGACAGACCTGGGTTCGATCCCCAGATCCAATATGGTCCCTGAGCATCACTGGGTGATGCCCAAAACAAAACAAAACAAAAAAGCAACTAAATGTCAATAAAACGTTGCCATCTTCTAACAAGTCAAGTTCTATATTATAAAGTTGAGTTTTCTAAACAAAATAGCTTCTCTCTCTCTCTTATTTTCTCTACTAAGTGGAGGATACACCTGGCAGCACTGAGGGACAGCACGTGCTTCCCTACCACCTGAGCCGCAGTCTACGTCCCTATAAAAATGGGCTTTTAAAGTCACAACAAAGCTTAAATGATCAAATGATCTAAGAAAGATCTATTGGATCTACTGAAAAAAAAAAAAAAAACAGTTAAACTTCTGGAATTTTTTAATTCACTCATTCAATGAGATGGTACAGAAATAAGTTCCTAAAATTTGTTAAATTTCCATTTAAGAAAGGAACATTTGGGGACTGGAGTGGGTACCCAAATTCAATTCCCAGAATCTCATATGGTCCCCTGAGCACTACCAGGACTAATTCCATGAGCAGAACCAGGAGTGACACTGAACATCACTAGGTGTAGGTACCCCCTAAAAAATAACCATAAATAAATTAAAAATAACTTAGTTATAAAGAATAGAATCTATTATTTAAAAATTCACAATTAGCAAATGACTTTTAATTCCGTATGCCAAATTTCTTTTCTGTAGATGGGAGACTAGAATACCAAGAATTAAATATTATTCCATGAGCATCAATAAGGTGCAATGTTCATAAATTTAATAAAAAACTGTAAGTGATGAAAGTGTTTTATCTCTATTAAAGAATAGAACCATGGTAACAATGTAACTTATAGTTTGCTGACTAAATATGAAATGTATAGTTTCAATAAATGAAGGAGTCCTCTTATTCACTTCAAATGTTTAGCTCTTTCACCATCAATAGAGCAGAAGGATCACTTCAGGGAAAGGTGTTCTACCTCATTGGGCTCTGGATGTCAAGAAATCCCAGGGACACCTCCCAAAAAAAAAAAAAACTAAGAGAAGTTTAGAAACAGATTGAAGATATTTCCTCAGCTGACAAATTATACTATTTCATTAAGAAACAGCTTCCTCCCCCTTAAAATAGAAGGTATAAAAATCAATTAAAACTCACCTGCACGTAGAAAGAGGAGCAAATTGAACACCTTTCTCTTTGCATTCCCGTATTATTCTTTCCTTTACATTTCTACAGAGATTTACAACCCTAAAAATATTGGGTGAATATAGCAGTAAGTTTCAAATAAGTTACCAAACTACAAATAAATGCTGGCTTATCTGACATTCTTAAAGTAAAAAATTTTCTTAACCGAAAGCTTCATCCTTGGCCTAGGGAGATATCTCAAAGATACCAAGCATATGCTCTGTCTGCAGGTGTTCCTGAGTCCACTTCAAATACTGCATAGTTTCCCAGGCACTGCACATAACCCAGAATACAACCAGCAATGGCCCACCAAAAGCTAGCGATAACAAAAAACTTTCACGCAATCCTTACAGAATAAATAAAGTTTTGATTATTCTCAGTAAACCTTCAATACTCAACTTTATATACTTTTTGCAACTTTCTTTCTTTTGGCAATATAAAGAAGACTCGTCTCCTAAAGACAGTTTGCTATACTTGGAAAGTTAATTTTTAACTTTCATTAATTAAAATTTTTTTCTGTTTTTGCTATGAGTGGGCTACATCCAAGAGTACTGGAAGAGCAGAAGGGTTGGTACAGCATGCACATTCATATGTGGCTTATAACTTCAGAACAAACTTAAATACTACTACTCACTATTGGATATGGACTAATTTGCTTCAAATCTACCCTCTTTCCAAATGGCTCACATATATGACATTCTCATGAAGATTGATTTAAATAACAGTGATTAATAGTTTCAATGTTTATAAATAAAAATATGTATTATTTACATAGTCATACCAAAGGCAACTTGTGTCATACTCCAGGAACATATGTAACATATTTTAATGTTAGATATTTCATGGTATATTTTACCTGTCCCAAGGAGCAGACGTCTCAAAAGATTCTCCTAATATATAGAATTCCAATGCCAAATCCTGTTATGAGACACATATATACAATCAAGAAATTGCAACAAGCATATAAGAACAAAAATACTATATTTCATAAAAATGTTATTAATATTACATCTATTATGCCTACTTATACTTTCCTAACTTATCTGTTGCTCTTTACTATTCACCTCATAAGATAACTGAAAAGTAGACCTCACAATGAGAGGAAAAACATCTCAAAGAATAAAAATCTCATCTGTCTTATTCTCTTTTGTATCCTGGGTACCAGGCAGAATCCCTGACACCACAGGAACTCAAATATTTCTCCAATAAATAGTTTCTATCAGAAGAAGTCTATGAACATATAGAGACTTCCTGCAGATTAGGTTTTCAGTGCCTTAAATAGCAAATTAACCACTAACAAAAACTGATCTTCAGGAGCAATGAAGCAAGACTGGAGAACTAGATATCTTCCTTTTTCACAGTAAACTTTTCTTTTAAAAAAAAATTAGAAAAGAGTACTTCAATAGACAGTGTGAGTGCCATAACATCTGAAAGTTCTTCTGCTAGGAAAATCTATTTTATAGAAAGTACACAAGATATAATACTTTGGGGCAGGGAAATAGCTCTAAAGTCTCAAGCATATAAAAAGTCTGGGTTTGCCCCAGAGCACTGTGTGTTCCTAAGAGCACAGTTCAATGTGGCCCCAAACAAAACAAAAACATAATATAATACTTTTATGATAAGTGACTTTTAATACTAAATTCTTCAGAGTATAGTTCAATAACAAAACTGGAGTCATTTTCAAGCTACCTCAAAAGAACAAAGATACAAAAAAAAAGAATTGTAAGGTAAAAAAAATCTATATATTAAAATTTTTGCCAAAAATTATTTATTTTATTAAAAAATTATAAGAATTGCTCATTTAAAATGTGTATTATAGGGGCTGGAGCAGTGGTGCAGCACATGGCTGACCTAGGACATCCCATATGGTCCCCCAAGCCAGGAGCGACTTCTGAGTACATAGCCAGGAGTAACCCCTGAGCGTCACCGGGTGTGGCCCCAAAACCAAAATAAATAAATAAACAAATAAATAATTAGAAATAAAATGTGCATCCCAGAGCAAGATAAATTCCAACAGGTTGAGTGCTGACTTTGCATGCAAGTCTGATTCTTGTCACTGCATGGTCCCCCAGTACTTCGAGAGTCACCTCTGTGCACAGAGTAGGAAGTAGCATTGAAGTACCACTGAGTGTAACTCAAAAAACAGAAAGTAAAATAAAATGTGTATTTTCTGCAATGAATTTACTTATCAGTAAACTGTATTTGATGACAATATTATTACAAAACCCAACAACAAATAGTTTCCTCTCCTAATTTCTAACTTGCCTTTTTTTGGGTCATATCCAGCAATATTCTGGAGTTACTCTTGGCTCAGCACTCAGGACAGACCTGGTGAAGCTCAGGGGACCAGATAGGATGCCAGAGATGGAACCCAGGTCAGCAGTATGCAAAGCAAATGCCTTTCCTGCTGTACTATCTCTCTAGCCCCTTTACTTTTATTCTAACATTAAACAGAGCCTTAGTAATTAAGAAGCTTACTCTAAGCTATGTCTATGCTATATTTGTTATAATTAAATTTAATTTTCTAAAATTTCAAATTTATTATGAAAAATGGTCATTATTTTCAGAGAAAATGCCTAATAAAATTTTATAAATACCCAAAATGCTTACTCTAGCAGAAACTGGACAGTACTTTGTGGAGGTAAAGATTATTTATTAGACCAAATATCATCTGTTATCTTCTATGATCTATTATCACAAACTCTAACAGAGCACTGAGACAGTGTATGTTCTTTTTCTTAATCAGCATGAAAAGATACACAGGAAACCAAATACCTCAGATTCACTACAGTCTAAAATTTAGATCTTACTTAGTATGAAATTATTTTAAAAGAAAATATTAAGTAAGTAAAAACAAATTTTATTTATTTATTTCAGAATAATTTCCAAGTATAACATTAGAAAAGTAGTAGAGGAAGCCAAAGTCTCATGTAACATATGTCAGAGATGGCTTTTAGAAATAAAAGACCTTGGGGCCGGAGAGATAGTACAGCGGTAGGGTGTTTGCCTTGTAAGCAGCCAACCCAGGACCAATAGTAGTTCGAATCCTGCCTGCCAGGAGCGATTTCTGAGCAAAGCCGGGTGTGGCCCAAACACACACACACACACACACACACACACACACACACACACACACACACACAACTTCTGAGCACAGCAGGGTGTGGCCCAAACACAAACACACACACACACACACCAAAAACAAAACAAAACAAAACACCAAAAACCCTTAATTTAAAAAACAATTAAGATTCTTTTTAAAGTCCAATAATAGCAGAAAATACAACACTTGATTTATAGTCAAAAAAGAATAATAAATTTTTAAAACTATCCTTGCCTCTTGTGACTAAACTTATTAAATAGGGGCTCTCTCAAATAGAAAATCTGGAACTGGGAATAAACTTAAGAGCTCAAATATACACAACTTATATCTTTAATTCTACATAATAATCATCACTATGATCCAATAATTACTTATATCAAGTTAAGTATCAACTTTTAGAAATAGGTAAAGATTTAAATATCTTAAAAACATATTAGGGTCCATGTAGTCTTGCTTAAAAAATAAAAGAATAGCTCAAATCTAATCAATGTTAAAAAAAAATAGCATACTCACAAAGAGTACAGAGTGCAGTTAGAGTAGAGAAGGCTCTACTTTGAAAGGGACATGAACAACACCCCTTCAATGACAGTAGTGCAAACCACAGTGTCATAAAAGAAAAGAGAAAGAGAGGGAGAGGGATAGAGGGAGAAAGAGGGACAATGGCATATTCAACTTCAAGACAGAAGAAAGAAGTCTTTCTTTTTAAAGAACAGAAGTTTTATTAAGTAGTATTTAAATTTGTCCCAAAAAAGTATGGAAGATTTAACAAGGATTCTGAAGATTCAATGATAATTTTGAGTTCAAATAACATGACACAATATATAGTATGGGACAAAAATTTAAGATAAATAAATAACTTTTATTCAAAGTAAGAAAAATAGTTATTGCAACAGAGATTAACAAGGGAAATGTGAGCTAACTTACTCGAATGTATGCAATAACGTAAGTCAACAAATAACCTCGCTGCCCATTATCTTCTCCAGCTGCCAATCCACTGAAAGTAAAGAATAAACTTAAAATTTTCCATAATAGTATAATGCTTTAAGATTGCTTAATGGATAAACATAGATTATAATGCATATACAACATCTTTCTTTTACTCTTATAAATATCATAAGTATATAAAAAAACTATAAACTTGGACAATAAGAATTGGAAACATTTTTAAGATTTAAGTTTGATTACTAACTTTTAACTTTTACCGACCAACACAATTACACTGAAACTTATGGAAGTGATTAACCAAGAGGAATAAAGGGAGCTGAAAGGCAGTAAAGTGTTATACAGAAGTCCTATTTGCAACAGTACTGGAAACCAGTGTCAAAACTATTTTTTAAAAAATGCCTCTCACAGAGGCAGGAGAAGTGGGGGGATAAAACAGTCGGTTAGGTGAGACTGGTGAAGAGAAAGAGATACTGGTGGGACGGGCAGAAATATTATTCCTGAAACTTTTGTTCTCATGAATCACATGTGGTTCACTGTTCATTAACAATAAAAGAGAATAACAGAATTAATAAAAAGGAATAAGGAAAAAAGAGAAGGAAGGAAGGAGGGAGGAAAGAGGGAGGGAGGAAGAAGAAAGAAAGAAAGAAAGAAAGAAAGAAAGAAAGAAAGAAAGAAAGAAAGAAAGAAAGAAAGAAAGAAAGAAAGAAAGAAAGAAAGAAAGAAAGAAAGAAAGAAAGAAAGAAAGAAAGGAGGGAAGGAGGGAAGGAGGAAGGAAGGAAGGAAGGAAGGAGGAAGGAAGGAAGGAAGGAAGGAGGAAGGGAGAAAGAAAGAAAGAAAGAAAGAAAGAAAGAAAGAAAGAAAGAAAGAAAGAAAGAAAGAAAGAAAGAAAGAAAGAAAGAAAGAAAGAAAGAAAGAAAGAAAGAAAGAAAGAAAGAAAGAAAGAAAGGAGGGAAGGAGGCAGGAAGGAAGGAAGGAAGGAAGGAAGGAAGGAAGGAAGGAGGAAGGAGGGAGGGAGAAAGAAAGAAAGAAAGAAAGAAAGAAAGAAAGAAAGAAAGAAAGAAAGAAAGAAAGAAAGAAAGAAAGAAAGAAAGAAAGAAAGAAAGAAAGAAAGAAAGAAAGAAAGAAAGAAAGGAAAGAAAAGACTCATGAGCTATTTCTACTTTGTCAAAAAGAATAGGCTGTCAAAGAAACAATGCTACAAGTTTAAAATATGATTAGTAATAAGACACTTAAATACCATATAGACAGTATTAATTTCAAGGTATTTAAAATACTATTATAGCTGTTATACTCATATTGTAAAGTTATTCATATAATAAGATAGTAATCATTGACTATGATCTTCCAAAGGCCAAAAGTTTCCTGAATACCAAGTTTCCTGAAGCAATAGTACTTAGACCATTAGAAAGGATGATTATTTTGTGGAGTTTATTATCTATCTCTCTGGTAATCTAGTTTTGTTTAAGATTGAACCCAGAGTTTCAAGGAAATACTCAACTACATTTCTGAACCTGGAAATTGTCCTTTATTTTTAATTGGGAACCACACCCAGCTGTGCTCAGGCCTTACTCCTGGCAGAAATTGGGGGATGGGGCGGCATATGTGGTATCAGAGAACAAACTCAGAGTGGCCATAACCAGGGCTTTGGCCCATAGAACTTAACTTTTTACGTGAGACAATAACATAATATTCTTGAAGATGGAGATAATAATAGCACAATGTATAGAGTGCTTGTCTTGCATTTGGCTGACCTGGGTTAGATTCCCAGCATGCCATATGGTCTCCTGAGCACCACCAGGAGTTATTACTGAGTGCAGAACCAGGAGTAACCTCTGAGCATCACTGGGTGTGCCCTAAAAAATATTTAAAATAAAATGACACAAACAAAAAAGTTCTCATAGTATACTTCACATAAATATTAAATTGTACAGCAACTTGACAAAAGCAAGATCAATTAAGTGACACCTCACCTTAATTACATGATTTCAATGTGAGATAGCTTGTTACAAATTATTCTTGATGTCTATTAAGAATTAATTCCGCCTTCCTTCCTGGGAGCCGGGAGGTTTGGCCAGCATGGCGTTTGGCAGCCCTCGGCCATGCCAAGGGCCTCTTTAACCAGGCCTAGGAAGGGGTGCGGGACACAGTCACCCCAGCACCCCTCTACCTCCTTCCTCCAGTGCTCCAGGGCTTTTCCTGGCCACATGGCTGGGCAAGCCAGCGAGGTGGGTCCCTTGGAGGAGTTTATTGGTTTTCCAAGGCTTTCTCCATTTCCCTCCCAGCTCCAAAGGGAGGGTCTGGGGGTGGGGGCTCTGACCTCCGGCCTTCTAGCTCAGGAAGGATCTCCTTCCTTCCTGGGAGCCGGGAGGAATAGCATCACAATAGGTTCTGGCAATAGGACTTACCAGGGAAGTTTCCTTCTTAAACCTGTGCTTTGTGAAACCGTGCGGGGACTAGTGCCCCCGTGCAGAACACTATGACAAATATATGGATATCATTGTGTTTCATTGCTTGTCATTATCTGAACGCCGTCCAGGAGCTCGTTTTATTCCTTTACTCCCTCACTCCCATATCTTGTTACCCCACATTTAACCATTTTTCTGTATTAATGATTTTTGTTTTGGCCAAGGTGGATTACATATCTTTCACAGTAATTTTTTGGGTGGAGTCTGAAGCTTCAGCAGGCAACGCGTCACGGCAGGGTTTCATGCTGTAGGCTTTTTGGCCAAGATAAGGTGAAGATGCAGCCTCGGCTGCCCCCCACAGCTTTCTCTTTCCTTCCTCCCTGTCCCCAGGATTATTTCTGGACACCTGCTCAGGTCCCAGCAAGTGGGCTCCAGCGAGGTGCAATTTAAAAGAGACCTTGCTCCTGCAAGGGGCTGGGAGGGGACTGGTGAACTTTCAACTTCCAGCAATTAGGAAGCAAACGCCTCTCAGGAAGTCGGAAGCTTCTGCAGGCAACACAGGAAGGACATGGCTCCATGTGCTCTTCACTTGTCCAAATCACAGACCAAAGTGGTGTCTCGGAAATACCCCCCCCTCTTGACTATTTCTAAAACACAAAAGGGATACGTGTTTCTTTTTTGTATGTCTCATATGTATTCCCTTAACATCTATAACTCTTCAAACATCCTCATAGAGTGACAATTTTGCCTGCTGGATTTGTTATTTGATTGTTTGATTTTCCCCCTTTGAGATCTGTTTTATAAGCAATACTGGTAGAAGAGTATCTCTGTATAAATTTCATGTTTGATCCAAGTTACGGGGAATGCTGGACTTTATTCGTCGGCCCCCAGATGCACCAACAATATCTTGTGGCATTGCTTCTCTTTTGCATAGGCACATTAAAACGAGAAAATAATACACATGCAAGCAAGTTCTTATCTAATAGAGATGGGCGCACAAATTTGGTAATGCAATTAGGCCTTTTATCACACCTTTACTATATTTTTTTACTCTTATCCTTTAATGAAAAAAAATACAACTTACTGAACTTAAAAACAAATAACTGTAGTAGAATGCCTGTCTCGAATACAGGCAGGGAATGGGAAGGGAGGAGGGGGGGAATGTTACACTGGTGAAGGGGGGTGTTCTGGTTATGACTGGAGGGAGAGATAGAAACTTTCTGTGGCAAGTATTTGGAGAAAATAACTGAGTCTCTGGCTCAGGTTGATCTGAAACAGAATCAACACCAAGAAGAGAGGAACTGTTCACCCTGGGTTCAGTGGCAACTGAAAAAAGAGTGATGACTAGGAAAGAGTTCAAAGGATAACAGGAATCTTTGAGAAGGTGCTGATAAGTACCATGCCAAGAAGTAAGGCCTTTCTCTCTAATAGACAGGATAAGATAGTTTCTTTTCTATTTGAGGCTAAGCCCCTTTCTTTCCATTCTCTGCCAGGAAGGTTTCAGGAAGGAGTTGTGAAGTCAGCCAAATCTGTTTAACCTTGCAACCTATGTGAGATACCACAGGGAAATATTCATTTTCTCTACAATAGGAAGAAAATAAATATCTATCCTAAGTTCATAAACATCAAAGGAAAAAAAGTCACTCTGTATATGCACTTCTGAAAAAAAAATACCAAAAATATAGCTTTTTAAAAGTTTCTCTTTATTTTTTTTTAATTTTTGGAACTATTTATTTTCTAGTCATAACTAAACTAAGATATATTATGTAAACAATAGTAGGGCTTGGAGGTTAAATGAAAATGCTGCCTTTAGGGTCACTCCAAACAGCTATAAACTACTGACTGTTTAAGTAGCAACATCATTGCTAACTTCCTGCTCCCTGCCACAAATTCCAAACATCAATTATAATTAAGCAAATTAAAAGCTATTTATTTCACAGGAAAGGACCAGGAAGACTAATGAAAGAGGAATGAGAAGCAATTTTTTATATGAAAGAATCATCTGGTAAACTTGATCTGTCTAATGTTGAATTACACTAAACAATTGAAGCACACGGTTTAAAAAATAACAATAATGTACCAACTTAAGTTCAGTGGTAAATGTTCGATACATCTGTCATGACTGTTGACAGGTAATGTTTATTCTGCTTGACTTTTAAGAGGAAATTTAACCATTTCACCAGCAAACATAAATAACCTAAGTAGGATTATTCAACATTTTGGCCATTAGGGTCTGGTGGGTCAATATTTAATGGTGTCAGAAACGTAAGTACAAGCAAGGAGAAAAGACAGTTAAGATAACATACAAAAATATCCAAATACAAAATACATACATACATACATGCATGCATACATACACACATACATGCAAAAATAGTCCAAAAATGAACTAACACAAAAACATCTGAAAGAAAATAATCCATTTATAGCTAGCAAGGTGGTGAGAACAGGGATAAAACAAAAAGAAAAAATTGAAGAACAGATTAACAATTTCTTAATTTAAAAAAAATACATGAACTTATTTGAAAATATTCAGGAAAAAATTTTCTCCATCTAGTTAAACAAAGTGTGAAATAAACAGCCAGGAGCAAATATTGGCACATTAGCTTCTTTTTTTTTTTTTTTTGAGGGGGTTTTGGGCCACACCCAGCAGCACTCAGGGGTTACTCCAGGCCCTGAACTCAGAAATCACTCCTGGCAGGCTCGGGAGATCATATGGGATACTAGGGATCAAACTCAGGCCCATCCGGGTCAGCTGCGTGCAAGACAAACACTCTACAGCTATGCTATCGCTCTGGCCTCCACAGTAGCATCCTAATGAGAGTATCCTCAAATCATTTTGCTATTACAACTAAGTAGCATAAAAGGTGGGGAGGACCAGTTCTGCTAGAAAACCAGGCAGATATTTGCAAATATCAAAAAGTCAAACACTAAATCACTTTCCCAATGACAGCCTTGGGTTGTTCAAACAGATTTCTGTACTGCTGTGGGCTCCCTTGCCCCTGCAGGGAAACCACAAACATGAGTTAATTTCTCGGAGGGAATACGGGTTTAGAACATACAAACAAAGAACACACACAGACAAAGAAAATGGGAAAACTAGTGAGAATCAGCTAGCTTCCGTTTATTGAAAAGAGCATATAGAAAGAGATTCAGGTTTTGAGACACAGTTAGAAGGGCAGACTGGCACCATAAATGTCCCCTGAGCACCGCCAAAAGTGACCTCTGGTACAGAACCAGGCGTAAGCTCTGAGCACCAAGTGTAGTCCAAAACCAAATAAGGAAAAAAAAACACAAACAAACAACTAATAATTATAAACCTAAGTGGTAGTAAGAATAGTAATGAGAGACAGACAGACAGACAGACAGAGAGAGAGACAGACTCGCTCCAAGGCCAGAGAGATAGATAGTGCAGAGGTTAAGGAACTTGCCATGCACCAAGGCTAACTTGAGTTCACCACAACTGGTCCCCAGAACACTTCCTAGAGTGATTCCTGAATACAGATCCTGGGAACCCTGGGCATGGTCTCCAATCCCACATTCTACAAATGAAACACCAATCAGAGTCTAAGCAGTTTAGTGCTTTACCCTTGTACTTTAAAAAGATACCTTATTTGTATAGTCTATTTTTAATGAAAAGATTTGGGATAAGTTTTGTTTAGTATGTGCAAACTGCTAAAATTAAATCAATAGTTCGTGTACCTGAGTATTAGTATCTAAAGAGACTTGGATTCATCTCATAGAAGAAGACTCACCCTTTCTTTTAAACTGTAAATGGATAGTATTATGTGACAAAAATAAAACTGGCATTATGTGAAGAGAATTCATGACAAGTGGCAGCTCAAGTTAAATAAAGTTGCCGAAATGGTTCTATTACAAAAATGAAAAGTTATTTCTCAATGGTATACACAGAAATCAGATGTAAAAAAGACAGAATAAAAGACCCCAGAGAAAAATATTCAGTATCATTTTTGTCTTTCAGCAAATATTTAATCAAGTATAAACAGAAGCTAAAGGTGATCCTAAGGAGCCTATGATTTATAAAAATTATGTGTGGAGTAGGAAGGCATTTTCTCATCATTCCACCCAAATCAGAAACATACACATTACTAACAAAAATTTGCTGGCTCTTCTGGCTCTTCTATTCTATTGAGTATAGGTCTTAAAAAATTGGGTAGGGGGGGGGAGAGAGAGAGAGAGAGAATGCACACAATTGGAGAGTGTGAAGATGAAGGACTGAGATGAAACTGTGCATATATATATATATATATATATATTTAACCTTAAAGATAGTGTTTCAAAAATTAAAGCATGTTTCCCAAAATCCTGGACATTTTTGAAATTCCAATTAAATACTTAAATATTTAAAGACAAAATTTCAAAAGTTTCCAATAGTAAAAGCTAGAGTAGATATAAAATATTTTTATCCCCCCTAGAGTAGATATAAAATTTTTTACATTAGTTTCTAACTTGGGTTTTAAGAAAAATTCTAATCAAGTTTATGTATTCCACATATTTAAAAAGTAAGTACACACAGCACTAAATTCTCTCTCAGAGGAGAAATATACATTTCAAAAACAGAGCAGAGATGAGCAAGCCATTTGATCAGAAATTCAAGCCACTTAGTCACCAAATAAATCTTTATAGTACATTCTTAATTTAGTTAAAACATCAATAATCCCTAGATAAGGCTATGTAGACAATAAATTAATTTTATCTTCTATTAAGAAAATTAAAATTCTACTTGCTGGTTTGAGATAAAACTATAGGATAAAAGTATACTTAGGAATTTCATTTGCAATACTCAAAAACAGTATAAAACCTTTTTTAAAAAATTATGATTTAGTCACCCTGAAATTAACAGTTATTTATAATGGGTCTCAGGCACATAATGTTTCAACATTGACTTCTTCACCAGTGCAGGGTGGAATAATATTGAAGAAAATCAGACCACACACAAATATTGTATATGGGGACCTGCGTCTTCTAGCAGACCTGAAACGCCTACAACAAGTGTCCACTTCCTTTTCCCAAAGCCCTTCTACTACCATTTGCATCCCAACCACCATCTGCTGCTATGAGACATGCTTTCTTTTTAACTTTTATTTATGATGATGATGATGATTTATAATATCTGTATTTATACAGCATGATGTGCTTTGCACTGAGGTTTACAATACTGTTGCTGATAGGGTCTTGTATATAACACATTATTGTAACTTTTCAGCGCGACTGCCTCCTTCTGGTAGAATGCTTCCCTCCGCCACAGGCACTGCCCCCTCCCTGTCCTATCCCCCAGCCCCAACTGGCAGGTTTTCTACTGAATACTAGCTCTCATGTTCTTTGTTTCCATTACATTATCTTTGGGTATTTGTTATTACACCATTAAAACCAGTATAAACTGAACTAAAACTAAAGTCCAGGATTGCATCTCTTTTATAGCATATCTTTTTTTTTTGGTTTTTGGTTTTTGGTTTTTGGGTCACACCCAGCAGCGCTCAGGGGTTACTCCTGGCTCCACGCTCAGAAATAGCTCCTGGCAGGCTCAGGGGACCATATGGGATGCCGGGATTCAAACCACGGACCTTCTGCATGAAAGGCAAATGCCTTACCTCCATGCTATCTCTCTGGCCCCTTTCATAGCATATTTTAACACTAAATACTGAAAATCAGTTCTCAGAGTCAAAGGGAGAAAATCATATATTAGAAAGATGCATAAAAGAGGAGCATAGCTACAAGACTCTGTGTGCACATCTGTTTTTATAGAAAAAGAAAAATAGCAAAAAGGAAAAAAATAAATATTTAAAAGAAATCAGATTAAATATGGTACATGTGATGTATTTTAAGCTCTGAAGTAGAAATGGAAACAATCACTGGAATCCAGAAAACTGTTAGTTTAAGTACTCAAAAGGAAAGGAAAAAATATATTCCTGGTAAATGACATTTACACAGGAGCTCCCATAATCAATCTTAACAATCCATCATGCTGACAGACAGAATTCCACCGAATCATTATTCAGTTGGTTATAGATGTGAAATGTTTTTTGTTTCTTAATACCAGCATAAAACAGTAAGTGACAGAGGGTGGAGTATAGGTAATTTATCAAATACATTTGTTTAAGCATAAATTCTTTAAAAATGCACTATAGCATATGTATATATAGTAAAGTTCTAGTATCACTCAATAGCAACATCACTATAAAATTTTTTCATTTTACTCTAGCACATTACATAATATAAAATTAGCACAACTGGAAAAACAACTGTGTGTATAATATGTGTGTATATATATATATATATATATATATATATATATATATATATATATACTTATGGCAAGTGAGAGCAATCTGACTTCTAAATATTTTGAAGATGCCAATTTAATATTTAAAGTTGAATATGGTACATTGTCACATATTTTAAAACAAAAAAACACATAATCATTACTCAGAGTTATCAGAACTTCAGTTGAATTCTCTCCCAGCATTATGAATTTACAGACATACCCAAATTTTGCAGCAATGTCATACACTTGCTTTTCATGTTGAAGAACCTTCTCACGGTCCCCCTCAAACAGTAATGTAGCAACACTTAGTTGATTTGGATCAAATCCTTTAAACTACAAAAGAGTATTATTAAAGATAAGTGTTGGCTTAAAATTCAATACATTAAATCATATTTTTTCTTTCCTTCCTGATCTGGCCTCATACATACCAACTCCTTAAAAACTAGAATTTTTGGAACTTTTGGGACTTTGCTTGTCAATCAAAAAAGAATGTTCAGTGCATTTTAGGTCATTAATACATAATGAAACTACAGGGGGGAAAAAACACTTGAAAGTATGGGGTTACAACAATGAGATGTTAGCTGATAAGTAAAACAAGTAACTTAAAAGAATTATATCTGTTACAAAGACTCAGAATAAAATATTATATACTCAGATAAAATACTATCGAGTAACAGGATGTGGAAAAAGGGAGTAAAAACTAATAGCACCTTGTATAACATCACTAACTTCTTACTAAACAATCTTTTTAAAGAGGTTATATAAAAATAAAAATATCAATAATAACTTAAATAAAAATACAGTTCCTTTATGAAAACATGCCTAAAAGTTGACATGGCGTGCTCTTGAAATATACCGTTAATTTGATAAGTCAATTCTTGCCCTAATTAATATAATTGTAAAATTATAATAGTATATAAAATAGTAAAACCCCCAATTTACTGTTTATAAAACAGGTAGGTGATGGCATTAACAAAAAGATTCTGAAAAAGGAGAAGATCTAACTCTACAGCAATTAAACCTATTTATTTTTTCAAGAACTAAAAGTTAAATAAATAAGTTACTTAATGTTGCTTTCACAAATGATTAGCGATCTAGGGAGCAAGGGTGAAAATTGTTATCTTTATCTCAAATCATAAAACAAATACATTCAAATAGAAATAAAGATAAAAATTTCTTAAAATTTCCATTTAACACAAAGAGGAAAAAATTTTGGTTCCTAAATCATGCATCTGAAGGTACGCTTAAATAATCACAAGATTAGGAAGATAAAAATAGAAACTTTTAGGGACTTTTAAGGACTGAAGAGATAGCTCAATGGACTGAAGCACAAGCTTGGCAAACAAGAAGCCCTTGTGTCATTCCTGAGCATTCCCCTAACTATGGAGTCAGGAAAACTTCTAAGCGATACCAAGAATAGACAGTCTCCTTAAAAATGGAATGACCCCTGAGTGCTGCCAGGTGTGACCCAAAAACAAAACAAAAAAAATAAAAATTTTTTTAAAAATTTGTTTTTTTGGTTTTTGGGTCACACTCAGCGGTGCTCAGGGGTTAATCCTGGCTCTGCACTCAGAAACAACTCCTGGCAGGCAGGAATCAAACCCAGGTCTGTTCTAGGTCGGCTGCATACCAGCCAAACGCCCTACTGCTGTGCTATTTCTCTGGCCCCAAAAGAATTTAATTTTTCTATAAGCAAAACCCTCTTGTTAAAAAGGAAGTTATCTGGCTAATAATTTTATTACTTAAAAAGCACAAAAAAAAAAAAACCGTAAAAACTGTTACACGTGCCAAAAAACCATATTCAACTACTTCACATGAAAATTATGTCTAGAAAATACAGGAAAATGGTCTGTTCTCATTGATGTTTCAAGAAAAACAACTGAAATATAGTACTGTTTCTTTCCTGGAGCCAGTAAGTTTAAAGCATAAAGAAATAAAAAGCTCACACGCAGTAAGGAGGCAACAAAAAAATCTGACAGCATCCTTGCATTGCTAGTGGTAGTCTAAGATGGCTGTCTGAAAAACCTTCAGGAAGAAATTCAGCAATCAAGCTAACTACTTAATGAAATCTCATCTTTTGGGCATTTCAAAGTAGCAAAGTATTTAAAAATTCTGAAACTGAATATATGATCTATTTATCTGATAAAGTATTATTTATCCCAATAATGACAAATAATTATGAAATGTACAGAACATGGAAAGTATACTTCTAATATGTATGGTAACATAAGAAATAAGAACAATATTCTAACATTTAAAACTTTAACCTATTGTAAAAATCCTTACCTTTGTAATATAAAATTTTTTTAATCCATCCAAAAATGATGTAAAAATAGAAGAAACCTGAGGTTTAAGAGCATGACCTACGGAGAAAAATTACATTTTAAATTAAAGCAAATTCTCATTATGTCAGAAAACTCCATTGACTTAAAAAGAAAAGAATATTTTTGATGTTACAGTTCAAGGTCTCCATTATTATATATACATTTTGTTTTGTTTTGTTTTGTTTTTGGGTCACATCCGGCAGCGCTTAGGGGTTACTCCTGGCTCCACACTCAGAAATCGCCCCTGGCAGGCACTGGGATTCGAACCACTGTCCTTCTGCATGAAAGGCAAACGCCTTACCTCCAGGCTATCTCTCCAGACCTATATACACATGTTTTTACATTTTTTTTCTCCTTATCTTCTTTCAGAAATCAAAAGTTTACAAAATCCCTTCCTGCGTTTTTAATTAGTAAGTCAAATTACTATATGTAATTAATACTACAGAGTTTAGGTTAACTTTCAGTGGCATGGCTGTTTATACATAGTAAACTCACTTCGTTAATTTTTATTTCATTAAGACACCCTATTCTGGCTCGTTTCACTTTTATTTTTTCCAATTATGCAAAACTATTTAGCCAAATATGGAATCAATGCCAAGTTTAAGGTTGTTTCTTAATTAATTCTTAATTCACCCAGAATTCTTCGAATAAAAATAGTAATTATTTCCTTAATCACACCCACATAGTTGAAATTGCAGAAATAACATACGTGCGTATCAGAGTCTGCTAAATTACATCTTTGCCTGCGGACTATGCTTAATAGAGTGCAAGTCTTTGACTGTTTTCTCAGTGTCTTCAGAATAGCAATTTCCTACCATGACTGCTGTAGTTAGAATTATGCATCTGGCCTTAGTGCTATGAGTCAATTCAAGAAAATGCAGTGTGCCACTAACACATAAGTTTATAAAGAATTATAAGACCTCCAGTAAAGAAAAAATTTCAAGGTTAAGGAATTTTGTTTGTAAGTGTAGATCCTGGATACAAATAAACAAATACAAACAGCAAATCAATTTATTTTTGTTTTTTGTTTGTTTGTTTTGGTTTTTGGGTCACACCCAGCAGCGCTCAGGAGCTACTTCTGGCTCTACACTCAGAAATCACTCCTGGCAGGCTCAAAGGACCATATCGGATGCCAGGATTTGAAACACTGTCTTTCTGCATGAAAGGCAAACACCTTACCTCCATGCTATCTCTCCGGCCCCAGCAAATCAATTTTTAATTAAAAAAAAAAAATAAAGGCAAAGAAGGGGTACACAACTATCACCTCAAAGCCTTTTTTTTTTTTTTTTTTTGCTTTTTTGGGCCACACCTGGTGGCACACAGGGGTTACTCCTGGCTATGCACTCAGAAATCACTCCTGGCTTGGGGAACCATAGGGGACACTGGGGATCAAACTGAGATCCATCCTGGATCAGCCACATGCAAGGCAAATGCCCTATGGCTGTGCTATCGCTCCAGCTCCCACCCCAAAGCCTTTTAACCCCATTCAATTTTTTTTGTTTGTTTGGTTTTGTTTTTTTTTTTGTTTTTGGGCCACACCCGTTTGACGCTCAGGGGTTACTCCTGGCTATGTGCTCAGAAATCGCCCCTGGCTTGGGGGGACCATATGGGACACCGGGGGATCGAACCGCGGTCCGTTCCTTGGTAGCGCTTACAAGGCAGACACCTTATCTCTAGCGCCACCTTCCCGGCCCCATTCAATTTTTTTTTTTTAAATGAGACTATAAACTTAAGTGAAGTCTATAAATTTGACACATTTTCACTGAATATGATCCCAAGTTACTTTAAGGATCAAATAATGTACATCTTAACTAGAGGCGAAGAATTAGTCATATTATAAGTGGACAAAACAAAACATATTTAACATTGGATTAGATAGAAAATCAACCTAGCATTTATTTTTGAATGTAAAAAGTTTGGAGATAATTTTTATCTTATAACTTCTTAGTAAATTATCAGCTTCTTGAACATATCCTCTGATTTGAAAAATATCATTTCTAGCATTTAAAATTAGAATGAAAAACATAAATAAATAAAATTAGAATGAAAGAATATTTCACACTTATAAAGTCAAAAATAATATATCATCAAATACTCATTTCTGGTACCACAGGATTGTGCGACTGATAATGTGCTTAGTACTACTCTATGTGCTACCCAAGCCTTGTTCATTGCTCTTATTTTTTTCAAATTCTTAGAATTTTTTATTACTAATATTTTTATTTAAGCACCATGATTACAAACATGTTTGTAGTTGGGTTTCAGTTATAAAAAGACCACCAATCCCTCCTGTCTCCCTCCTCCCCCACCCCCTGCCTGTATTCAAGACAGGCATTCTACTCTCACTCAATACCACTGTCATGATTGTTGTTAGTGTAGTTATTTCTCCAATTGCACTTACTTCGTGGTAAGCTTCATATCATGGGCCAGTCCTTCCAGCCCTCATCTCTACTGTCTCTGTGTATTATTACAATGTCTTTTATTTTTTTCTTAAATCCCATAGATGAGTGAGACTTTTTTTTTTTTTTTTTTTTTTTTTTTTTTTTTTTTAAATTTTTATTTTTAATTATGAGAACAAGGGTGCAAAGTAAGAGGACAAGGTAAAGTTACAGTGGAAGGACAATCACCCATAACATAATTCTCAGAAGTCCCCTTGCTGATATATTAACTTTGAAATTTCAGCCAAAGAACATTAAGATAAATAACACAGAATCCATATACAATTACTTTGTCCCTCAAGTCCCCAGATTGTAATACATTATAATATTTCTTAACAGTACACAAGGCAATCTAAAGCCATAAAACTTACGTAACTCCTTAAACATTACAGGCATAGTATTTTCTTACATTTCCATATACATGCATATTAGCTTAAGTTAACCTCAAATTTTAAGTGAGTTCTTTTTAAGGATTAGAGTTAAAGGAGCACAGTAAGAATGGTGTTAGAGTGGCAATTGTTGTTTGCATAGGCTCACCAAAATATGAGGAACATGGAAAGAAATAACCTTGGCCTAAGTACAAAGAGACCAGACCCCTGAAGTTTCCTGGCACAAGACCAAGTCTAGGCTCCAAGCAAGCTAGATCGTCCAATCCAATACATTGTCTGTAGTGCCAACACACTTTTATTTTTCACACAGTCTCTGTTGTTGGTATCATGTTTCTGTATTAAAGATCCTGGAATCTGCATATCTTACATTGAAGTCAGGACGTGGAGCATCCTCTCCTTTCACCTCACAATCAAAGGGCAATGCAGGGAGCCCTGTCCTGTAAGCCGGTCGTTGTTGTTGTTAAGTCTTCTCAGTGTTAAGGGAAGTCTCTTTTGAGCAGGTCGAAGTCTGAGCAGTGTAGGTCTTCCATGGTAGAGGATTGCTTCCAAGTGATGTTATAGACCAGCCTGGATGTTTCGTGGATGGCTTTCCTGGTTCAGGGGAGAATGGAATATGCCCTTTCTTCTGACGTCTGTGCCAGGTCGTTATGTCAATGTTCAGGGTGTAAGGTCCCTTTGCACTACAAGGTTTGTGTGTTCTAATCTCTATTAGATAGGATCTTATTTGTATTTATACTATTTTCCCATTTTAATGTGCCTATGCAAATAAGAAGCAATGCCACATGGTGTTATTGGCGCGTATGGGGGCCATAAGAACAATTACAATGATTCCATTGACATGATTCAATCATAAGCATTAAACTGGGGGACTCTTCCACCAAAATTCCTTGTTAAACAGCTCAAAAAGAGAACATAAAAAGTGGTTAGAATCATCACTATATAAGACAACATTTAGTAAGAATTATAGCTGTCAGAGAAAAAACACAAAATATTCTAAAGAAATACGTGTCCATTTTATGTATCTTGAAACAGTTTGGGGTTGTCATACACAATGCACAGCTTTGGACTGTGATTACGATTCTACACTACTGAAGTTAAAAAGAGAAAACTAGATTAGTGATGTTTGAGAAGGGGTTAGAGAGTTAAGGAGTGAAAAAGAGCTTTGTAGGGGTGTGGGAAAGGGGAGAATACAAAATAAACATTCTGTGTACGGAAAACATAACATAAGAATAAGGGATATTCTGAATACATGAAATACATGAAGTACGCGCGGGGGCGTAAGCCCCCGCGCGGTTCTGTAGTTTTTGGATGCCTAGGGAGGAATTTCTCACCCCCTCCCCCCAAGGCCCGATTAACCAGGCGTGGCCCTGAAGACCCGCCTGGTGTAGGGGGAATCATGCTCTCCTGGACAAAGTGGTCAGCCCAGGGTCCTATGGCTAGCTGTCCTGCCCAGAGCCCCCATCATACCAGTCAAAAGCCCACGAAATCCTGGCATGTGGAGTGTTCTGGTCCCAGCCGAGCCTCTGTGGTTTTTGGATGCCTAGGAAGGATTTCTCACCCCCTCCCCCCAGGGCCCGATTAACCAGGCGTGGCCCTGAAGACCCGCCTGGTGTGGGGGAATCTTGTTCCCCTGGACTAAGTGGTCAGCCCAGGGGTCCTATGGCTAGCTGTCCTGCCCAGAGCCCCCCAACATACCAGGCAAACACACCAAGAAATCCTGGCATTCGGAGTGTTCTGGGCCCAGCCAAGGCTCTGCAGTTTTTGGATGCCTAGGGAGGAATTTCTCACCCCCTCCCCCCAAGGCCCGATTAACCAGGCGTGGCCCTGAAGACCCGCCTGGTGTGGGGGGAATCATGCTCTCCTGGACAAAGTGGTCAGCCCAGGGTCCTATGGCTAGCTGTCCTGCCCAGAGCCCCCATCATACCAGTCAAAAGCCCACGAAATCCTGGCATGTGGAGTGTTCTGGTCCCAGCCGAGCCTCTGTGGTTTTTGGATGCCTAGGAAGGATTTCTCACCCCCTCCCCCCAGGGCCCGATTAACCGGGCGTGGCCCTGAAGACCCGCCTGGTGTGGGGGAATCTTGTTCCCCTGGACTAAGTGGTCAGCCCAGGGGTCCTATGGCTAGCTGTCCTGCCCAGAGCCCCCAACATACCAGGCAAACACACCAAGAAATCCTGGCATTCGGAGTGTTCTGGGCCCAGCCAAGGCTCTGCAGTTTTTGGATGCCTAGGGAGGAATTTCTCACCCCCTCCCCCCAAGGCCCGATTAACCAGGCGTGGCCCTGAAGACCCGCCTGGTGTGGGGGGAATCATGCTCTCCTGGACAAAGTGGTCAGCCCAGGGTCCTATGGCTAGCTGTCCTGCCCAGAGCCCCCATCATACCAGTCAAAAGCCACGAAATCCTGGCATGTGGAGTGTTCTGGTCCCAGCCGAGCCTCTGTGGTTTTTGGATGCCTAGGAAGGATTTCTCACCCCCTCCCCCCAGGGCCCGATTAACCAGGCGTGGCCCTGAAGACCCGCCTGGTGTGGGGGAATCTTGTTCCCCTGGACTAAGTGGTCAGCCCAGGGGTCCTATGGCTAGCTGTCCTGCCCAGAGCCCCCAACATACCAGGCAAACACACCAAGAAATCCTGGCATTCGGAGTGTTCTGGGCCCAGCCAAGGCTCTGCAGTTTTTGGATGCCTAGGGAGGAATTTCTCACCCCCTCCCCCCAAGGCCCGATTAACCAGGCGTGGCCCTGAAGACCCGCCTGGTGTGGGGGGAATCATGCTCTCCTGGACAAAGTGGTCAGCCCAGGGTCCTATGGCTAGCTGTCCTGCCCAGAGCCCCCATCATACCAGTCAAAAGCCCACGAAATCCTGGCATGTGGAGTGTTCTGGTCCCAGCCGAGCCTCTGTGGTTTTTGGATGCCTAGGAAGGATTTCTCACCCCCTCCCCCCAGGGCCCGATTAACCAGGCGTGGCCCTGAAGACCCGCCTGGTGTGGGGGAATCTTGTTCCCCTGGACTAAGTGGTCAGCCCAGGGGTCCTATGGCTAGCTGTCCAGCCCAGAGCCCCCAACATACCAGGCAAACACACCAAGAAATCCTGGCATTCGGAGTGTTCTGGGCCCAGCCAAGGCTCTGCAGTTTTTGGATGCCTAGGGAGGAATTTCTCACCCCCTCCCCCCAAGGCCCGATTAACCAGGCGTGGCCCTGAAGACCCGCCTGGTGTGGGGGGAATCATGCTCTCCTGGACAAAGTGGTCAGCCCAGGGTCCTATGGCTAGCTGTCCTGCCCAGAGCCCCCATCATACCAGTCAAAAGCCCACGAAATCCTGGCATGTGGAGTGTTCTGGTCCCAGCCGAGCCTCTGTGGTTTTTGGATGCCTAGGAAGGATTTCTCACCCCCTCCCCCCAGGGCCCGATTAACCAGGCGTGGCCCTGAAGACCCGCCTGGTGTGGGGGAATCTTGTTCCCCTGGACTAAGTGGTCAGCCCAGGGGTCCTATGGCTAGCTGTCCTGCCCAGAGCCCCCAACATACCAGGCAAACACACCAAGAAATCCTGGCATTCGGAGTGTTCTGGGCCCAGCCAAGGCTCTGCAGTTTTTGGATGCCTAGGGAGGAATTTCTCACCCCCTCCCCCCAAGGCCCGATTAACCAGGCGTGGCCCTGAAGACCCGCCTGGTGTGGGGGGAATCATGCTCTCCTGGACAAAGTGGTCAGCCCAGGGTCCTATGGCTAGCTGTCCTGCCCAGAGCCCCCATCATACCAGTCAAAAGCCCACGAAATCCTGGCATGTGGAGTGTTCTGGTCCCAGCCGAGCCTCTGTGGTTTTTGGATGCCTAGGAAGGATTTCTCACCCCCTCCCCCCAGGGCCCGATTAACCAGGCGTGGCCCTGAAGACCCGCCTGGTGTGGGGGAATCTTGTTCCCCTGGACTAAGTGGTCAGCCCAGGGGTCCTATGGCTAGCTGTCCTGCCCAGAGCCCCCAACATACCAGGCAAACACACCAAGAAATCCTGGCATTCGGAGTGTTCTGGGCCCAGCCAAGGCTCTGCAGTTTTTGGATGCCTAGGGAGGAATTTCTCACCCCCTCCCCCCAAGGCCCGATTAACCAGGCGTGGCCCTGAAGACCCGCCTGGTGTGGGGGGAATCATGCTCTCCTGGACAAAGTGGTCAGCCCAGGGTCCTATGGCTAGCTGTCCTGCCCAGAGCCCCCATCATACCAGTCAAAAGCCCACGAAATCCTGGCATGTGGAGTGTTCTGGTCCCAGCCGAGCCTCTGTGGTTTTTGGATGCCTAGGAAGGATTTCTCACCCCCTCCCCCCAGGGCCCGATTAACCGGGCGTGGCCCTGAAGACCCGCCTGGTGTGGGGGAATCTTGTTCCCCTGGACTAAGTGGTCAGCCCAGGGGTCCTATGGCTAGCTGTCCTGCCCAGAGCCCCCAACATACCAGGCAAACACACCAAGAAATCCTGGCATTCGGAGTGTTCTGGGCCCAGCCAAGGCTCTGCAGTTTTTGGATGCCTAGGGAGGAATTTCTCACCCCCTCCCCCCAAGGCCCGATTAACCAGGCGTGGCCCTGAAGACCCGCCTGGTGTGGGGGAATCATGCTCTCCTGGACAAAGTGGTCAGCCCAGGGTCCTATGGCTAGCTGTCCTGCCCAGAGCCCCCATCATACCAGTCAAAAGCCCACGAAATCCTGGCATGTGGAGTGTTCTGGTCCCAGCCGAGCCTCTGTGGTTTTTGGATGCCTAGGAAGGATTTCTCACCCCCTCCCCCCAGGGCCCGATTAACCAGGCGTGGCCCTGAAGACCCGCCTGGTGTGGGGGAATCTTGTTCCCCTGGACTAAGTGGTCAGCCCAGGGGTCCTATGGCTAGCTGTCCTGCCCAGAGCCCCCAACATACCAGGCAAACACACCAAGAAATCCTGGCATTCGGAGTGTTCTGGGCCCAGCCAAGGCTCTGCAGTTTTTGGATGCCTAGGGAGGAATTTCTCACCCCCTCCCCCCAAGGCCCGATTAACCAGGCGTGGCCCTGAAGACCCACCTGGTGTGGGGGGAATCATGCTCTCCTGGACAAAGTGGTCAGCCCAGGGTCCTATGGCTAGCTGTCCTGCCCAGAGCCCCCATCATACCAGTCAAAAGCCCACGAAATCCTGGCATGTGGAGTGTTCTGGTCCCAGCCGAGCCTCTGTGGTTTTTGGATGCCTAGGAAGGATTTCTCACCCCCTCCCCCCAGGGCCCGATTAACCGGGCGTGGCCCTGAAGACCCGCCTGGTGTGGGGGAATCTTGTTCCCCTGGACTAAGTGGTCAGCCCAGGGGTCCTATGGCTAGCTGTCCTGCCCAGAGCCCCCAACATACCAGGCAAACACACCAAGAAATCCTGGCATTCGGAGTGTTCTGGGCCCAGCCAAGGCTCTGCAGTTTTTGGATGCCTAGGGAGGAATTTCTCACCCCCTCCCCCCAAGGCCCGATTAACCAGGCGTGGCCCTGAAGACCCGCCTGGTGTGGGGGGGAATCATGCTCTCCTGGACAAAGTGGTCAGCCCAGGGTCCTATGGCTAGCTGTCCTGCCCAGAGCCCCCATCATACCAGTCAAAAGCCCACGAAATCCTGGCATGTGGAGTGTTCTGGTCCCAGCCGAGCCTCTGTGGTTTTTGGATGCCTAGGAAGGATTTCTCACCCCCTCCCCCCAGGGCCCGATTAACCAGGCGTGGCCCTGAAGACCCGCCTGGTGTGGGGGAATCTTGTTCCCCTGGACTAAGTGGTCAGCCCAGGGGTCCTATGGCTAGCTGTCCTGCCCAGAGCCCCCAACATACCAGGCAAACACACCAAGAAATCCTGGCATTCGGAGTGTTCTGGGCCCAGCCAAGGCTCTGCAGTTTTTGGATGCCTAGGGAGGAATTTCTCACCCCCTCCCCCCAAGGCCCGATTAACCAGGCGTGGCCCTGAAGACCCGCCTGGTGTGGGGGGAATCATGCTCTCCTGGACAAAGTGGTCAGCCCAGGGTCCTATGGCTAGCTGTCCTGCCCAGAGCCCCCATCATACCAGTCAAAAGCCCACGAAATCCTGGCATGTGGAGTGTTCTGGTCCCAGCCGAGCCTCTGTGGTTTTTGGATGCCTAGGAAGGATTTCTCACCCCCTCCCCCCAGGGCCCGATTAACCAGGCGTGGCCCTGAAGACCCGCCTGGTGTGGGGGAATCTTGTTCCCCTGGACTAAGTGGTCAGCCCAGGGGTCCTATGGCTAGCTGTCCTGCCCAGAGCCCCCAACATACCAGGCAAACACACCAAGAAATCCTGGCATTCGGAGTGTTCTGGGCCCAGCCAAGGCTCTGCAGTTTTTGGATGCCTAGGGAGGAATTTCTCACCCCCTCCCCCCAAGGCCCGATTAACCAGGCGTGGCCCTGAAGACCCGCCTGGTGTGGGGGGAATCATGCTCTCCTGGACAAAGTGGTCAGCCCAGGGTCCTATGGCTAGCTGTCCTGCCCAGAGCCCCCATCATACCAGTCAAAAGCCCACGAAATCCTGGCATGTGGAGTGTTCTGGTCCCAGCCGAGCCTCTGTGGTTTTTGGATGCCTAGGAAGGATTTCTCACCCCCTCCCCCCAGGGCCCGATTAACCAGGCGTGGCCCTGAAGACCCGCCTGGTGTGGGGGAATCTTGTTCCCCTGGACTAAGTGGTCAGCCCAGGGGTCCTATGGCTAGCTGTCCTGCCCAGAGCCCCCAACATACCAGGCAAACACACCAAGAAATCCTGGCATTCGGAGTGTTCTGGGCCCAGCCAAGGCTCTGTAGTTTTTGGATGCCTAGGGAGGAATTTCTCACCCCCTCCCCCCAAGGCCCGATTAACCAGGCGTGGCCCTGAAGACCCGCCTGGTGTGGGGGGGAATCATGCTCTCCTGGACAAAGTGGTCAGCCCAGGGTCCTATGGCTAGCTGTCCTGCCCAGAGCCCCCATCATACCAGTCAAAAGCCCACGAAATCCTGGCATGTGGAGTGTTCTGGTCCCAGCCGAGCCTCTGTGGTTTTTGGATGCCTAGGAAGGATTTCTCACCCCCTCCCCCCAGGGCCCGATTAACCAGGCGTGGCCCTGAAGACCCGCCTGGTGTGGGGGAATCTTGTTCCCCTGGACTAAGTGGTCAGCCCAGGGGTCCTATGGCTAGCTGTCCTGCCCAGAGCCCCCAACATACCAGGCAAACACACCAAGAAATCCTGGCATTCGGAGTGTTCTGGGCCCAGCCAAGGCTCTGCAGTTTTTGGATGCCTAGGGAGGAATTTCTCACCCCCTCCCCCCAAGGCCCGATTAACCAGGCGTGGCCCTGAAGACCCGCCTGGTGTGGGGGGAATCATGCTCTCCTGGACAAAGTGGTCAGCCCAGGGTCCTATGGCTAGCTGTCCTGCCCAGAGCCCCCATCATACCAGTCAAAAGCCCACGAAATCCTGGCATGTGGAGTGTTCTGGTCCCAGCCGAGCCTCCGAGTGAGACTTTTTTATTTTATTTTTGGCCACACCTGGCAATGTTCAGGGCTTACTCCTGACTCTTAGGTCAGGGAGCACTCCTGGCAGGGCTTGAGGGAAAATATGAGATGCTAGGGATCAAACCCAAGTTGGCCATATGCAAAACAAACACCATACCCACTGCACTAGTTCATAAGTCCTGTTCATCTCTTTTGCTAATTTGACAAGTAAGTAAAACATGCCAAGTGCCAATTATTTAATAAATATGAGAAATAAAATAATGAGTAAGAAACGTTGAATTTGTTGCCTAGTTTTGGTAATCTTTATAGAAAGAATCTGTAGATCATTTCAGTGATAAAGACTTTAATGACAGTGTAACTACTAAGAATAAATAATAAGTTCTGTATTTTACTAAAATACAGTCCAGACATTCACCAACCAGTCACAAGGCTGGATCTCTGACATCTTAGCAGAGCTAGCAGTTTCTCTTTAAGTGCCATGGTAGGAGATACAAATGCAAAGACTTCTAAAAGGAAGATCAGAAATAAAAGACGAAGACATCCAAGAAGCATGGTAAGTTTACATTTTTCACGGATCATTTTGGAAGTCAAAGAGGACAGAAAGGAGGAGGGCAAACAGCTGAGACTAGAGAGGACAGAATGGAACTTAGAGCATGTTCCAACATAGGGTAATGAACAATTTTTTTACACCTTTATTTGACTTATGATCCTCAATTTGAAATAAAATCTGGCCAGCTCTCAGTTAATTTTAGAAATGTGTTTATACCTAATATAACCTACTACATATAGCATATAACATTTTTGTTAATCATACATATCGTCCTTTCAAAATGTTATCTAAATGCAGAAAAACAGAGGAAGCTTGATTTTCATTTTAATTTTCTATTTTAGTACTTATAGTTTTCGTAAACTTTTATAATAGCATATTATTTTTAATTTACTTTAATACAAAGCTGTGACTACTTAGAAAATTTTAATTTGAAAACTAATGGTATGTTACGAACCTGACTTCCTTAAGTTTCTATGTAATCAGTCTTCCTTGTTCTTAAAACAATAAAAAAAAAAAAGTCTAATGTAGCTTTAGGATTTATTATTGAACAATGTTCCCATAATTTCATAAATTATTTTGCAAGTACTTAAATTATAAAAAATCTAAACCGCATTTCAGCAACTGGGAAAATACAGAAGCAATAAAACTAGAATTAAAAACGTGTAAGTTGAGCCAGAAAATTTAATACTTTAAGTAGGAGAAAAAGAAACACTGTACCAGATTATTCCAAAGGCACTTTAAACACAACCCACTATGTCTTTCCTCCCCAATTAATATCCTTTCTAGGCCAGTGGTTTCACACCACCATTCCAAAGTCTATGAGTCCACAAGTATAGAAGGGTGAAAATCCCTGGTCTATAACCTTGGTTAGAACTGCTGGTCTTGTTGACTGACATGTATGACTATGAGCAAACATGTATGGCATGTTTGGTATAGAGCAGACATAGAAGAATTCTATTCTCGGTTTTTGTTCAATCTATACAACTAAACCAGAGAACAGGGGATGCCTTCATTTCCTTTAATCTTACACATTCAGTTAGCAGAGTGATCTTGGAAAAAATCTGTCTTCTACTCTTGCCCCATTGGTGCTGCTTTGATCAAGGTTAACAAAATTGGCCTATTAAGTTCTTTTAACTCCTCGAAGCTTGTACCATTCCAAAATATCTTATATAAGGGCAGAACACTGTTCTAACAAGTAAAATGGATTTATTTCTTCTACTAAGAAATCCTGCTAGTCTATCCATTCAGTTTTAGCTCTTCCAACAATTTTCAGAATTCACAAAACTATCTGAAGTACTTCAAACATGCCATTAAGGCTTTGCACTTTGGAAGGCTTTCTGGTAAATGAACCAATGTGGTAGAAAAGAGATCATCTCAGGCAAACTTCTCTTCACCTTTTTAAGATTCAGCTTCAGAGCTACCCTCCTTTAAAAAGCCTTTCCTAAGTGAAGTCAGTCAGATTGAGAGGGATTGATCGACACAATCTCTCTCTCATGCGGGATATGAAGAAACAAAACAGGAGAACAACAAATGCCCAAAGGCAACAGAAACTGAGTTTGCTTCAACAGAAAGCTTACCATGGGGGTGGGGAGGGTGGTTAAGAGCCTCTGGGACAATGGTAGAGGGAAGTGGACACCTGGGTGGAAGGTGTGGGGTTTGAGTAGCTTATGTATGGATTCTTACTAATAAATATCTATAGACCATGGTGCCCAAAATCTTAATTAAAAAATTAAAATATTTTGATCCTTAAAAAAGAAGAGAAAATGAAAAGAAAGAGAAGGGGGATAAAAAAAAAAAAAAACCTTTCCTGATTTTCTGCACTAATTTCTCAAGCAAAATCAAAGGAATCAATCTTTCCTTCACTGGCACCACAGAATTCCTTCTACAGCACCTCTAAAACTTTTTTGTTGTTGTTATTGTTGTTGTTTGGGCCATACCAGGCAGCGCTCAGGGGTTACTCCTGGATCTGTGCTCAGAAATCACTCCTGGCTCAGGGGACCATATGGGATGCCAGGGATCGAACTCCAGTCTGTCCTGGGTCAGCTGCCTGCAAGGTAATTGCCCTACGGCTGTGGTACCATTCATTTAAGCAACTCTCAGCACTCATTAGCCTCACAAGGACAGATACTATGACAAATTCACTTTGCAAATTATAAAATTAGTCTTCCCAACACATGATTTGTATTTTTTAAGTGTTTTAATGAGCTTTTAAAATGATCATATTTTACTTACCAAAATGAAACTGCTCATTGTCCATGAGACGAATTGATGCAGGAGCACATCTCTATTTTAGAAAGAAAAAAAAAGTAATACAAAATAAATACAATAAAGAATTTAGGCAGGTAAGATATAAATTCATCTTTCTATAATAGAGATCAAAAGCTTACATAGTCCTAGGGATATATGCACTGAGAAATATTTTTATACTTTTAATATAATTCTATGACAATAAAACATGAGTGGTTTCTAGAGATGTACATGCATAATAAATCTATACATCAATTAAATGAGTGTTACCAAATCTTTCATTTGCAATAAGATACCTAAAAATGGATACTAATACAGATATTTCTATAATCAAAAGGCCAGCAAAGTACCACCATCCTTTCTTATTTATTTTTGCTGGGTGGTGGGCACATCTAACGATGCTCCGTGAACCATGAAGTGTCCTGGGGATTGAACTGAGACACCTGCAATCAAAGTATGCACTCTGCCCTTTAGAGCCCCATGTGACCATTCTTGAACAATAACAACAGATCCAGGTTAAGATGAGATCATGTTTCCATGCTTTAAGGCCTGTTTAATATTTTCTTAATGAGTATGGAACTTCACAAATTCTAATTTGAACTCTAAATTCACCTCCATGCTGTTCAACAGTGCTACACTGAGTATTCCCTAAACCAAAAGAAAGGGGATGAATTAAAAGGGGTTCTTGAGTTAAAGTGACCTCTAGTGGTAGGTGGTCAGACCTAACCAAAAGAAAATGTTTACCACATAACTTAATGAGGGGTAATGATCAATTCAGAGATTTTAAAGAACACGGAAACAAAAATTGTTTATTTAAACTGAAGTTAGAAAATAATTTTATTCATATGGAAAGCTTTCCTTACTATAATTTCTCAGGCTACCTTCTACTTTAGACAGTAGTGAATAATTTGAAAAGAAGAGAAAATCATATTTGTTTTATCTGAGCAAAGAGTTAGAGACAATAACCTCAAAACACAAACTTAAGGTTGACTAAATCAAATTGCTGGCAACTTCTTCCCTTCACTGATGCTACAGAACCAACAAATTACTTGATGGAAAAAATTGTCTTTAAATTTAGTATGATTAGTCTTATTTAATAAATAGATATTAAGCAATAACTTAAAAAGCAACAGATCTCTCAATCAACAATCTTAACACCCACCCCCCAATGTACCTATTAGAAACATCTAAAAAGATTTCAGCAAAATTTACTTATGGAATTCATTTCTTTCAAGTAACAGTTTTAAACCAGAACTTGTATTTAGATGAAATTCATTACTTGAAGTCTCTTCCACTTTGTTAGTCTCCTAATATTTTAGCTTAAGGATAATGTATAAAATGGAATGGAATGGAAGCCCATACTGTTATCTTTGTTAAGATACGCATCGTATTTTTTGTTTGTGGTGTTCAGGGTTAGTCCTGACTCTGTACAGATTCAAAAATCACTCCTGGCAACTTTGGGGGATTATATGGGATGCCAGGGATAGAACCTGGGTTGGCTGCATGCAAGGGAAACACCCTACCTGCTGTGCTATTAATCCCTGTGCAACATCTTTTAATTGAAAGATTTATTTCTTCAAAAAGTAAATCCGGGCCAGAGAATAGTAAATCTTGCATGTGGTTAGTCTAAATTTGATCCCCAGCAGCACAATAAGTTCCCACAAACACTGCTAACAAATGACAGCAAACCCGAAACAACAAAGAAAATCAAACATTCTGTGTAGACTGCAAAGTGGCCCAAATTCTTGAGCCTTAAGACTGTCCTGAATATAGTCTATTAATGTCACATTATATCAGAAGCTAATGCTTCAACACCAAACTCCTTTTACACAATATACAAAAACTATGGCACAGAACATTTATCATGATACGCAGTATCCTTAGTGATCATGAGAAAATAGGTATTCAGTTTACTTCACATGCATAACACCCACTACACTGTTCCTAATATAAAAGAATAAAATTAAAAATGTTAAAAGTGAATATGTGGAAAAAAGAATTGTGCTAAATACAAAATTCTAGACACTAAAACTTAAAATGCAGGCAGATAACATACTTCCTCTAGTAAATAAGACTGAAATCACATATGAATAATATAAAATTTAATACTGACATAAATGTTTAATCCTACTGGAAATTACACACTGCTCAAGAGGAAAAAACACTAAACAGCAAGAACTCTTTTTTTAATGAGAATATCTGTTGATTACATATAATCATATTCTAGAGCAGTGTTCCTCAAACTATGGCCCGCGGGCCACATATTGTATTTGTATTTGTTTTGTTTCTTCATTGCAAAATAAGATATATGCAGTATGCATAAGAATTCGTTCATAAGTTTTGTTTTTACTATAGTCAGACCCTCCAAAGGTCTGAGGGACAGTGAACTGGCCCCCTGTTTAAAAAGTTTGAGAACCTCTGTTCTAGAGTATACCTTTTTCCACTTATATTAAGATGAGTCAGAAATTAATGCCTAACAGTCTTAGTTGTGATTTTATATTTTCCAGATTATTAAAGGTTGAAGTAGTTTGCTCCTAGTCAAAAGCTCGTCTTATTAATTGTCCTTAAATTTAATACATTTTGTTAGATCACACAGTAAAGAGTCCAATTAGCTAAACATTTGGTTAATGTTATCTCTACTTCAGAGGGGTGAAAATATCACACACACACACACACACATTTGAAATAATTCCATTTTCTAACAAATTATTCCTATATATATAACAAATTATATAAATAAATTTTATAATGTAAGAGAAAATCCAAAATTTTAATGTATTTGAAACTCCTAAGAAAAATCAAGTTTAAAATAGAATAACAGATAAAACAGATAGTGTTGAATGAGGTAATCTATGCTTTTCTTCCCAAATGACACTTTATAAATTCATTATGAAAAAACTATACTATCAGTTTAAAGTTATTTTAAAGAAAAGTGGTGGGAGATAGAAAAGAGCCCCCCTCCCTACACAGTCCCCATCAAAAGGTGCCTTTTAATCTCAAATTCTACATCTTCCTTTGATTCTGAATTGTCAGAGGAATTCAGACTAATCTATAATATACAGTTTTCTCTCCTAACCAAACCAAACTCAGAATTCCACAGGGCATATTCTAATGTATTTAGTGGAAGGGAAAAAAATAACCCAAATTTCAAATTCTGCTTTTGAGCTGTATTAATATTGTTCTCCACTCAAAGCATATAAAGACATTTCTAAGCAAATAGAAAACAGAATATTAGAATATCTAACATTGATATTATAATAAGAAATTATTTTTTAGAAAGCTTTAAATGTCACTTACCTACATCTACAGAGTAAAGGTGAAGATTATACTGGACTGCCATTTTAAAGATAGAATCATTAATCTTCAACTAAATTGTTCTTTCTAACACCTCACATGGCAGTTAAGTACTAAGAGCAAAATCCCTCAAATGGATCAAGAATCAGATGCAAGACTCTAGTCAAATCTTTTGCTACCAGTTTAAGGTTGCTTAATTCATTTCCTTCAGTAAGAATTGTGATGAAAATATACAGAGCTCACTCTGCTATTTGTGAGCAATCATGCATGCTCCTTTCCAAAATACATTCATCCAAAATATAGTTTCCCATTTAAAAGCAACTTGAAAGCGTTCTGAAATGACAGTGAGGAATTACAAGCAGCCAAGTCATTATTCAATCAAGAATTTGGCGCATTCATAAACCATGTACCATCTACTTTAATGGATTTTTTTTGTTTTGATTTTGGTTTTTGGGTCACACCTGACAGTGCTCAGGGGTTACTCCTGGCTCTATGCTCAGAATTCGCCCCTGGCAGGTACAGGGGACCATCTGGGATGCCGGGATTTGAACCACTGATCTTCTGCATGAAAGGCAAACGCCTTACCTCCATGCTATCTCTCCGCCCCTTTAATGGATCTTAATTCTCCTGCTATCAGTTCAAATTCCAAGTCACAAACTGAACAATGACCAATGCCAAAACATGATTTTTCCCCCATTTTTCTGCCTGAGAATACTGTTACAAAGCAAGACAGCATACAAAGTTCTATTCTGGACATATGAGAGAGATTTATATATTCTGAAAACAAAGACAAAACTATTCCTAAACCACAATAATTGCATTTATTTATTTCCAGGAAAACTAATAATAATACTTTTCCACATGAATACAGTATAGCAAGAATAAAATATGTAAATTCCCCTAATAGTGGAATATGTACAATTCTTAGTAACTAGTCCTGGCAATTATTTCATTCATATTTGAAAATAAAATACTATGTCCAAAATCTTTTTTAATCAGTTACAAATAAGATCAGTTTTCTAGTTAGATGGAATTCATGTCTTTAAAAAACTCTTAAAAGTATATAGACTGGAGGGGATGGTGGAGGGGACCAGGAAAAAAAAAGTATATAGACTGGAAAGGAATGTTCTGTTTTTAACCACAATATGACATTTTCTAGCATCATCTTATCTATTATAAAGGTAACATTCAATATGGTTTTGTGGAATGAAGTCATTATAGTCAGTGCATAAGTATCCAGAGAATTGGGGCTAGAGTGAATGTACAGCAGGTAGCGCACTTGCCTTGCACTTGGTCTTCCCAGATTCAATCCCTGATACCCCCTATGACTCCCAGAGCCTACCAGGAATGATCCCTCAGTGTAGAACCAGGAGTAAAGCCCTAAGTACAACTGGGGGTGGCAAAAACAAAAAACAAACAAACAAAAAATACAAAGCAGACCCAACACACTATCCAAAAATATCCAAATAATTTTTTACAAAACAAATAAAAGGATAATAGCACAGGCAGAAGCCATCTTGGGCTATGCGGCTTCCACCTGCCTGATACTGGATTTCATCAGCGTTCCTGCCGGTGATACTGCCTGCTTCAGAGGTGGGTCTGGACATACACACACTGATTCCTGCTGGCTTCTGCCCGGACTCAGAGGGCACAGAAACCATCTTGGGCTACGCGGTTTCCAGCTGCCTGAGACAGGATTTCATCAGCATTCCTGCCGGTGATCCTGCATGCTGCAGAGGTAGGTCGGGACCTACACACACTGATTCCTGCTGGTTTCTGCCAGGAGTCAGAAGGGCGCAGAAGCTATCTTGGGCCATGTGATTTCCAGCTGCCTGAGACTGGATTTCATCAGCATTCCTGCCAGTGATCCTACCTGCTTCAGAGGTGGGTCGGGAAGTACACACACTGATTCCTGCTGGTTTCTGCTGGGTGTCAGAAAGGCTCAGAAGCCATCTTGGGCCATAGTGCTTCCAGCCGCCTGACACTGGATTTCATTAGCATTCTTGCGGGCAATCTGCCTACTACAGAGAGTTCTTGGCTGGCTCCACCCTCCTGCTGTGCCTTGGATGACACTGAGGACTTGAAGTGAACTCTTTGCTTTGCTTGTCTGTCTTCCCTGAATACTTGAAGCTCTACACAGAGGCCTAGGAAGCACACCCCCCAAAAAAACTGTCATCTAGAGGACGCAGAAGAGCGCGGCCACTCCGTTTCACGGCCACTCACTCTTTCTAACCAATGAACCCCACCACAACACGCAGGAAAAATCACACTATAAGCCTGACAATGGGGAAACCTCGTAGGCAAACACCATGCTCAGAGAATGAAGACGATAGCTCGAATGACCTAAAAAATTCCAACCGTCTGATTAACCTCTCGGATAAGGAACTTAAAATAGCAATATGGAAGATGTTTGTAGAACTCAAAGAAAGCATAGATCGATCTGAACAGAACACAAAGACAAAAATGAGAAAACTCCAAACTGAAATAACAGATCTGAAAAACACGGTAGCTCAACTGAAAACCTCAATGGATGGCCTCGCAAGCAGAGTAACAGCAGCTGAGGAGAGAATCGAAGTACTGGAAGATGTGATGCAGAAAAACTCAATACAACAGAAGAAATTGGAAAAGAACCTTAAGACAAATGAACAGGCAATAGAAAAAGTACTCAAGGAATGTGAACAGATGAAAATAGAAGTCTTTGATAAACTCAACAGAAACAACATAAGAATCATTGGAGTCCCAGAGACCCAGGTAGGAGATCTCCAGGAAGAATCAACTATCAAAGACATCATCAAAGAGATACTCCCAGAGGTAAAGACTATATACAATCAAATCCTACATGCCCGAAGAGTACCAGCTAAAAAAGACCCGAAGAAAAACACTGCAAGACACATCCTCGTTACAATGACAAATCCCACAGATATAGAATACTGAAAGTAGCAAGATCAAAAAGGTAAACCACATTCAAAGGAGTAGCCCTAAGACTTACAGCGGATATGTCACAAGAAACTCTCAAGGCCAGAAGACAATGGTGGGATATTGTGACAAGACTGAATGAAATGGAATGCCTCACCAGGACACACATTATTCTCCAATGTACATGGGTCATTCTCCAGGATAGACTACATGCTGACACACAAAACATACCTCCATAAAATCAAGAGAATAGAAATCTTGCAGGCTAACTTTGCTGACCATAAGGCTCTGAAATCAGATGTGAACTACAAAGGCACACAAAAGAAAAACTTTAACAAATGGAAATTAAACAGACTGCTACTGAACAACCAGTGGGTCCAAGATGAAACCAAAGAGGAAATCAAAACTTTCCTGGAAACAAATGATAATGAAGACACAAACTGCCAGAATCTATGGGGCACAGCAAAAGCGGTCCTGAGAGGAAAATTTATAGCTTTACAAGCACACATCAGGAAGGAAGAAGGGGCATAACTGAATAACTTAATGACGCAATTCAAAAAATTAGAAAATGACCAACAAAAGGAACCAAAAATAGGGAGACAGAAGAAAATAACAAAGCTGAAACCAGAAATCAATGAAGTGGAAAACCAAAAAACAATCCGAAAGATCAATGAAAGCAGAAGTTGGTTCTTTGAAAAAATAAGCAAGATTGATAGACCACTGGCAAAACTCACAAAGAAAGAGAGAGAAACCTGATAACCCGTATTAGAAATGAAAAGGGGGAGATCACGACAGATATTGCAGAGATCCAAAGGGTAATCAGAGACTACTTTGAGAAACTTTATGCTACTAAATATGAGAACCTAGAAGAAATAGAAAAATTCTTGGACACTTATAACCTTCCACAGTTGAGTAAGGAGGATGTAGCATATATAAATACCCCATCACTAATGAGGAAATTGAAACTGTAATCAAACATCTGCCCAAAAAGAAAAGCCCAGGCCCAGATGGATTTCCTAATGAATTATTTCAAATCTTTCAAGAGGAACTACTACCAATCCTAGCCAGGCTCTTCCATGAAATTGAAAAAAACAGAAAACTCCCAAACAGCTTTTATGAAGCCAACATCACCTTGATACCAAAACCAGACAGAGATGCTGCCAAAAAAGAAAATTACAATATCCCTGATGAATGCTGATGCAAAGATCTTCAACAAAATCCTGGCAAATAGGATCCAATGTATCATCAAGAAGATCATACACTACGACCAAGTAGGTTTCATCCCAGGAATGCAAGGATGATTTAACATCTGTAAATCTATCAACATCATACACAGTATCAACAACAAAAACAATAACTACCACATGATCATATCAATAGAAGCAAAGAAAGCATTTGATAAGGTCCAATACCCATTCTTTTTTTTTAATTTATTTAAACACCTTAATTACATACATGATTGTGTTTGGGTTTCAGTCATGTAAAGAACACCACCCATCACCGTCCCAAGTCTCCCTTCGCCCCACCCGACCCCCGCCTGTACAATAGAAAGGCTCTCCATTTTCCTCATACACTCTCATTATTAGGACAGTTCAAAATGTAGTTATTTCCCTAACTAAACTCATCACTCTTTGTGGTGAGCTTCCTGAGGTGAGCTGGAACTTCCAGCTCTTTTCTCTTTTGTGTCTGAAAATTATTATTACAAGGGTGTCTTTCAATTTTCTTAAAACCCATAGATGAGTGAGACCATTCTGCGTTTTTCTCTCTCTCTCTGACTTATTTCACTCAGCATAATAGATTCCGTGTACATCCATGTATAGGAAAATTTCATGACTTCATCTCTCCTGACAGCTGCATAATATTCCATTGTGTATATGTACCACAGTTTCTTTAGCCATTCGTCTGTTGAAGGGCATCTTGGTTGTTTCCAGAGTCTTGCTATGGTAAATAGTGCTGCAATGAATATAGGTGTAAGGAAGGGGTTTTTGTATTGTATTTTTGTGTTCCTAGGGTATATTCCTAGGAGTGGTATAGCTGGATCATATGGGAGCTCGATTTCCAGTTTTTGGAGGAATCTCCATATCGCTTTCCATAAAGGTTGACTAGACAGCATTCCCACCAGCAGTGGATCAGAGTTCCTTTCTCTCCACATCCCCACCAACACTGTTTATTCTCATTCTTTGTGATGTGTGCCATTCTCTGGGGTGTGAGGTGGTATCTCATCGTTGTTTTGATTTGCATCTCCCTGATGATTAGTGATGTGGAACATTTTTTCATGTGTCTTTTGGCCATCTGTATTTCTTCTTTGTCACCAATACCCATTCTTGATCAAGACTCTCAGCAAGATGTGAATGGAAGGAACCTGTCTCAATCTAGTTAAAGCCATCTACTGTAAGCCAATGGCAAATATTATCCTCAATGGAGAAAAACTAAAAATCTTTCCTCTAAATTCTGGTATAAGACAAGGCTGTCCTCTCTCACCACTCTTCTTCAACATAGTACTGGAAGTGCTCGCTATAGCGATCAGATATCAAGGGAATCCAGATAGGAAAGGAAGAAGTCAAGCTCTCATTGTCTGCAGATGACATGATATTCTACTTAGAAAACCCTAAAGACTCTACCAATAAAGCTTCTAGAAACAATAGACTCATAGCAAGGTGGCAGGCTACAAAATTAACACAAGAAATCAATGGCCTTTTTATACACCAATAATGATAGGGAAGAGAAGGATGTTAAGAAGGCAGTCCCATTCACAATAGTGCCACACAAACTCAAATACCTTGGAGTCAACTTGACCAAAGACGTGAAGGACCTATACAAAGAAAACTATAAAGCTCTGCTCCAAGAAATAAGAGGACACACGGAAATGGAAACACATACCCTGCTCATGGATTGGCAGATTAACATAATTAAAATGGCAATACTCCCCAAAGCATTATAAAGATTTAATGTGATCCCCTTAAAAATACCATGACATTCTTCAAAGAAGTGGATCAAACACTTATGAAGTTCATCTGGAACAATAAGCACCCTCGAATAGCTAAAGCACTCCAAGGGAAAAGGAAAATGGGAGGCGTTACTTTCCCCAACTTTAAACTGTACTATAAAGCAATAGTTATCAAAGCAGCATGGTATTGGAATAAAGACAGACCCTCAGATCAGTGGAATAACGTTGAGTTCTCAGACAATGTTCCCCAGACATACAATCACCTAATTTTTGACAAAGGAGCAAGAAATCCTAAGTGGAGCACGGAAAACCTCTTCAACAAGTGGTGCTGGCAGAACTGGTTAGCCACTTGCAAAAAACCAAACATAGACCCCCAGTTAACATCATGTACGAAGGAAAATCCAAATGGATTAAAGACCTTGATATCAGACCTGATACCATAAGGTATATAGAACAACACGTCAGTAAAACACTCCATGACACTGAGACTAAAGGCATCTTCAAGGAGGAAACTGCACTCTCCAAGCAAGTGGAAGCAGAGATCAACAGATGGGAATACATTAAAGTGAGAAGCTTCTGCACCTCAAAAGAAATAGTGCCCAGGATACAAGAGACGCCCACCAAGTTGGAGAAAGTATTCACCCAATACCCATCAGATAAGGGGCTAATATCCAAAATATACAGGGCACTGACAGAACTTTATAAGAAAAAAAAAAACAACTAATCCCATCAAAAAATGGGGAGAAGAAATGAACAGACACTTTGATAAAAAAAGAAATACAAATGGCCTAAAGGCACATGAAAAAATGCTCCTCATCACTAGTCATCAGGGAGATACAAATCAATACAATGATGAGATACCATCTCACACCACAGAGATTGGCACACATCACAAAGAATGAGAATAATCAGTGCTGGCGGGGATGTAGAGAGAAAGGAACTCTTATCCACTGCTGGTGGGAATGTCATCTAGTCCAACCTCTATGGAAAGCGATATGGAGATTCCTCCAAAATCTGGAAACTGAGCTCCCATTCGACCCAGCTATTCCACTCCTAGGGATATACCCTAAGAACACAAGAATACAATACAAAAACCCCTTCCTCACACCTATATTTATTGCAGCACTATTCACAATAGCCAAACTCTGGAAACAACCAAGATGCCCTTCAACAGACGAATGGCTAAAGAAACTGTGGTACATATACACAATGAAATATTATGCAGCTGTCAGGAGAGATGAAGTTATAAAATTTTCCTATACATGGATGTACATGGAATCTATCATGCTGAGTGAAATAAGTCAGAGGGAGAGAGATAGATGCAGAATAGTCTCAGTCATCTATGGGTTTTAAGAAAAAATAAAAGTCATTTTTTGCAACAATCCTCAGAGACAATGAGAGGAGGGCTGGAACTTTCAGCTCACTTCATGAAGCTCACCACAAAGAGTGGTAGTGCAGTTATAGAAATAACTACACAGAGAACTACCATAACCATGTAAATGAATGATGGAACTGGAAAGCCTGTCTGAAGTACAGGTAGGGGTGGGGTAGGATGGAGGAAGATTTGGGACATTGGTGGTGGGAATGTTGCACTGGTGAAGGGGGGTGTTCTTTACATGACTGAAACCTAATCACAATCATATTTGTAATCAAGATGTTAAAATAAAGAAAAAAATTAAAAATAAGAAAAAGAAAAAATAAAGGATAATAGCACAAAGGGGGAGGGAACAACAAGACGTGTTCAGGAGACCCAATAATTCTTCCTGATAATTCTCAGCCAATCAGTTCTTCAGTTCAGAGAAGGGCTCAAGGATGTGATGGTGTTCAAGCTCTAGGGTGCTGAAATTACTAGTGCCACACCCACTGGCACATCAGGCCTCTAGGAACAGAGCTGGTGATGCTTGAAAGACAACATGGTACTTGAAACTTAATAGGAATAAGCCATAATCAAGATATATGCCTTGATTCCTGTATTATCCCTCCAACCAAAGAATCTTCTTTTAGGCTGAAGAAAACTTTAATTCCCTGTTTTGTATTAGTACAAGTAGCTCTTCTCAGGAACTTTCTAAAACAGGAATATTCAATTATTAAAAAAAAAAAAAACACCCTGCATTATATTCAACCAACAACTATGTTTAAATCCAGTATTTCCATTTTAATGAAATTATAAACAAGAGTTTGACACATTTCACATATCTTAATTAAATTTAAGATATTTTCAAATTTTAATGTCTGCAATGTGGCAAAGAAAGATGGAACACACCCAGGAAAGCATAAAGTATGCCTACCTCTGTTCCAAGAATCAGATGACAAACCTTTTAATAAACAGATCTACAGTCGTTTCCTGAGTTAAAGGGAAGTGCAAAGTTGCCAACACAGACTGCCTGAATCCTCAAAGATCTTTTGTTGAAAATATCTATAAATAGGATTCCTTTTATATATTATTTGTTATTAGAAAATATATCAGTTTAAATATATATATATATATATATGTTTATTTTGCCTCCTATTGGAAGCAACCATGGTTCTAATGAATTAGGAGCACTTGTACATCGATCTTAACTGTTAATATTTTTGTTTAGCACCACAAAGTAAAGGTTCAGGACTGTTCATTACAGCTCTATACCTTTAAAACTCTTCTCTCACTAAGGAGTATAACAAGTTTAAGGAGCTCTTTCTGAAGCTGTATTTGATTAGGTGACACATTTCAGACCAAATGTGTCTGAAAACTGAAGTAGTACCTGCCAGATGTACTTTCTTTCTTACTTTCTTCCAGATCTTCTTTCTATTCATTCCACTGTGGTTGTTGAGACTAACCTCCATAGGTCATACTGGGAAAGCTCCCAAAACTCAAGATTCTGGTTGAGTATAGCTGATGGAAAACAGTTAAGAATGCTAGTACTGGGGCCCGGAGAGAAAGCACAGTGGCGTTTGCCTTGCAAGCAGCCCATCCAGGACCAAAGGTGGTTGGTTCGAATCCCGGTGTCCCATATGGTCCCCCGTGCCTGCCAGGAGCTATTTCTGAGCAGACAGCCAGGAGTAACCCCTGAGCACTGCCGGGTGTGGCCCAAAAACCAAAAAAAAAAAGAATGCTAGTACGTGGGATAGGAGTGATAACGCAGTGATAGGGAATTTGCCTTGCATGTGATTGACCCAGGAAGGACATCAGGACAGACATTGCTGTCCATCACCGGGTGTGGCCCAATCCCCCCCACCCCAAAAAAAAAGAATGCTAGCAGATTTGGTAGGAAATGTTGAAAAAAATTTCTTATAATCACTGTACTTCAAACAATGAACTAAATCAGGGGTGGCAAACAGGATTTTTATCCTCACTCAAAATGGCAAAATGCAATATGTGTTTAATAGATTATTGTTAAAATGATATGCTTTTGTATGAGTGTCTGTTTTGGCAGGTCACTGCGTGGTGTGGCTCTCTGACTCTCACAGTTTAAAATTTTAGCTCTTTGTGTCGAACTTGTTCGACACCCCTGAATTAAATGCTTAAAGAAATGAAATGCAAAACTTTTTATGTTATTAAATACAGAACTGCACATGGAAATAAAATTCAATGGTATTATGGTAGTTTTTTAATAGCCTTGACAATATTTGTCTAAGAAGAAAGAAATGAAATTCTTTTTTTGTTTGTTTATGTTTTTGCAACACACCCGGTGATGAACAGGGATAACTCCTGCGTCAGAAAATCGCTCCCGGGCCTGGAGAGATAGCACAGTGGCATTTGCCTTGCAAGCAGCCGATCCAGGACCGAAGGTGGTTGGTTCGAATCCCGGTGTCCCATATGGTCCCCCGTGCCTGCCAGGAGCTATTTCTGAGCAGACAGCCAGGAGTAACCACTGAGCACCGCCGGGTGTAGCCCAAAAACCAAAAACCAAAAAAAAAAAAAAAAATCGCTCCTGGCTTGGGGGACCATATGGGACACTGGGGATCAAATTGTGGTCCATCATAAGTCAGATGCATGCAAGGCAAACGCTCTACCACTGAGCCACCACTCCGGCCCCTGAAATGGAAATCTTTTAGCTTAAAGGTAGCTTCAGTGTCATATTATGCTTTATTTCTTCATTTAAGCTATAGCTTCTTAGGTAACAGCAAACAAAGTAAAGTCTAAGGTAGCAGACCCTATCAATTTTAAGAATTGATGGTCTACTTGTAAATAATTTCAAAATTTGGGAGCCACTGATACTCAGCCTTTTCTTTTACTTCCAATAAATACCTTAATTTAAAAAAAATTTAATATACTTTAATTAGTCACAAAATATATTACTCCAAACAACTAAAAAAATAAATTAAAGGGCCCGGAGAGATAGCACAGCAGTGTTTGCCTTGCAAGCAGCCGATCCAGGACCAAAGGTGGTTGGTTCGAATCCCGTTGTCCCATATGGTCCCTTGTGCCTGCCAGGAGTAACCCCTGAGCACCGCCGGGTGTGGCCCAAAAACCAAAATAAATAAATAAATAAATAAATAAATAAATAAATAAATAAATAAATAAATAAATAAATAAATAAATAAATAAAATAAAAATAAAATGAAAGTCATTTGTAATCACGGTGTTTAAATATGAGAGGGAAAAAAACAGAATCATTCAAAGTCATCATTCCAAGCATATACCTTACCTTGGTTTTGCAGTACTTTATCAAGAAATAGGTGTATATTTAATGAACGAAATAGCAACAGTACTTAAAAAGATGCCTTGACAAGATTACCTTTTCATAAAGAATAAAAAACTGTACATAGCATCTATATATGAAGATTGTACATGTCATATAAGTCATATATGCAGTAGAATTTTAAAAATATATATGGGTTGGATTTGTTTGTTTCTGTGTTTTTTTTTTACCTGTTTTGCAATTTCTCTTAAACAGGCTACTCCTTGTTCAAAATTAGGGAAAGCTACTGAGCCATACTTTTGGTATTCAGGGACTGGTCTGATTTTTATTGTAGCTTCTGTTATCACACCAAGAGTTCCTGAAAAAGAAAGAGGAGGGAATAATCCAATATATCACATGCCAATATTCTAAATCATGCTTTAAACTATTTTCTATTTAGTCTATTCTTTATCCCATTTAATAATTAAATCTCTAATTTATAATAACCAGTCTTTAAAAAAAGTAGACATATTTTGTAATTTCTAAAAATACTCTGAATTACATTAGTTATACTATTTTAAAACATTTTAAAGTATGTAATCCTTCTCCAAAGAATTTTGTTTGTTTTTATTTTTGAGCCACACTGGCAATCCTCAGGAAACCATATGAAAGGCCAGGATTGAATCCAGGTAGGCTGCACCTTACCTACTAAACTATTTCTTCAAATCCAGGGAGATTAGGTTTTAATAATTTTATAGTAATACAATTTAGTAAAAGCAAAGCAATTTAAAAAGCAACAGATTTCTATAACTTATATTCATTCAGGCAAACATATTTTGGTATAGATGATAGAAGTTAGGAGTAATATTCTGATTTTTTTTTCTCAAAGAATTCATACAAAGACAAAAAGGCATTATTGATGTGCCCTTGTAAAAAGAAAACAAATATTCAGAGAGAAAATAAATGTCATAAAATAGCACAAAATAGACACTAATAAAAAATAAATATTCTCTTCTTTAGTAAAGAAGGAGTAGGGAGATAAGTTAGAAAGAAACATTAGTAATTATAGAATAAGATCTAAAAACCTATGCTAATATATTTAAGAGGCATGGTAACAACTATAAAACTTATTCAATGACTGCTCTATAATATTAGCAAATTTTCTCAGAATTATAATAAAAGCCAAAAAATCTCAGAAGTTATAGAACTGAATTACAATAGTAGAAATAAATGGGGCTGGAGAGATAGCATGGAGGTAAGGCATTTGCCTTTCATGCAGAAAGTCATTGGCTCGAATCCCAGCATCCCATATGGTTCCCCGAGCCTGCCAGGAGTGATTTCTGAGCATAGAGCAGGAGTAACTACTGAGCGCTGCTGAATGTGACCAAAAAAAGAAAGAAAAGAAGAGAAGAGAAGAGAAGAGAAGAGAAGAGAAGAGAAGAGAAGAGAAGAGAAAGAGAAGAGAAGAGAAGAGAAGAGGAAGAGGAAGAGAGAAGAGAAAGAGAAGAGAAGAGAAGAGAAGAGAGAGAAGGAAGGAAGAAGGAGGAAGGAAGGAAGGAAGGAAGGAAGGAAGGAAGGAAGGAAGGAAGGAAGGGGAAGGAAGGAAGGAAGGAAGGAAGGAAGGAAGGAAGGAAGGAAGGAAGGAAGGAAGGAAGGAAGGAATAACAAAAAGAAACTTTATAATAAACCTGCATGTACCTAGAACAATATGTGATTTACAATAAAGGAATAAAAACTACTGAGTGTTTAAAAGTAATTAACATTTTGTTAGATGAAAATGTAAATGACTGGGGCGGGAGAGATAGCATGAAGGTAAGGCGTTTGCCTTGCATGCATGCAGAAGGTCGGTGGTTTGAATTCCGGCATCCCATATGGTCCCCTGAGCCTGCCAGGAGGGATTTCTGAGCACCGCTGAGTGTGACCCAAAAACAAAAAACAAAAAACAAACAAAAAAAAACACACACAAAAAAAAATGACTTTCCACTGAAACATCAAATATGACCTTAGTTTGACTAAATTACAAAAGCTTTGATCATTTAACCTAACCATCTGAATAACAAACAGATATATCTGTGGGGCCAGATTAATAGCACATCAGGGAGGGCATTTATTTGCCTTGCATGAGGTTGACCAGAGATTGATTCCGGACATCCCAAATGGTTTTCCTGAGGCTGCAAGGAGTGATTTCTGAGCACAGGGTCAGGAGTACCCATTGGAGCCACTGGGTGTGGCCTAAAAAGCTAAAAGAAAAAGAAAAAAAAAAAGAAGAAAAAGGATATATCTGTAAACTTTAAAAGACAATAAAAGTAACACTTTTTTTTCCTTTTTTTTTTTGGTTTTTGGTTTTTGGGTCACATCTGGCAGCACTCAGAGGTTACTACTCCCAGCTCTATGCATAGAAATCGCTCCTGGCAGGCTCAGGGACCACATGGGATGCTGGGATTTGAACGACCGTCCTTCTGTATGCAAGGCAAATGGCCTACCTCCATGTTATCTCTCCGGCCCCAAAAGTAACACTTTCTTAGAGATACAATTCTTAGGCCATATAATTTACCCAAAGTATACAATAAATATTTTCTATTATGTTCTAAAATATCTTTACTATCATTATAGTCTGAACTATTTCATCACATCCCACCCTCCACTCCCAAAAATTCCCTGGTTACAAAAACAAGTCACTCACTCTGCAAACTTACAACCTACCCTTGGGCAACCAACAAACTATTCTTTGATTCTGGAGACTTGTCTACATGGGGTATCTCATATAAATGAAATCTAACAATATGAATAAGATCTCCAATCTGTGATGTTTTTTAGAGCTATTTTTAAATTAGGTATTATTTTAAAGATTTAGTCATGGCATTATATGCTACATACTTGTACTTAATTTTTTCTTACTGATTAATCATGGTGTGATACAATTCATTTTGTAATCAATCATCAACTAATGAATACCTAAGTTACTACTTTATTTTTTCTTTTAGCTCAGGGGCTACTCCTGGCTCTGTACTCAGAAATTGCTCTGGGCAGGCTTGGCGACCATATAGATGCCAGGAATCAAACCTGGGTTCATACCAGGTCGTCCGCGTGCAAGGTAAATATCCTACCACTGTGCTATCTCTCTGGCCCCAACAACTTTTTTTCTTAACTAAAACCAGATTATTAAAAAGCAAAAAGCAATGAAAGCTATTCCAGAACCACCAGATAGAAGAAACAAAGGTCTGTAGGACACAGGAAGGGAAATGAATGTGAAACTTTTGTACTATTTCCATAAGCATCAGCTTCCCACACCCTCTCTGCATTCATCTGCAAAATCAGAAATTTCTCTGAACCCAGGATTTTAAGGATTTTTAGGAAGGTCTCATTACATAGGCATGAATTATGAAGCCTACTAGTGATGGTTTAACATCTATCATCTTTCCTTGCCCTAGAAGTCAGGATATGGAGCTAAATGTTCCATAAGCTTCCACCACTTGGCCACTATGAATAATGCATAAACACATAAGTACAAATTATTATATAGTCATGTTTTTTCTCTCTTGGATATATATGCATGAATATTTTATATTTTAAAAAACGTTTGATTGTATTCCATGAAATAACTTGTTCTCAACTTCCTTTGCCTGACAGTGAGTGCCAAGCCTGAGCAGGGCAGGGATCCCACTGCATGCACCCAGCATACTTCAAGTGGCACACTAATACAACAGTCACAATTGCCCTTGCTTTGGTCTATAAAAGGCTATTATCTCTTTTCCTCCTCTCTTGCCCTCAGCATTCAATTCTAAAACAGGGGTATTATTTGGGGGGCTTGGAGGGCCACCATACCCACCTAATCATCAGAGTACTAAGGGCTCAGAAATAAGGAAAGAAATAAGTCACACAACAGCTTCTAATCTCTTTCCAAAGTAACTTATGCAAAATAGGTAAAAAATCCAAACCTATAAACATCCAGAAACTATGAAGAGGTGGTAAAAGGCCATTGGAAGGATACAGATAAGTTAAATGAGGTAAAAACAAAACTAGGTCTACTAGGAGCCAGAGCCATGGCGCAAGTGGTAGGGCATTTGCTTTGCATGCACTAACCTAGGACGGATCATGGTTCAATTCCCTGGCGTCCCATATGGTCCCCGAGCCAGGAGCGATTTCTGAGCACATTTAACCCCTGGGCATTACCGTGTGTGGCCCAAAAATAAAAAAAATAAAAAAAATAAAAACTAGGTCTACTAGATTACCTGGGTAAACACAATGGTTGTTAATCTATCCTATACTTTTTTGTCTTTCCTTCTATTTTCCCAGAAAAACAAAACAAAACCATAGAGGACCTATGACATCAGTATTAGAAGGAGACAGGATAAAAGGAACTGAACAACACTACCTAAACAGGATACAAAGAAATTCAAACAAAACTTCTACAGTTTTCAAATTGTTGCAAACTTCTAAGAGCAGAAATGAAGGGAACTTAAAAGACTCCCTACATCAGGGAAGCAAAGGTAATGAAGGAAGAAAATAAAAATCAGTCCTACAAAACAAGCAGGCTACAATAATGTTGCATGTATTGTAATCTATTGATTGCCTATGAAGGAGAGTTTGAAAATGGCAGCAACAAGAAATGACAGCCTTAGAGAAGCAAGGCAATAATCTCTAAATGTATCATTTACAGAAATTACTACCATTCACCAAAAGGGAGGAGCACAAAAGAAAGTAGGAATAGCAAAGAAAACATTCTCAAATTAGGACCCCATTCTAAATAAGCACAAGAAAAAAGCAGCCCAAATTCATAAAAATACTACTGTAGGGGCCCGGAGAGATAGCACAGCGGCGTTTGCCTTGCAAACAGCTGATCCAGGACCAAAGGTGGTTGGTTCGAATCCCGGTGTCCCATATGGTCCCCCGTGCCTGCCAGGAGCTATTTCTGAGCAGACAGCCAGGAGTAACCCCTGAACACCGCCGGGTGTGGCCCAAAAACCAAAAAAAAAAAAAAATACTACTGTAGAAAGTGAGAAAAATATGAACAAAATGTTTATGCTCATGCAAAGTTAGTCCCCCAAAACAACCACACTCAAAAACATAAATACATTTCAAGCTTAATAAAATTACCAAACAATTATCCAACAAAGGGTGAAGTATGCCAGACTTTCCATTTCAATCCACAGCACTGTATTGTCCCCAAAACACTGCCCAGAGCAATCCCTAAGCAGCTCTTGAATAGTGTTGAAAATCCCCAAACCAAAAAAAACAAATTATCAAACAAACATTTGGGAATATAAAAACACTTGAATCAGAAAAGCAAATATTATAAACATATAGGAACAAGACACCAAGACATAAAATAAGAAATAACAAACTCATGAAAGAAAATGGTATTAAGTCTGAAGGCTAGGGGCCGGTGAGGTGGCGCTAGAGGTAAGGTGTCTGCCTTGCAAGCGCTAGCCAAGGAAAGACCGTGATTCGATCTCCTGGTGTTCCATATGGTCACCCCAAGCCAGGGGCAATTTCTGAGTGCTTAGCCAGGAATAACCTCTGAGCACCAAACGGGTGTGACCTGTAAAACCAAAAAAGAAAGAAAGAAAGAAAGAAAGAAAGAAAGAAAGAAAGAAAGAAGGAAGGAAGGAAGGAAGGAAGGAAGGAAGGAAGGAAGGAAGGAAGGAAGGAAGGAAGGAGGAAAGGAAAGAGGAAGGAAGGAAGGAAGGAAGGAAGGAAGGAAGGAAGGAAGGAAGGAAGAGAGAGAGAGAGGAAAGAAAGAAAGAAAGAAAAGAAAGAAAGAAAGAAAGAAAGAAAGAAAGAAAGAAAGAAAGAAAGAGAGAGAGAGAGAGAGAGAGAGAAAGAAAGAAAGAAAGAAAGAAAGAAAGAAAGAAAGAAAGAAAGAAAGAAAGAAAGAAAGAAAGAAAGAAAGAAAGAAAGAAAGAAAGAAAGAAAGAAAGAAAGAAAGAAAGAAAGAAAGAAAGAAAGAAAGTCTGAAGGCTATTAAATTATAAAGTACCAAAATAATAGAAGATAAATCCAAACAAAAACAAAATAAAAAACACTGCAGAACAAGGAAGTAACCATGAGAATGAAAATAAAGAAACTGGAGCCAAAGAGAGAGTGGCCAAGTAGGATTCATACTGGAAATATAAGGATGTTTTAGCATACCCAAGTCAATGTAATACAGCACATGAATTAAAGGAAAAATTAAAATCCTAGTCATTTCAATAGATGTAGAGAGTGCACTGAAAATATTCTGCAGTCAGATAAAATCTCAACAGAATGGGAGTCAAAGGAACTTTTCTTAACATAGTTAAAACCATTTACGAAAGCCAACAGCAATAATGATAAAAACTGAAAGCCTTCCCTCTAATATCAGACACAAAACAAGAGTGCCCCCTCTCACCACTCCTACTAAACATAGTACTAGAAATCCTTGCCATGGTAATTAGAGTGAAAGAAATATTAAGGGCAAGTAGACAGGAAAAGAAGTCAAGCTCTTGGGCCGGAGAGAGTGAGTAGGGTGTTTGCCTTAGAGCCGACCCATGTTGAATCCCCTAGTATCTCATGTGGTCTCCTGCAACAGAAATAATTCCTAAGTGCAGAGCCAGGAGTGAACACCCTACACTAGCCCTCCCACCCCCCACCCAGTGTTGCCCCCCCCAAAAAAAAATTAAAAAAAGAAGTCAACATCTTACTATTTGCAGATGAAATGATACTGTACTTAGAAAACCCATAAGACTCTACATAAAAAGCTCCAAGAAACAGTAGACTTGTATAAAAAGTGGCAGGTACAAAATTAACATGCAAAAACCTATGGCTTTTCTATACACAAATAATGAAAATAGAGAAATACACAAACAATGGCATAGAGAATATAATAGTAAAAAAAAATCACAACTGTTCCTCATAAAATCAAGTACCTAGAAATCAACTTAACAAGAGATAAAAGACCTATACAAAGAAAACTACAAAATACTACTAAAATAAAAGAGGACAGGAAGAAATAGGAACACAGCCCTGTTGTGTCTGGGAGAATTAGCTTCATCAGAGTGGCAGTACTCCCGAAAGCACTGTAGAGATTCAATGCAATTACTTTAAGGATACCCATGACAATTTTTTTTTATTTAAAGAAAATGCATCACATAGTTGATATAACTGATCATATTACATATGTTTTAGGAAGACCAAAAGCAACATGATTTAAAAAAAAAGAAAATTGAAAAAAAAACTAAAGAGATGGAAGAGAAAGGAAAGAAGAAAAAAGTTCAGTAGCAAGTATTTTTGAAAATTATTGAATCACCAGTGAACTCATTAAAGCACTAGCAGAAAGTTTAGTATGCTCTTTTTTTTTAAAGTATAAGAGTTAAAAATACAGTAATAACGATGAGAGTGGCAATTGTTGTTGTTTGCGTAGGCCCAGCAAAATAACCCTTGATATTTTTTAAAGAAATAGAGCAGGGGCCGGAGCGGTGGCACAGGGCGTAAAGTGTCTGCCTTGTGTGCACTAGCCTAGGATGGACCACAGTTTGATCCCCCGGCGTTCCATATGGTCTTCCAAGCAAGGAGATTTCTGAGCTCATAGCCAGTAGTAACCCCTGAGTGTCACTGGGTGTGGCCGAAAAACAAAACAAAAAAAGAAATAGATCACATACTGCTTAAATTCATATGTAATAATAAACTCCCTATCTCCACCTCACCAAAGCAACCCTAAGAAAAAAGAAAATAGAGACATTACTTACTCCAACTTCAGAATGTAATATAAACCTATAGTAATTAAAACAGCACTATACTAGAATAAGGATAGAGCTTCAAATAAATAGAATAGAATTGAAATATCTAAACACAGAGCCTCAGATATGTGGACAATTAATCTTTAATTAAGGAAGAAAAATCATGAAGAAGAGCAAGGAAAACCTCTTAAACAAGTGCTGGGAAACGTATCAGTCACATGAAAACAAAACAAAACAAACAAACAAACAAAAAAAAAACCAAAAGAATGAACACAGATCCCTTTATCCTGTGCACAAAAATCAAATCAAAATGATAGGATATCAATATCAAGCCTGAATCCATAACTTACGATAAAGAAAACATAGGCAGAACTCTCCATGACACTGTAACTAGGGGCATCTTTAAGGATTTAATACCATTAGCCAAGCAAGGAGAAGCTAAGATAAACAAATGGGACTAAATTAAGAAGCTCCTATACCTCAAAAAAACCAATGACTATAATACAAGGACACCACAGAGAAAAAATATGTGCTAACCACTAATTTGATAAAGGATTAATACAAAGCATTAGCTGAACTTTAAATGAAAATGAGATCACCCCATCAAAAACTGGGAAAAAGAGATGAACAGAAATTTCCTCAAAGAAGATACAAATAAATTCTCTGCATCACTAAGCATCAGGGAAATCTATGTCAAAATGATCACCTTATACCAGAGAGACTGGCATACATCAAGAAAAAAAAAAAACCTAAGAAAAAAAAGTGTTGATGTGGAGGCAGACACATCAAGGGGGACCCTCATTCAATGCTGATGGTAAGGTCAACTGGTCCAGCCTTGTTGGGAAAAAATGATGGACATAACTCAGAAAACAAAAAAATTGGGTTTCCTTATTACTCAGCAGTTCCAATCCTTGCAATATACCCCAAGTGCCCAAAAGCACCATCCAGAAAGGACATTTTTACCTCTATGTTCATTGTAGTACTATTCATAATAGCTACAATCTGGAATCAACCCAAGTGCCCAAAAACAGTAACTATGGATACAGGAACTATAGTATACACAATGAAATACAATGAAATATAACAATGAAATGCAACAATGAAGTACACAATGAAATACAAGGAAAACTGAAATCTTTGCTTATATGCTGTTGTATAGATAGATCTGGAGAATATCAAAATGAGTAAAATCAGAGGGAGAAAGTCAGGTACAGAATTTTTCCACATGTAAGATATGAAGGAATATAATAAGGGGGCCAGAGCAATAATACATGGGGTAGGGTACTTGCCTTGCACACAGCTAAACAGGGTTTGGTCCCTGGCATCTCCTATGGTCCAAGCATCCCATAGAGCAGGGTCTCAAACTCAAGGCCCACGGGCCATTTCCAGCCCTCCAAACAACATTTTGTGGCCCTGCCGTAGTGGAATCTTTTTTTGTCTTTTGTTTGTTTGTTTGTTTTAGTTGTTTGTGTCATACCCCCCCAATGTTCAAGGCTTACTACTGACTTTGCTCTCAAGGATCACCCCGACTTGGCCTCCTGCAGCCCCCAGGTAAACTGAGTTTGAGAACCCTGCCATAGAATAATTCCTGAGTGCTGAGCCATAAGTAATTCTGAGCACAGGGAGGAATGGAGAGAGAGACAGAGGGAGGGGGAAGGAAGGAAGGAAGGAAGGAAGGGAGGGAGGGAGGGAGGGAGGGAGGGAGGGAGGGAGGGAGGGAGGAGGGAAGGAGGGAGGAAGGAAGGAAGGAAGGAAGGAAGGAAGGAAGGAAGGAAGGAAGGAAGGAAGGAAGGAAGGAAGGAAGGAAGGAGGGAGGGAGGGAGGGAGGGAGGGAGGGAGGGAGGGAAGGAAGGGAGAAAGGGAGGAGGGGAGGGAGGGAGGGGGAGGGAGGGAGGGGGAGGGGGAGGGAGGAGGAAGGAAGGAAGGAAGGAAGGAAGGAAGGAAGGAAGGAAGGAAGGAAGGAAGGAAGGAAGGAAGGAAGGAAGGAAGGAAGGAAGGAAGGAGGGTGGGAGGGAGGGAGGGAGGAAGGAAGGAAGGAAGGAAGGAAGGAAGGAAGGAAGGAAGGAAGGAAGGAAGGAAGGAAGGAAGGAAGGAAGGAAGGAAGGAAGGAAGGAAGGAAGGAAGGAAGGAAGATAATAAAGTCCCCAAAGGGAATAACAAATGCCCCAAAGCAAGCAAACAAATAACAGGAGAATTAGTCATCAATAGGATAGGGAAGGGAACACTAAAGGAAAAGCAAGATAGTAGCAGTATTTTATAAAGGTGTTGCCACAGATGCAGGCACAGTGGGGGAAGGAAACTGGACACAATCGTGGAGGAAAGAATATTAGTGAAGTGACTATTATTGGAAAATTGTATGCCTGAAATTCAGTCGTAATAATTTTCTAATTCATAGTGAAAATCAAAAATTTAAGAAAGAAAAAAGTAAATTGATGAGACATACTGAAAAAAAAAAGTCCCGGGGCCGGGCGGTGGCGCTAAAGGTAAGGTGCCTGCCTTGCCTGTGCTAGCCTTGGACGGACCGCGGTTCAATCCTCCGGTGTCCCATATGGTCCCCCAAGCCAGGAGCAACTTCTGAGCACATAGCCAGGAATAACCCCTGAGCGTTACCGGATGTGGCCCAAAAACCAAAAAAAAAAAAAAAAAAAAAAGAAAAGAAAAAAAAAAGTCCCGGGGCCGGAGAAATAGCACAGCGGTAAGGCGTTTGCCTTGCATGCGGAGGGACCGTGGTTTGAATCCTGGCATCCCATATGGTCCCCCGTGCCTGCCAGTGGCGATTTCTGAGCATAGAGCCAAGAGTAACCCCTGAGCGCTGCCGGTGTGACCCAAAAACAAAACAAAACAAAACAAACAAACAAAAAAAGTCCCAACACTGATTACCATAAAAAATATCTAAGCTCTCTTGGGGCCGATGGCACAAGCGTTGTCTGCCCCCCTCCCCCGGGTCCCATTTGGTCCCCCAAGTCAGGAGTGATTTATGAGTGCACAGCCAGGAGTAGTAATCCCTCAGCATCACTGGGTATGCCCCCCCCCAAAAAAAAAACAAAAAAAAAGATCTAAGTTCTCTTACCATTTTATCATGAAAATGATCTAAGCTTATCAACTCAGTGAATTCTCTCCAACATGTTTAAGGAATTACATACAATCTTGTTTTTTTCCTGGATATAACTGTATAGAAGTAAAAGTATGTTCTAATGTACTAGTTTATTAAATTTTCTCTTTCACCCGAATTACAAATAAATGGTCCTAAAATATTTTTCTTTTTCTGTACCACCTTGTAATGTTTAGTAAAGAATTTTTGTAAATTATGTATACATCAAAATATTGTTAATAGTATTGAAAATCAATTTCTTAATCAAAAGAAATGTTTTTTCTCAAAAAAATCTTGTGTCTACATTTTTTTTACATTTTACATTTGTCTACATTTCTCTCTAAGAATTAAAAAATAAAGCCATATTCACTTTATTCTTACAATCCACAGTATTTATGTAACAGACCACACAATAGAAGAAAAAAATGTTGTTTTATGTATAGAAATGAAATATTTTGGATAAGCTAGAATATTTTAGATAGTCTACCCAACTACTGCCATTTAAGTGATTTAAAAAAAAAAGCTCCATATAAGTCTTTTAAGATAAGTGAATCAATAGAATTTTTAATTCCACTTCGCAAAAAAATATTAGATAACAAAAGATGTAGTTATAAAAGAACACTGAGAGGAGGGAGTAAGGAGGAAGACAAGACATTAACACCAAACATCAATAAACCTTTCCCCAATCATTCAAGTGAAATTAAAAGTCTATAAAATATGTCTTTAAAGCAAACCACTGGAATTTACAGTAAAACATTTAAAAATAGCTATTATTCATAAAAATTATTACTAATTTAAAGGATAAAAGGACCAAACCAAAGGGCTGTCTCTAAAAACAACAAAAAATTTGGCAAAAGAAAGTTTAATGTTCTCATAATATAATTTAATGATGTACTAAATTAATATAATAAAGTTTTTAAAACCACTTTTTAAATATATAAAACCATATCATTCTAAACAATATCACAGATTTTCAGAAAACTTAGCTGCTAGCTTCTATTTTTTCATAATAAATTTGCAGCTCTATTTACCTTCAGATCCCATGATGAAGTGGTGGATATCAGGGCCTGTTGACATCCGAGGTCCTTGACAGCTTTTTTCTATTACTCCTCTAGGTGTTACCATTTTTATATGAACCACCTGTTTAATACAACACACTATGTAAATTCTCTACATATTTACTAGTTCATTCACTAGAGTGTGATGGCTAATCTTTTTGAGCCCTAGTGCCCAAACTGCCACATAATGCCCAGTCTTCCCAATGGCCAGTCTGGCCCTGTTGCCAGGTGAGCTGCAAAGCAGACATGGGCACACTCGCCTCCCACCGTGCCGCATATCTTAATTGTGGACCCCTTCCCACGTGCCAGCTGCAAGGCCTTCCCTTGCCATTACTGGCACGCGTGCCATAGGTTCGCCATCAAGGCACTAGGACTTAAAGAAAAAAAATTAAAATACTAAAGATTCCTATGGTGGGAATACCAAGTGCCATGAAATCTCTATAGAGCCATTTGACTCTAAGAATCCAAACACTTAAAGTACAAACACTCAGAGAGATAGCATGGAGTTAGGGTGTTTGCCTTGCATGCAGAAGGACAGTGGTTCAAATCCTAGCATCCCATGTGGTCCCCCGAAACTACCAGGAGCGATTTCTGAGCATAGAGCCAAGCGTAACCACTGAGCACTGCCAAGTGTGACCCAAAAAACAAAACAAAACAAATCAAAAAGTAGAAATACACTAATCTCACAACTCAAGACCTAGAAATTTACCTAAGGGTAATGCTATATTTTTGTTTTGTTTTGTGCTGTTTTATTTTTGGGTCACACCCAGCAGTGCTCATACTTACTTCTGGCTCTGCACTCAGGGATTACTCCTGGTGAGACTCAAGAGAATCCTGCGGATTACTCTTGGTGAGTCAGATGTTGGGGATTGCAACCGGTTTGATCATGTGCATGCCCTTCTTACTTTACTATGACTCTGGTCTCAATGTAATGTTTAAGGGTATATGGTAAATTACTAAAAAGAATGGGACAATGGTAGAGGGAAGCGGACACTCTGGAGGAGGGTGTGGTAATAACAGTGTCACAAATAAAAATTAAAACACTAAGTTATATAAGAATATTTTTCATTGGTGTGTAATTTTGACATCAGGAGTAACTTTAAATATTCACAATTTTTAATAAACAGTTAGTACTTTAATAAATTATGAATTAGGAGAATTATATATACATTCTTCAAAATTTATAGGGCAGGCCAAAGAGATAACACAGTGGGCAGGGCACTTGACTTGCTTGCTGTTGAACCAGATTCAATCCCCAGTTCTCACTCTATGTGTTCCCCAGAGCCTGACCAGGGGTAATTTCAGTGTCAGGGATCAGGCACTGAAAGCCAGAAGTAAGTTCTGAGCATCTTCAAGTGTAGCAAAAAACTTATGTTTCAAATTTATGTTAATTTACATGCAATATGATGACTACATAAGAATGACAATATAATCTTAAGTTTAACAGACTAATATAAATTTTTAAATATTATTTTCTGGGGCCGGAGAGATAGCATGGAGGTAAGGCATTTGCCTTGCATGCAGTGGATTGGTGGTTCAAATCCCGGTATCCCATATGGCCCCTGAGCCTGCCAGGAGCGATTTCTGAGCAGAGAGCCAGGAGTAACCCCTCAGTGCCACTGGGTGTGACACAAAAACCACACACACAAAAAAATTATTTTCTATTTATTTTATTTGTATACATACACATGTATATATGTATTTATAGGTATATATGTACATATATGTATATATACACACACATATAAGTTTGTTTGATTTTGGGGACACACCTGACAGTGCTCAGAGTTTACTCCTGGCTCTGCACTCAGGGATCACTCCCAGGAAACCACAATGGGTGCCAAGTTGGTCATAAGCAAGACAAATGCTCTACCTGCTGTGTTCTCTCCCCATCTCTACTTACTTACAATTTTATAAAGACTAAAATTGTTCCTATTAGAAACTAGCTATATACAAGCAACTTATTACAAAAGGATGTCTCCTTAAAATTTGTTCCCCTTAAATATCACCAAAAAGATTAAACTCTAGAAATTCTAAATGTAGCAGGCTATTATTTGTTAAAATTTGATAAAGCCCCTTTAATAGCATAAAAGATAAAATATTCTCCTCTAAAATGGAACTAAAATTATTTTAGTAGTTAAAATAAGATTTTACACTTTCTCAATTTTTCAAAACAATATAAACACTTTCAAGTATGGCAAATATATTTGTGTCTCAGGAGCAGAGCTCATACAAATGTATAAAGTTCTGGTTCAATTCATAGCAACACAGAAAAAAAGTATGTTCATAATATATACTTAAGAAAAATTGCTGTTGTCTCCTGAACCTCTCCTGAGAGGGCCAAGAAGGACCCAGCAAAAATTCTCTCCTAGAGGCACTCAAGCTGAAAGGCCAAGAAAGACTGAGTGAGTGAGTGAGTGAGTGAGTGAGTGAGTGAGTGAGTGAGTGAGTGAGTGAGTGAGTGAGTGAGTGAGTGAGTGAAAACCGGTTACCACAGGCGACCCTGCAGAAAGGCAGATCATTTGTCTATGAAGGCAGGTAGGAGAGGTCTGCCCCTGCTGTGAGATTACCAACTGGAAGAGACTGAGGGGGTCTGTCGCTTTTGCATGTTTCTCTACTCTTCTGTCTCCTGAAACTCTCCTGAGAGGGTCAAGAAGGGCCCAACAAAAACTCTCTCCTAGAGGCTCCAGAAGAGCACAGCCGCTCTGCTTTGCGGCCACGTGCTCTTTCTAACTAATGAACCCCACCATAACACGCAGAAAAAAATCACACTACAAGTGTGACAATGGGGAAACCTCACAGGCAAACACCATGCACAGAGAATGAAGATGATAGCTCTGATGACCGCAAAAATAACAACCATCTGATTAATCTCTCAGATAAGGAGTTTAGAATAGAAATATGGAGAGTCCACATGGAAATCAAAGAAAACATAGCTCTAGCTGAACAGAACACAAAGGTAGAAATCATAAAACTTCAAACTGAAATAACAGATCTGAAAAACACAGTAGTTGAACTGAAAACCTCAATGGAAAGCCTCTCCAGTAGGGTAACAGCTGCTGCGAACAAAATCAGTGAACTGGAAAATGAAATGCAGAAGAGATTGGAAAAGAACCTTAAGCAAATGATCAGACAATGGAAAAGGTACTCAAAGAATGTGAACAGATGAAAATAGAAGTCTTTGATAAACTCAACAGAAACAACATAAGAATCATTGGAGTCCCAGAGGTCTAAGAAGGGGATCCCCAGGAAGAATCCACAGGCAAAGATGATCACAGAGAAACTCCCAGAGTTAAACACTGCATGCAATCAAATCCTGCATGCCCAAAGAGTTAAACACTGCATGCAATCAAATCCTGCATGCCCAAAGAGTAAAAACAATATATTTCATATGGATTTTGTACTTCCAACTAATAAAGATAGATGAAAATGTTGAAATTTTATATGTAAAAACAAAACAACCTATCTAGCAATAAAGTTAGGAACATCTGACAACACATTATAGGTCACAGTCTAGTAGTCAATTTTCAATTGGGCTTTCTAAATCTAAATTTAAAAAGAAAATTTGTTTTGTTTTTGGGTCACACACAGTGATGTGGAGGGACTATATGAGATGATAAGGATTAAACGCAGGATAGCTAGGCATATACCCAACTATATCTAGCCACTAAAAATGAAAAAAAAAAAATTAAAAGAAAAATATAAAAATCTTAAGGCAAAAGAGTAGCAATAATAAAATAAAATGTAGTAAATTCTTGGAAAAATTGAAAAGGCTTCACAAAGTTTAATAAAATGACAATTATATCTTTTAGTAAATTAAATACTAAGAAACATATTAAAAGCTTAAAAATAAGTCACTTGAACAGAACAGGGTTAGGTAATAACCATATATTATACACAAAGTTGCTATTATAATCTTGGAAGGATACTGCTATTAGACTTTTGAAAGCCTTTAATAACTTTATAATAATTTCTAATTTTAATTACCTATTATATAATAATTTAAAAAATTACCAGGTCTTCAATATTGCCATAGATATTTTTCTTCATGCCTGATGCACGCGTAGATACCCATCCTCCAAGAGTGCTGAATTCCAGAGAATCTGGTTCATGACCTGTACAATACCCTCTTTCTTTAAGCTGAAATACAAAATTTAGTATTTTACTAGTGAGATCCCATTTCACAATACATTAACCACTTTTACCCACTCTAAAATGTCTATATACTGAGTAAAATGAGTCAGAAGGAGATGGAATGGACATGAAATAATCTCACTCATTTGTGAGATATAAGAAAAATAGAAGATAGTATGGTAATAATATCCAGAGACAATGGAGTTGAGGGCCAGGATGACCAATCCGTGGTACAAAGCTTGGGACAAAGAGCCAGGATTGCGGTTAAGGTAGAGAAGGGTCCTCTATGGAAATGATAGTTGGAACTGATCACTCTGGACAAAAAAGTGGTGCTGACATACATGGTGCCCCTTCATTAACAATAGTGTAAACCAGAGGCCAGAATGATAGCACAGCATTAGGGCATTTGCCTTGCACACAGTCAACCCGGAACCAACCTGGGTTCAATCCCTAGCATCCCATATGGTCCCCCAAGCCTGCCAGGAGCGATTTCTGAGCACAGAGCCAGGAGTAACCCTGGAGCACCACCAGTGTGGCCCAAAAGACAAAACTAAAACCCAATAGGTAAACCACAGCACCAAAAAGAAGAGTGGTGGAAGAAAAGAGAGAGAGGGAAGGAGTGAGGCAGAGAAAGAAAATGAGAGAGAGAAAGAAAGAGAGAGACAGAGAGACAGAGAGAGAGAGAGAGAGAGACAGAGACAGAGACAGAGACAGAGACAGAGATCTGCCCAGAAGGAGGCAGGGAAAGGGAAAGGGATGGAAGGGAACTTGTAGACATTGGGGACAGGAAACATGCACTGGTGAAAGGTGGTATACATTGTTCGACTGAAACTCAATCATGAACACTTAATAATGTAATAAAATAAATAACAAAAGTAATAAAATAATATTTCTATGTCGTTAGTGTTGACTCACCAAATCTACAGAAATACTTTTATCATATTGAAACAAAAATACTTAAACTTTAGGCGCCAGAAAGATAGTACTGGTATTAAGGTGCTAATCACTTGAAAGTGACAGTACAAAAACTGCATGTGGACAGCCCCATTTTGAGCCCATGCACCTGCTATTCTTTCTGAGCACTCCCAGGAGAATCCTTGAGTTTGTACAGAGAAGACAGGAGACCCACCAGGTGTGTCTCAGAAAAATAAATAAAAACTACAAAACTAAAAAATATGGGCCAAAGACAACTATATTTTCCATAGGCTGACTCTCCTTAAATTCTTTTTCTTTAAAATCAACAATATCTTTTCCCTCAGACAGTTTAAATACTTTGGAAATCAGATTTGCTTAAATAGTTGCCAACTACACCTAAACACTTTTTAAAAATTAAAGCATTTAATCTCTGTTCTCCCTAATCTAATAAGCAGCAGATTTGCAGGAAATCCAAGCAAATTGCCTGTACTTCATTCTATCAAAAAGTCATGTGTTTTAATTTAATGTACAGCCATCTGGTTAAGTTTTCTACATGTAATATCAACATTTAATTGTAATGCAGATCATGCATTCTTGTACATTAGTCACTTGTTTCTCATTTTTCTATATTAAGTTGGCTCTGCCATCTGCACAGCACCCGAGGTTGAATGGATGCCCTTGACTGCAACAACACCAATGCCATCCCACTGAAATCACTTTAAAGACTCACCATCTCATGTCCAATGGTACAGACATCACCATCTGCATACCCACTATCTCCTGCACTCAAACCCATTAATCTATGTTGACCATTTGGACAGTCAACCAGTTAAGCAACTGCTTCTATTTTTCAAGTAAGTCAGGCAGAGATGTAGAATATGTCAGCTATGTTTATATTTATGAAATTTATTAGGAATGTTTCTATTAAGTGTTGCATTTATTAAATACAGTATGAAAATTGTTATCCAAAATATAAGAGCCAATTAGGTTAAATGGGTACCAACTTTTGTATACAAATTAAATTGTTTTTCTAATTTTGTTGTCAGGAAAACAAAACTTAAGAAGGCATCGGCTGTTACATATTAGCATACTTCTCAATACACATTCAATCAATTTATTGAATTTTAAAATGTGTATAAGTAGCTTAGATATGTGACTGAATTAAAAAATGAAATTTATCAGACTTAAAAATATTTCTTTTCTATTCTAACTCTCAATTTATTTACAGTATGTATTTTCAAAATAATAATGTTATTCAATTTTTCTGAAATTAAAAAAAGACATTCATGGAACAACTTGGATAGGCTTAGTACCAAACATGAAGTTGTTATACATTCTCTTGGTAAACTCTCCATGCTGCATACACAGAAGCAAAACATTAAATACATATATAATTTATTGCCTTAAGTATTTATAGTAGGTACACAATTTACAATATAGATCCACAATCTGGTAGGCTACATCAAATGCCCCCTCCAATTACAAGTATCTGATATATAACTACAGAGGCAGGGGCTGGCTGCATCCAGAAGACTCCATATGCCAGTTCTTCTGTGTCTCTTCAGCTGGTATGTTGGGGGCTCTGGGCAGGACAGCTAGCCATAGGCCCCCTGGGCTGACCACTTAGTCCAGGGGACTGGGATCCCCCCCATGCCAGGTGGGTCTTCAGGGCCAGGCCTGGTTAATAAGGGCCCTGGGGGGAGGGTGGGGAAGATAAATTCCCATGTACCCACAACTACAGAGGCAGGGGCTGGCTGCACCCAGAAGACTCCATATGCCAGTTCTTCTGTGTCTCTTCAGCTGGTATGTTGGGGGCTCTGAGCAGGACAGCTAGCCATAGGACCCCTGGGCTGACCACTTACTCCAAGGGACTGAGATCCCCCATGTCAGGTGGGTCTTCAGGGCTATGCCTGGTTAACTGGGCCCTGGGGTGAGGGTGGGGAGAGAAATTTCTCCCCCATGCATCCATAACAACAGAAACAGGGGCTGGCTGCACCCAGAAAACTCCATATGCCAGTTCTTCTGTTTCCTTCAGCTGGTATGTTGGGGGCTCTGAGCAGGCAGAGGCCCCCTGGGCTGACCACTTAGTCCAGGGGACTGAGATTCCCCCCCCCCACACCAGGTAGGTCTTCAGGGCCACGCCTGGTTAACCGGGCGTTGGGGGGGAGGGTTGGGGAATGAAATTCCTCCCCTATGCATACTGGACCCTATTCAGGAGTTCTTTTCTTACTAGTATTCATTTTCAGCAGTGCTAAGGTGCAAATGCGCCTGCGCTACATATATACTTTTTAACAACACCCAAAAATATTAATTCTCAACTCTTTCTAGGGAAAAAAATGGAATTCCCTAGATTTGGAGGATAATATTTAAATTGGTCGCTAAAATCAGTGTATATGTAGACGTGACTTCCTATACAGTGGTCCTCTCTGACTGCCAAGCCTAATCCATAAACAATTGATCTATACAATGTATTTAACCCCTCTGTTATATTTCCCCTCCTCCACACAGAGCCGCTTCTACTCCCTCATCTCCCAATCCAGATTCGTTATCATCCCCTTAATTAACCCTCTTTACCCTCAGTTGTTTAATTTATTAGGCACCAAGACCGACCTCCTATCCCAACAGATTCTGCCCTTTTCACACCCCCACAAAGCTCATTATTACTCCTTAACTCTCTCACCCCCAACCATCAGTACCTCACATTTACCCTTTTTAACTTCAGTACTACACAGTTCTAATCACAGACCAAAGTCTTGCCTTGGATTTAACAACCCCCAACTATTTCAAAAGACATACAATGAACACATATGTCTTTTGAATATTTTATGTGTATTTTACTTAACAGCTATAACTGTTTATAAATATTCTTTTACCGTGAGGATTCTACCCACTTTTTATCTTGTCTTTTCTTTGTGAGCTGTTCAATAAGTAATTTTGGTGGAAGAGTCCCTCAGTTTAATGCTTATGATTGAACCATGTCATGGGGATGGTTGGTCTTGTTCTTATGGCCCCCATATGTGCCGATAATGCCACGTGGCATTGTTCCTTGTTTGCATAGGCACATTAAAATGAGAAAATACTATACATACAAATAAGTTCTTATCTAATAGAGGTTGGAACACACAAATCTCGTAGTGCAATGGGACCTTACACCCTGAACATTGATATAATGACCTGGCACAGGCCTCAGAAGAATGGGCATCCTCCATTCATCCCTGAACCAGGGAAGCAATCTACGAAACATCTAAGGTTTTTTTTTATAACAACATCTGGAAGCAATCCTCTACCAGGGAAGACCCTACCACTGCTCTGACATCGGCCTGCTCAAAAGAGACTTCCCTTAGCACTAAGAATACTTGACAACAACAATGACCTGCTCTACATCACAGGGTTCTCTTCATTGCCCTTTAAGTGTGAGGTGAACCGAGAGGACGCTCTGCACCATCCTGACTGCAATATAGGATATGCAGATTCCAGGATCTTTAATACAGAAACATGATACCAACAACAGAGACTGTGTGAAAAATAAAAGTGTACTGGCACTACAGACAGTGACCTGGATTGGAGAAACTAGTTTGCCTGAAGCCTAGAGTTGGTCTTATGCCAGGAAACTTCAGGAGTAGGGTCTCCTTGTATTTAGGCCAAGGCTTTTCCTTTTCATGTCCCTCATATTTTGGTGGGCTTATGCAAACAATAATTGCCACTCTAACACCATTTTTACTGTACTCATTTGATTCTAACCCTTTAGAAAAACAACCCACTTTTTTGTTAACTTAAACTAATATGCATGTGCATGGAAATGTAATAAAGTAATTTGCCTTCAATGTTTAAGGAGTTACATAAGTTTTATGTCTTTAGATTGTTTTGTGTGCTGCTAAGAAATATTATGTACTACAATCTGGGGACTTTAGAGACAAAGTAATTGTACATGGGTTCTGCTTTATTTTTCTTAATGTTCTTTGGCTGAAAGTTCAAAGTTAAGATATCAGCAATGGGACTACTGAGAATTCTGTTTATGGGTGATTGTCCTTCCACTGTAACTTTACCTTGTCCTCTTTCTTTGCATCTTTGTTCTCATAATTAAAAATAAATTGAAAATAAAAAAATTCAAAAAAAAAACACAAGTATCTGATATAACCAGGAATTTTGGAAAGCAAGAAAATGAGTATGGGGCCAAAGAGATAGCATGGAGGTAAGGCGCTTGCTTTTCATGAGAAAGATGGTGATTCAAATCCCGGCATCCAATATGGTCCCCTGTGCTTGCCAGGGGCAATTTCTGAACATACAGCCAGGAGTAACCCCTGAGCACTGCCGGGTGTGACCCAAAAATAAAAAAAAAAAAATGAGTATGCAAAAAAAAAAAAATTAAAAACCGAGATACTTCCAATGTCCAAGCACATCAATTCACATTTACTCATACTGACATCTTTAAACTGACATCTTTAAACTGAGGTTATGGTACTGGTCCTTAACTATCTAAGCTGTGTTTAAGCTGGTCATTTACCCTTGTTTATTAATAAGTTTTCACTCTAAAAAATACTAATAATAAGGAATAATTCTTGGTATTCATCAAGTGTTTAATAAAAGCTATTTATAAGAATATATATTCACATGGTATTGGAATAAGGACAGGTCCTCAGATCAGTGGAATAGGCTCAAATACTCAGAAAATGTTCCCCAGACATACAATCACCTAATTTTTGATAAAGGAGCAAGAAATCCTAAATGGAGCAGGGAAAGCCTCTTCAACAAGTGGTGTTGGCACAACTGGATAGCCACTTGCAAAAAATTGAACTTAGACCCCCCCCAACTAACATCATGTATGAAGGTAAAATCCAAGTGGATTAAAGACCTCAATATCAGACCCAAAACCATAAGATATATAGAACAACACATAGGCAAAACACTCCAGGACATTGAGACTACAGGCATATTCAAAGAGGAAACTGCACTCTCCAAGCAAGTGAAAGCAGAGATTAACAGATGGGAATATATTAAGATGAGAAGCTTCTGCACCTCAAAGGAAATAGTGCCCAGGATACAAGAGCCACCCACTGAGTGGGAGAAACTATTCACCCAATATCCATCAGATAAGAGGCTAATCTCCAAAATATACAAGGCACTGACAGAACTTTACAAGAAAAAAACAACTAATCCCATCAAAAAATGGGGAGAAGAAATGGACAGACACTTTGACAAAGAAGAAATACAAATGGCCAAAAGACACATGAAAAAATGCTCCACATCACTAATCATCAGGGAGATGCAAATCAAAACAACGATGAGATACCACCTCACACCACAGAGAATGGCACACATCACAAAGAATGAGAATAAACAGTGTTGGCGGGGATGTGGGGAGAAAGGAACTCTTATCCACTGCTGGTGGGAATGCCGTCTAGTTCAACCTTTATGGAAAGCGATATGGAGATTCCTCCAAAAACTGGAAAGTAAGCTCCCATAGGATCCAGCTATACCACTCCTAGGAATATACCCGAGGAACACAAAAATACAATACAAAAACCCCTTCCTTACACCTATAATCATTGCAGCACTATTTACCATAGGAAGACTATTGAAACAACCAAGATGCCTTACAACAGACAAATGGCTAAAGAAACTGTGGTACATATACACAATGGAATATTATGCAGCTGTCAGAAGAGATGAAGTCATGAAATTTTCCTATACATGGATGTACACAGAATCTATTATGCTGAGTGAAATAAGTCAGAGAGAGAGAGAGAAAAACACAGAATGGTCTCACTCATCTATGGGTTTTAAGAAAAATGAAAGACATTCTTGCAATAATAATTTTCAGACACAAAAGAAAAAAGAGCTGGAAGTTACAGCTCACCTCAGGAAGCTCACCACAAAGTGTGATGAGTTTAGTTAGAGAAATAACTACATTTTGAACTGTCCTAATAATGAGAATGTATGAGGGAAATGGAAAGCCTGTCTAGAGTACAGGCGGGGGGTCGGGTGGGGAGGAGGGAGATTTGGGACATTGGTGATGGGAACGTTGCACTGGTGATGGGTGGTATTCTTTACATGACTAAAACTCAAACACAATCATGTATGAAAAAAAAAAGAATATATATTCAGCCTTTCTTAAAAATCTGTATCTAAAGCCTTGTATGTAACTGACTCCAGTTTATCCTCTGTATATAAATGGTTCCCCTAGCATGACCAGGAATGATTCCCTGAGAACAAAGCCAAGAGTAGCACTGACCACTACTGGGCATTGCTCAAACCAATACCCCTACAAAATCTGTACCTATTAATGTCATTAACTACTACAAATAATCCTGCAATAAAAGGCTTAAGATCAAGTCCTACACTTAACCAAATATTCTTTGCTCCATCCATATGCCAGGAAGCTCAATTGGGTAAAGGAAGTTTGTCCTATACCCTTTTGAACTCTTTTTTTTTTTTTTTTTGGTTTTTTGGGCCACACCCATTTGATGCTCAGGGGTTACTCATGGCTAAGCACTCAGAAACTGCCCCTGGCTTGGGGGGACCATATGGGACGCCGGGGGATCGAACCGCGGTCCTTCCTTGACTAGCGCTTGCAAGGCAGACACCTTACCTCTAGCGCCACCTCACCGGCCCCCCTTTTGAACTTTTTAATCCATGTTTAATCCCTCTGTGCAAACCAGGAGTAAGCCTAAACAACACTGGGTGTAGACCCCATAAACAAAAAAGAAAGCTATACCAGGTCTATGAATTAGAAGAAGGAATATTGCAATCCCAATCAAAATCTCAACAGATCATTGTTTTGTTGTGATTTAATAGAAATATAAAATTATCTAAAATTATAAAAGTTAATTATAAAACTCATGTATTCAAGAAGGCTAAAACAGTAAAAGCAACTTTGAAAAAGATGTATAATATAGGTACAATAATCCATTCAGTATGATATTGGTATTGACAACAGATCAACAAAAAATAATCTAGAGCTATATGTATACAGCGGATTTAAAAAAAAATAATCCCATATGGTCCCTCGAGACTGCCAGGAACGATTTCTGAACACAGAGGCAGGAGTAACCCCTGAGCGCTGCTGGGTGTGACCCCCAAAAAAAACAAAAAAAGAAAAAATAATGGTGAAAAGTCAATTAATTCAGTAAAGAAAGGATATTCTTTTTCTTTAAATTGTGTAAATGGTGCTGTACTAACTGGATATTAAATTATTTTTTAGAAACTTCCACCCATCCCAAGCACAATATACATGTATCAACACAAAAAATCTTCAAAAGTGGGGCCGGAGTAATAGTACAGCAGGTAGATCATTAGCTTTGAACGTATCCAACCTGGGTTTGATTCCCAGCATCCCATATGGTCCCCTAAGCACTGCCAGGGATGACCCTCTAAGTGCAGAGACAGGAGTAACCCCTATGCATCTCTGGGTGTGACCCATGCCCCCCCCAAAAAAATATTCAAAATTTATTTCAGACTTTAATGTAAATTCTGAAATATAAAATTTAGGAAAAAAATTTTGTAAACTCAAATTTAGCAAAGATTTCTAGATAAGAAAGCATAAACATGCTATTTAAATTTTTTAAAGAAATTTTTATCAAATCTTAAGACATTTACTTTTGAAAAAATTCTATTAAAAGATTGAAAAAATATATAAGCACAGAGCGAAATGATCTCCAATGCATTAATCTGAAAAAAGTAATAATATCCGAAATCTATAAAGCATTCTCAAAACTCTATAAGAAAACAACCCAATTTTAAAATTTGACTCAAAAAGTCTGAAACTATACAGTGTGGGTAGAGCACTTACATATGGTTCCCTAAGCCTCCCTGGAGTGATCCCTGAGCACAGAAACAGGAGTAAGCACTGAGCATGATCAGGTGTGACCCAAAAAGAAAGAAATAAACAACAACAACAACCACAAAAACTGGACAAAAAAGCATGGAGATTCTGGTGATGCCATGTAGTTTGAATTATGTGCATGGGAAACCATCACTGACAATATTATAAATCAAGAATCTCAATAAATAAAAAATTAAATTTAAAATATAATTTAAAAAATTTTAAATTGAACATTTTAAATTGCAAAAAGAACCCATAAACACCTAACCAAAATATAAGAATGGCAAATAACATTTGAAAAGAATTTCAACATCACCAATTACAAAAATGCAAATTCAAAACCACAATGAAGTGACATAATATTGTATGGTTAACAAATGGTAAGTATTGGCAAGAATGATGATGTCTCCTGAGAAAAAGTCTTTCTTACCATTTTATGGTAAGCTCCCTCCTACCACTTGAATTAACTGTTTTATTTTTAGATATTTACCAAAGAGAAAATCATATTTTCAAAAATAAAACCTTGAACATTAATGTTCATAGCACTTTTATTTAAGATAACTTTAGGGCCCGGAGAGATAGCACAGCGGCGTTTGCCTTGCAAGCAGCCGATCCAGGACCAAAGGTGGTTGGTTCGAATCCCGGTGTCCCATATGGTCCCCCGTGCCTGCCAGGAGCTATTTCTGAGCAGACAGCCAGGAGTAACCCCTGAGCATCGCCGGGTGTGACCCAAAAACCGAAAAGAAAAAAGATAACTTTAAACTGAAAATAATTCGCATTCAACAGTGAATATATAAGCAACAAATGTGGTAAAATTAAACTGTATATACTTCTGGTCAAGACAAAGGAATGGTCTACTGATATACACAACAATATAAATTTAAAAAATTGTATCTGTTAAAAAATAAAGCTATAACTTCCTGTACACATATTCTCGTATCCCCAGAATAAGACAAGTGCATGATTTTGATTTAAATAAGACTGTAACATATTAAAACAACTCAACAGAGACAGAAAATATGTTAGAGATTGCCAGATGCCAAATAGGGTAAGATGGAGATGACTATAGTAAGACAAGAAATTTTTGGGATATCTATGTGTCACTCAACTGTATTGATAATTTTATGGTTGTCTTTCTGTTAAACCTAGTCTAGTCTATTTTTTTTTCTTCAGAGTAGGGAATCAAACCCTGGACACTATATAGTTAATGAATGCATTCTACCACAAAGCCACATCCCCAGACTTCAAGCTGAACATTTTAAATGACCACATTTTATTGTATGACATTTATATCTCAATAGCACTGATATAAAATGACTCCAAAATAAATGACTTTTTTGGTCCTAAACAAAGTATAGAAGAAAAGTAAAAATTAATTTCAGTGTGGGATTTACAGTAGAAATATCAATTAGGCAATTGTTAGAAATAGTTCAGGAAAGAAGTGTGAGATGATAGAAATTTGGGAATCTGGGGCTGGAGCAACAGCACAGTAGTAGGACATCTGCCTTGCAAGCAGCTGACCCAGGACCAACCTGGGTTTGATTCCCCGGCATTCCATAGGATCCCCAAAGCCTGGCAGGATTGATTTCTGAGCACAGAGTCAGGAGTAACCCCAGAGCACTGCCGGGTGTGGCCCAAAGCCCCAAAGTAATAATAATATTAATAACAACAATAATAATAGGAATAAAATATGGGAATCTGACACATAGAAGGAATATTTAAGGTCAATTGTACTTCAACAAAAGAGTACTCAGCAAAAATTAGAAAATAAACCCAAGTCCTTTACATTATTAAATTATAAACTTCATATCCTAAAAAAAACTATGAGCCAGTAATTATGACTCACATTTTATAAATTAAGGAAATGTCTTAGGGCTTGAGGAAAGGGCCAAGAGACTACACTGCAATATTATTAACTAATAAAATTAAGACCCGATAATTTCATACACCTGAAATAAAATCTCCAAGCATGTTTAGTGACATTCCTTACATTGCATACATACTAAAATCATCATACTTTTACAAGCTTAAAAGATAAAAATCTGTGCTACCCACCTCCTTTATTTGTTTCATTTTAGAAAGACAAAGTAGGGTGTTTCTACTCAGTTAATTAATGTAGAAACTGAAGGACACTTAAGTTTAATGAGGAAAATCTTGAACTGGGATCAGAATAGCTGTAGAAACTACGTGACAAACTCTAGAGGCAAAAATAAGTTCTCTAGTGGCATTTAGGGAAACAAACTAGTAGTTAAAATATCAGAAGTCAATCTTTGCCAGCCTAGATAGGTAAGAGGAGGAGACATGGCTGGAAAAGCTAAGACGCAGGGCAAGCTAAGGATAGCATGTGTAAATGGTTGAGATTGACCACACATGTGGTGGATAGGGTATGAATAAAGCTGATATTTCCTGGGGGGAAAAAAATCAGAAGTCTCTAATTCTGGAAAATGTCATTTAAATTTCGAGAACTATGCTCCTTGAATTGTAATTCTAACCTTTAAAAATGAAAGAAAGAAAACATGGAAAGGTTAAAATACTACATCAAATCCAATAATAAAGGATATAAAATTGGAAGCATAAAAGGCTATCCCTGTATGAATAAAAATAATGCTACTGGTAAAAGCTTATTCAGGTATAAAAGAACACTTAACTCTTTTAACAGTTTTTTTTTCATCAAACACTATTATTCTGCCTAATGAAGTTTGTTATTAAACTATAGTAACATATCTAATCTTATTTTGCACTGCCTCAAAAATATGCCTAATTTGATGTTCATTGTACAGTTACCTGTGTCTTATTAAAAACGGATCAAGGGGCCAAAGTGGTAGCATAGTGGTAAGCCGTTTTTCTTGCACAGGACTGACCCAGGATGAATGTGGGTTCTATCCCTGACATCCCATATGGTTTCCCGAGACAGGAGCGATTTCTGAGCATGGAGTCAGGAGTAATCCCTGAATGCCACTGGTGTGGCCCCTCCCCGTCCAAAATAGGGTTCGAATTATAGTACATTTGCCTTGCATTGGCCAACCTGGGTTTGATCCTTGGCATCCCATATATCCCCAAACCTTAACAGGAGTAATTTCTGAATGCAGAGGACTAATGCCTGAACGTTGCTGGGTGTTCCGCCTCCAAACAAAAAGTAAAGGGGCCAAAGCATTAGTTTTGGATGGCTTCTGGAGGTTCAGGTTTGATGCTGGGCATGGCATGATATCCTGAACATCACCAATTGCAAACCCTGAGCTCAAAGCTGAAGTAGCCCTAGAGCAGCATTAGAAGTGGCCCCAAAAAGAGAACAAGATTAAGACTAATTTTTTTTAAATCTTTCATGTAGACTCAGTCACATCCTTATCAACTTTGTTCAATTCTATTCCAAGAAAGAAGGCAAAAGACAGGGCATCACATTTAAATAAGAATAAGTACATCCTACCCTCCCATAATCCTATCAAAAAGTAAGAGAAAAGTGCTGTGACCACATTGAACTAAGAGGTTAGTATATCACCAACAAATTGGTCTTTCTGATTTTTTTTTAAAAAAGATGAACAACTTGAGACCAGAAAGATAGTATGGGGATCAGGTGTTTGTCTTAAATGCATTGAGTCATGTTTTGATCTAAAGCACTGCCTATGGTCCCTGAGCCACACCAGGAGTGATCCTTGAGCACAGAACTGGAATTAAGTCCTGAGCAGTATAGGTATGATCCCCAAACAGAAACCAAACCAAAAAAGAAGTTGAGAAATAGTCACCGGACCATGTTTGAAGATGCTAGGGGAAGCAAAACACCTGGATAATTATCTTCTTAGAATCTATAAAGTGAATCTAAAGGTTTTTTTTTAATTCCTTAAGATTCAAAGGAAGTACTATAAGGCTATCAAGCTTCCAAGAATCCCACTAACAGCATGAGATAAGCAGTTGTGGGGTTTTTTTGTTGTTGTTGTTTGTTTCGATTTTTTGGGTCACATCCAGCAGTGCTATGGGGTTACGCCTGACTCTGCACTCAGAAATCACTCCTGGCAGGATTCAAACCACCATTCATCCCATATCAGTTGCTTGCAAGGTAAAGGCCCTACTGCTGTGCTATATCTCTCCCACCAAAGATAAGCAGTTTTAAAAGAAATAATACAATAAAAGGTTAAATAAGAGCAAAGAGCAATAACTACCTAGTTTATTCAATTAGCCTATTTATCTTCTGAGACTTCTATGTCCAAGATATTACATTTTAATCCATTCTATTTATTTCATTCTATTCTATCTATCACTGCAGTAGTCTCTGTCTCCATCAGTAAGTCCTCTACACCATCTTCTATACAGTAGTTAGGACTACCTTAACTACAAAGGTAAAATAAATGTGTTTTTGTTCCTTTGTTTTGATTGGGTTAGTTATTCTTACTCTGAATCATAATTGTCTTATTTAATTTTTATCCTTATAAAATGTAGGCTATCCTAAGTGTAAAGGAATGGGATCTCATTCGCTATTATGTTCTCAGCATATAGTTCAATGCCAATCCACAATAGATACTGAGCATATTCATTCAATGAATGTTTACAACTATTTAGAAGTAACATACCTGTCTTTCCAACTCCTGTCCTGTTATGCCAGCCTCCACATGAGCTGTCAAATTGTTTTCATCAACCCATAAGATTCGATTCTGTTACAAAGAAAAAAAAGAAGCCTTATCTCTATGATCTACTCACATATTCTTCAGAAATAAAACTTCCTACCTCAAAGTAGCTAGTTCAGATTCAACAAGCAGGGTTACTCCCACTGGAAAGCTCCAGCCATGAAGATAAATCCTCACACCCCAATCTGGTCAGATCTGATTAAACAATAGAGGCAGTATATTGCACAGGGGGTTTTAAGACATAAACTTTGATTTTAGTCAGTCATTAATTTGAACCAAACTATTTTATGTTAGGCAAACTATCTTAGTTTGGTATTTCTTCATTTGTAAAAGGTTAAAAGACTATTCATAGGGTTCCTACTAAGAATTACTACTGCACACACAATGTGCCAAAGAAGCTTAGTATCCATAGTTCTTAGCAATCTATAAATACTATCTTATTAGAATTGATAGTTAGCAATAATATCTAAGAATATCATAAGATACTATAATAAAAATGTAAAGCATATACAAAGGTATTTGAGTACAGTAACTGGCATTTCTGCTTTATTTTCAATCCAAAATAGAGCCCAAGAAACCCTAGAAATACTGCATCACTGTCTCCTGCTAAAAAGAAAAATGAATTGTATAACATTTGGTAACTCAACATACAAAATGTATATATATCAAAACTCATTTTGAAGGGTTTGGGGCGCTTCGGACCAAACCTGGCAGTCCTGGAAGGTGCTGTAGCAGTGCTCAGGAATCATACAATGCCAGAGACCAGATAAGGGTTGGTAACATGCAAAGAAAGCATCTTAACCTCCTTATTATCTCTCTAGTCATGCTCAACGAATATTTATACAAACATATATGAATCTTCAAGTATTTGAATTACTTTCTATTACGTGCCCTACTTGGTTCGGCATATTAGATAACATAGAGAATTCCAGAAAATCTCTCTATCCTTAATATATGCTTAATTTCATGGTGATAATTAATGCAAGCCTAATTAATAATAAAAAGTGCATAATAGAAAATATGAAAACTACTTATATAAAATTGTTTGCCAGTATTCCAAATTAAACAAGCATAGTAACTGCCTTATTTGATTTAGTTATTATATAAAGTAAGATGATATGAAAATGTACCTTTTGTTTTATTATATAATGTAATTATACTGTCACATAAGAAAATAGTAACTATAATTTCATAGGACAAAAATCAGGCTTTGGTCTATGGCAGCTAAAAAAAAAGTAAGTATTTAGGTACCAAAAATGAATGTATTCATTTGGGGATACTTTATAATTACATATATGTTTTCTCCAATAGACTCTTGAGGCAGTAACACACTTGTGCTAATACGCCATGTACCTATGAAGGGTCCATACATATTTTGGTAGAATAAGGAAAACTAAGCAAGCAGACAGAAAAGTAAACTTTTCTGTGTAAAAGTAAAAATATGGGATGCAAGATGAGAACGGGGGTGGAGGGAGGACAACTTTGGTGATGGGGATTCCCCTGATTCAATGTTAATATGTACCTAAAATATTACTGTGAAACATATGTAAGCCACTTTGGTCAAAATAAAAATTATTACAAAATAAAGTAAACTTCTCTATGAGTGGTTACTGAGAATTCAAAAGTATATACTTTCCTATTATAAATGGTATTTCATTTTTTATTTAAATGCCATGGTTATAAGGTTGTTCGTATTACATTTTTTCCCACGGATAAAGTTGTTCAAGATTGAGTTCCAATCATACAATGCACAACAAACTTCATAAATAGCATTCCTATACAAGCAAACAAAAAATGTTAAGGTTGAAAGGTCTTATATTATTATATACATTTCAGCATAAAAATGGCATAAATAATTCTTGTATTTCATTTGAAGTACGCTGCAAAATATATCTAGACGGTGCATGATTGTTTACTGACCTCAGGACAAATCATAAATCTAAGTACTAACTATTCTCTATACTATCTGAGAACATTAAAGGCAATGAACATTCTAAGTCTTTCTAGCATTTAAAACTCAGCCACAGGGCAGGAGAGATAGTGCAGGAATTAAACTGCTTGCTTTGCATGCAGCCATCCCCAGTTCAATCCCTGGCACCACCACGCAGGGTCTGCCAAGCACCATCTGGGATGAACTCTCTGAACAGAACCATCAGTAAGCTCTGAGTACTAAGGTATGGCACCAAACAAGCACAAATTCTGTAATATCAAACACAGATCATTTAAGACCCCCAAAACCAGTGGGGAGCTGGAACAATAATACAGCAGGTAAAATGCTTGCCTTGCATGTGGCCGACCAGGGTTTAATCCTCAGCACCATACATGGTCTCCTGATCATCACTAAAGTGTTCCCTGAAGGCAGAGCCAGGAGTAAGCCCTGAGTAGAGCCAGCTATGGCCCCAGATCATTAACAAATTGTGAGGCTAGGGATAGGTCAGTGAGAAGGCACTTGCCTTGCATACAAACCAACCCAGGTTCAGCTTGTATTTATCTCCAGCACCACACATGATCCTTGAGCACTGCCATGAGTGATCCCTGAACAAAGAGTCAGCAGTAAGCCCTAAGCATAGTCAGGTTGCCCTTATTACCCAGCCCCTCCCCCAATAAATGGTGGCTACCAGACAGAAGAAAAAAGAAAGTGGAAGAAATGGAAAAGAGGTTGTCATTCTTGATAGTACTAGCACTAAGGTGGTGAGTAGAGCAAAGCAAATACACATACAGAGGTATAAAAATATAGACTAAAATTGTACAGTAGTTTTAGAAAAACCAATGGTAAATGTTTTTTGAAAATTCTACTACAGAATTTTAGGCATCTATTCAAAGACTTTATTTCACTGAATCTTCTCCAGTATTATTATCAAATTATACATTCTGTAACAGATTTTTAAGTAAAGATGCATTGGAAATTCATACATAATTCAAAGCCTACTCCAGAATAGACCGAGTTAAAGCTATCTTCTAGAGAATTTCTTAAGATCTGGTATAAGGACAAAAGACAAAACATTACAATAGAAGTTTCAGATCATAATCAGCTAAATCTGCTGATCAATTTTAGGATTTGATTCATTCACAAATTGTGATATCAAAGTATATATCCACCTATTATAAACCTCCGGTGTAATATAACAGAAAATATATTACCAAGCATGAATATTTTTTCAATAATAAAAGCTAACTAAAAAAAAGCTAACTAGATTATATTTACATTCCAGTTGAAAAACAATATACTACCAAGATGAGGGTTAAATGCACCAAAAAGGATGCTACGGGCAATATTACAAATAAGCTAGTTTCTCCATATTAAGTGACATTCTAAAAGGGAGAGAAAGAATCTCAGATAAGAGATGCCCTGAGTAAACAATTAAACGTTAACATGGAAATTGTTTGAACATCCATTTGATTAAATAAATAAATAAATAAATAAATAAATAAATAAATAAAAATTGTAAAATAAAGATAATTTTGAAACTAGAAAATTGGAATGTGAATTTTGTATTACATGATACAAAGAATTAGTTTTAACTTTTCCAGGAGTGATAATAATATAGTAAAAAAATGTCATTTTTAAAAGAGGCGTCGAGAAATTATTGGTATAAGTAACACAGTAAATGGGTCTGCTTTAAAAATATTAGAGGGGCCAGACTGATGTGTTTGCCTTGCACACAGCCAACCCATGTTCAATCCCAGGCATCCCATATGTTTCCCCAAGCCTGCCAGAAATAACCCCTGACAGGTATGAACTCAAAACCAAAACTAAATAATGAATGAATGAATGAATGAAAATATTAGAGAAAGGTGGCTGGAGCAATAGCACAGCAGTAGGGCATTTGCCTTGATTGCTGCCAACCTGGAAAAGGCCTGGATTCAATTCCTGCCATCCCTCATGGTCCCTCAAGCCTGCCAGGAACAATTTTTGGGTGTGGCCCAGAAACCAAAAAAAGAAGCTAAAATAGCAAAACACTAATTGTGTGATATGCAGAGTGGATATATATTGCTTTAGTTCAGCATTTGAAAAAAATTAAAATTAAAATTAAAGCTTAAGATTTTAATGGAGGACTATGTATCAAGAACACTACTGATTATAATTATTAAACTCATACCCAAATTGGGGGGGGAGGTTGTTGGGGGTTTTTTTAGTTTTGTTTTTTTTGTTTTTTGTTTTTTGGGTCACACCCGGCAGCGCTCATGGCTTATTACTGGCTCTACGCTCAGAAATCGCTCCTGGCAGGCTCAGAGGACCATATGGGATGCCAGGATTTGAACCACTGTCCTGCATGCAAGGCAAATCCTTACCTCCATGCTATCTCTGTGGCCCCCATACCCAAATTATAAAATTCTTTACGTGGCAGAATGCTCAACTTCAGACCATAACAAGCTAAAACTTAAAATATCCTGTCCTTAAAATGAGCTCCTCTATTCTTTTACAACAAAAAATGTTTTACAACAAAAATGTTCTTTTACAACAACAAAAAAATCACTAGTAAAAATTGAGGAAACAAGTAATTCTCAGTATTTCAAGTTCATCTTTAGTTAATATTCTAAGTACAATCATTTTATCTATAGTATCACCATCAGAATCCATGCTTTGCAAAGAATAAGTTTCATTTCACAATTTGGCAGAGTCCATCAATAAATATGTGTGAGTTAGAGTCAAAGAAAAGTTAGCTTTTAGAAATCTGAAGGACAAAATACACTTTAAAAATGGACAATATGCCTTTTTTTTATAGTGACAGCTAGATTGTCATTTTAAAACTGAATGCTATCTTTAAATAAATTTTAAATGATAAGATACCATTTGTGAGGTGTCCAAAGAAATAATTGTTCTTGGCTCATCTGCAGGACACATCAGACCATTCGAAACACTTGTTCCTCCTGACAAAAGAAAACACATCTTTAAATAATTTAGTTTTATCTATATTACTACGGAAAATTCCCAATTTAAAATGAATAAGTACATTTCCTAGGTGGTGAATAATACTTATTTTCTACTTTGCAAAATTATAACCTGTAAATGTTGATACACTAAAGCAAACTCACCTTTACTTTATGCTGCACACCAAAATGAAGATATGAGGAGCTAAAAGCACTGAACCACATCTCCATGACCCAGGCACATGCAAGTATTACCTTAGCAATTTGTAGAATTTTAAAGATTGATTAGATTTTTCTAAGATAATAATCATACAGAAGACAGTTTAAAATATCATGTTCTCAGTTTTAACAGATCTGATTTACCACACACCACATTAAGTTCTTAACTGATATGCTTCTTAAAAGTTTTGGACAAAAAACATTGGAAATAACCTTGATTCTTATTATAGAGTAAGAATTATAGAGGGTGTTGATCTTTTATTTTCAATTATGAAGTTTGGCTATATGGCACAGAAAGAAACTATCAACTATTCACTAAGAACATGTTTATAGGGGCCAGAGTAATAGCGCAGCAGGCAGGGCATTTGCCTTGCATGCAGCCAATCCAGGAGAGAACCAGGTTTGATCCCTGACATCCCATATGGTCCATCAAGCCTGCCAGGAGCATTTTTTTAGCACAGAGCTAGAAATAACCCCTGAGCAGGGCTGGGTGTGCCCTCCCCACAAAAAAGAACATGTCTGTGGTCAGCAGACATGTCAGTTATCTGAAATCAGAAAAGTATCTCATCAAAGGTAGCACTGTAGTGCTTTTTGGAGGGATATTAACACTCTATCAACTGAAGAAGAAATTGGGAGATTCTTATTTGTTGGGGTTCAATTTGTATTCTGTTGATATCAATCCAGCCAAAGACGATAATTTCCTATAGCTTATGTAGGTAATTTCCATCAGCTTCTGTAAACTGATCAAGAGATCAAAATTGTGGGCTGGAATAGTAGTGCAAGTGGTAGGGTGTTTGCCTTGCATGCGCAAACCTAGGATGGACCACAGTTCGATCCCCCAGCATCCCATGTGGTACCCCAAGGCAGGAGTGATTTCTGAGCACATAGCTAAGAGTAACCCCTGAGCATCACCGGGTGTGGCCCAAACGCCCCCCCCCCCAAAAAAAAGAGATCAAAGTTGTCTTAAAATACAAAACAATACTAATTTTCGGTATTAAGGAGATATTAATGATTGAGTTGTCATAGCTTAGTTTATGTCACATAGTGTTTCCCTATCAACAGTATACATAGCCTTTGAAAATAATATTCTCTCTATAAATATTAGAAATTAATTACTAAGGCAGGAACACTGAATTTCTTATTTAGGCATTAAATCACTGCTTGCTTTAGCTTGGATCATGTGAGAAGAACAAACACCACAGACTAAAGGTGTAGCATGGCTCAAAAAGGCACATGTACTTAAAATGAAACCAGCATATCCTAATTTTTAAGAATTACTTGATCATAAACATAAAAATGTATTCTTTGGGATGCTACAAATATTTTAAATAAAAAATGCTTTATTAAAATTAAAAAACATAATACCTACCACCGATTGGTATGATACAAAGGTTATATTTGCATGCTAGATTCACAATCTTAACTACATCATCGTGACATGCTGTTGAAAAAGGAAAAATAAATTAATCAGAGGAACATGAATAAAGCTGGTAACCGTGAAAAATAAAAGTGTATGGAGTTCTGGATCTCTAAAATTTCTTTATTCATTCATAAGCACAATAAATAACTATATTAAAACAATTTAGCTTTTTAACTTTCTACTTTAAAATAATTAAATATTTATTTTAAAAAATCTCCAAAATTCACAAATGAAATACCTTATATAACAGCTCAATTATCATATCCAAGCACTGACATTGACACAGTATTATTTACTAACTTTACTCAAGTTGTGCCAATTGGTCTACGACTGACCTCTTTTCTGAACCAAGGTCACACAATGTATTATCACTCTTCCTTAGTCTTCTCTAATCTGAAAGATCTTCAGACTTACTTTTGACTTTCAAGACCTTGACTCCTTTGAAGATCACATATCAGTTATGTGACTGCCTTGCCTCAATTTGCATTTTTGTAATGTTTCCTTATGACTAAATTCAGCTTATGCATTTAACAGGCACTCCACAAAAATGATGTCCTTTCTTACAGCACATGAAGGTAGATGCTACAGGTATCACCTTAAGAAACTATGAGTCGTGGACCCAAATAAGGAGAGCCTAGGTTTAAGAAAAGTTTAAAAATTAATTTCTAATGTTTTATTCTATATCTATTTATTTTATATACCTATATGTCCAAGTTCATGTAAAAATTTCTTGAATAGGGGCCGGGCGGTGGCACTAGAGGTAAGGTGCCTGCCTTGCCTGTGCTAGCCTTGGATGAACCGAGGTTCAATCCCCCGGTGTCCCATATGGTCCCCCAAGCCAGGAGCGACTTCTGAGCACATAGCCAGGAGTTACCCCTGAGCATCACTGGGTGTGGCCCAAAAACCAAAAAAAAAAAAAAAATTCTTAAATAGGGGCCAGAGAGGTAGTGCAGCAGAAGGCCATTTGCCTTGCACGTGGCTGACCTAAGATGGACCTCAGTTCAATCCCCCAGTGTCCCTATGGTCCCCCCAGCCAGGAGCGATTTCTGAGCACATAGCCAGGAGTGACACCTGAGCATCACCAGGTATGGCCCAAAACCAAAAAAAAAAAATTTCTTGAATAAAAAGGGATCGTGAATGGAAAAAATTTAAGTCCTGCTATAGAGGTAAGTTTCATCTGACAATATTAAGCATGACTGTTATAAAGTATACTATTGGAAGATACTTCTATTACATAAATTTCAATTTCTCATATTGTATTTCATGACATAATTATCTAATATTTCATTCCAAATGCATAATACATAAAAAAGGTGGGAGTATAAACATTATTTGACGTTTTTAAAGTTGTGCTCAAGATGTCCTTAAAAATTTCAAACAGATCAAATTATTCATAATATTTTCACCTTCTCACAAGCTTTTCTTTACCATATTACCTGACCAGGCAACTTATCAAATACTATTTGCTAACTTTATATTCTGCCTTATCTTTATTGCACTTCTTACCACTCAGTTCACTGTTATTTTTCTTTTTTAAAATATATAATTACTTTATTTAAGCACCATGGTTACAAAATTGTTCATGGTTGAGTTTCAGTCATAGAATGTACACCACCCTTCACCAGTGCACACTGCCCAGCATCAATGTCCCCACTTGCCTCTGGGGCAGGCATTCTCTCTCTCTTCTCTCTCTCTCCCCTCTCTCTCTCCCTCACTCCCTGCCTCCCTCCCTCTCTATCTTGCTTTCTCTCTCCTCTCTCTCAGGTAGGCATTTTATTTTTCTCTCCTCTCTCTCTCACTCTCACTTTCTAGAGAAGGCATTTTACTTCTTTCTCTTCTCTTTCAACATTGTGGTTTGCATTATCGCTAATGAAGGGGTACTATGTATATCATTTTACCCCCTTTCAGCACCCAGTTCTTGTCCAAAGTGATCAATTCTAAATATCATTGTCACTCATTTTGTATATACACATATATGTATATGTATATAAAAAATGAGTGACTATATATATATATATTGCACACAGCCAACCCATGTTCAATCCCAGGCATCCCATATGGTTCCCCAAGCCTGCCAGGAGTAACTCCTGAGTGCGGCCAGGTATGAACTCAAAACCATATTACATATTACATATTACATATATATGTGTATATATATACATAAAGATACTGGAATATATATACATATTATTTTTTGTTTTGGGGCCACACCCAGTGACGCTCTGGGGTTGCTCCTGACTATGTGCTCAGAATCACTCCTGGCTTGGAGATCATATGCGATGCCAGGGGATCGAACAGCAGTCCGTCCTAGGCTAGTGAAGGCAAGGCAGATGTCTTACTGCTTGTGCCATCACTCAGCCCCTCATTGTATTTTCTTAAATCATTCTTTCTGCCCTCTTTCACTAATTATATGACACCCAAGAATAGGAATTTTAATTTTTCCCACTGTTTATTTTCTAAAACTAAAAGAGTAACTAGCTTACATTTTCACAGGCCTAAAGTTTAAAACACTATTAAAACACTGAAAATAATTCACAACTTCTAATCACTTAATAAAGACACAGTGGTAATAAACACTGCTTTAAGAATGACTAAATCAGAGAAGTTATATGTAATATCACAAGCTGTAATATGATATGTAATATCACAGGCAAAACCCTAGATCTCTTAAAGCAGCACATAAGCTTCAGATTCTGTCAGACTTAAAGATATCCACCATTGGGGCCAGAGAGATAGCATGGAGGTAAGGAGTTTGCCTTGCAGGCAGAAGGATGGTAGTTTGAATTCCGGCATCCCATATGGTCCCCCGAGCCTGCCAGGAGCAATTTCTGAGCATAGAGCCAGGAGTAACCCATGAGCGCTGCCGGGTGTGACCCAAACCCCGCCCCCAAAAAGAAAAAAAAAGAAGATATCCACCATCAGTTTCTAAAGTCTGAGTATATGTATTTATTGTCAAATTGCAGAGTGGAGCATCTACCTCCACTACAAGGAATACCAGTTTCCATATTATTGTAATCAAAAACCTACCCTCCAAAAATCACTTGAACTTTACTTTTTAAACTTTACTGTAATGTACTTTACTTTACCAGTAATAGAAATTTTAAATTAAAATTAAATAAAGAATAGACCAGGCTGACAGAATAGCAGGTAGAGCATTTGCATTACAACAGATGGCTATGCCAGGTTTGATCCATAGCATCCCATATGCACCCCCCAAATACCACCAGTAGTGATTCCTGAGTACAGAGCCAGGATAGTCACTGACCATAGCCATGTGTGGCGGCAACAACAAAAAGAGAAGTTAAATAAAGATACCTGTGAATTGATAATCTATTGGGACTAATTTTCAAATGATCCTTATACTGGAAAACTTAAAGAAATAAAACTATAAGCTTGATTCAAGCATCAATACACTGTGTAGATTCTTAGAACAAGATGACAAAGAAAATTATTATAGAAAAATTAAACTCAGGAGAGTATAGAAGACTTGGAGAGACAAGAACCCTGAGGAATTAGAACTTATAAGGGTACTGTAAAAGTCTAGATTTTCTCTGCTAAAGGCCTAAGTTAGAAACTAACTAGCTGGGGGAATAAAGGGCAAAACTGAAAGAGAACCAATAAAGGGAAAGGATCTTAACAGAGCAAAGAAACTTTTGTGTAACAATTGACTACTCTGTTTCCTAAATATAAATTTTTAAAATGCATTTGGATTTCTTGGAGGTTTTGTTTGTTTGGTTGGGGTTTTTTTTTTTTTTTTTTTTTTTTTTGGCCACATCCAGTGATGTTCAGGAATTACTCCTAGCTATGCACTCAGAAATCACTCCTGGCTTGGGGGACCATATGGGAAGTGGGGGGGGGGGAATCAAACAGCCATCCATCCTAGGTAAGCCATATTCAAGGCAAATGCCCTACCACTACACCACCACTCTGGCTCCACATCTGGATTTCTTAAAGCAAGTCACATGATCTCATTATGATCATTTCTCAAAATTGTAACAAACATATGAATAAAAAGTTGAAGGCCTCCTTGAAAGTTCTACCCAAATTATATCAAAAGTAGGCTTCCTATAGGAAGCAAAAATTAATCACTTTTGCTTTTCCTTCTTTCCAGTAAAAAATTTAAACTTTTCCACAAATCTTAGTAACAAATAGTTTAAAGTTACTTAAACACGGCATGCATGCACACATGCAAAAAGAAGTGTTATTTTTAGATATATCCACCTCCTGCCCCTGCTCCAGAATTGCTCTTTCCATACTAAACTAGCATAAACAAAAAATTATTTCATATGTATTCATAAAACACAGAAGAATATATAGCATAAACTGGGATGGCAGCTCAAAGGGCTGAAGTAAAAGCCTTGTATGCAAGAAGCCCAGGCCTGTAATTCTGAATCCACTTGGTCCCCCTCAAGGTCCACTAGAAGTGATTCCCAGGTTCCCAAGAATTACAGGGAGGCTTTAAGATACATTGCACATATATTTTATATGTATATATATCACAAGTACCAGAGTAGCAGCACAGTAATTTAATCTGGGTTGCATAATCTCATGATTTTTCCTATGTATTATACCTCTCTCCCACCCTCATACAAAGGTATGTTTTCCTCAAATATATCCTGCAAACTACAAGTTATCACATCTAAGATCTAAGAGTGCATGAATGACCCAATTTTTTACTGGTAGCACAGAATCTGAGGAAGATAACAAACAAGAAGATCAATGGAATGCTTTCAAAAATTAATCATAGAAAGAGTTAGGGATGTAGCTCAATAACAGTACAAGCCTCACATATATATGACCCTGGGTGTGATCTTTAGCACCACACACACACACACACACACACACACACATATACACATAAAATGAAACTTTAAAAAGGCCATTAGGTACAGTAAGAAGTAGTATGTATCTGTGCTGCCTTCAATATTTTGTTAAAACATATAGGATAAAAATATATACATAGAGTAAGATATCACCTCATCATCAGCAAAAGGAAATAAAAACAAAAAACTCATCCAAGCTCTATTTCAAGCTAAATGTTCCAATAAAATTAATTTCTAAAAATTAATTATAAGAAAGACAATACACATTTTAGATGACTTGTTTTAAACAGTTTGGACATCATAATTAACCTAAAGTTGAGATCAGTAAGTTACTTTGTTTTACAAGAATGAATTATGTTAAGTGTTTTATGTGCTGTAGCTTAATGGAAGAGTATGTATGAAGTGAGAGACAATGGATTCCATCTCAGAAACACTAAATCAAAAGTTTCTACATACCACTGATTGATAATCATTTCAATGCGCCTTAAAATTAATCAAATGACATTTTTCTACTGACCTTTGACTATGGTATTTGCACTTAAAATGAAAACTTAGAAGCCAACAAAAAATAATCAATCATTAAAATCAACAGTTTAGGAGGACTAGACCAAGAATCATATGGCTTTAGTAGACACCAAAAACATAGCTACCTATATATTTTTTAACTAACGTGTTAAAACTCGTACATTTCCAATACATAATTTACCTGAAATTTAGCAATACTTAATTAATGATATATTCTCTCTCCCCAAAAGAGAACACTTACTTGGCCATAAAACTATATCAGGAATTCGCTGAAACATTCCTTCTCTGAGCAAAAATATCTCATGAAGACAATGACCTGTTTTGTGTTTAAAAAAAAAAAGATCTTAAATTATAGAAAATTTATTATTTTTATAACAAATAACACTTACATAAATATACATACCATGAGCTCTAAATACTCTATCATCTGCTTCTTGTGAATATGAAATATTGGTTTCTTTAAGGTCATGAAGAAAATCTTCATTTACAATAGAAGGAGGTGTATCACTAGGATTTAAGGATGCCTAAAAAATAAAATTGCTTTGCTCAGAAACTTGAAAATACACTCCAATTACCCTTGTTAGGAAAAATAAATCTAAAATATCAATTTTTAAAAATTCAAATGAATATGGAAACATAAAAACTAAAGGGACATTTATATAGAAACTAACTTAGTAGAGTAACTAATGAAAACATTCTAGCAATCCAATCACATTATATTACCATAATTCACAGACGCCTTCTACTTCTTTTCTGTTTGAATGTCCAATTTTCATTATTTCTAAAGCTGGCAATCAAGCTGGAATGAGCATGTGCATATATTTTGCATGCCAGAGGCCCATAGTCCTCCAAGTACCATAGATGTGGCCCAAAACAAGAATGGTATTCAAGAACAAAAAAACAAAGGAAGATGGTCTTTAAATCTTCCATTTTAAATTAAGGAGACTGAAAAAGCTAGTGGAATTTTACATACCCACATTTTCACATATAAGTAAAATGAATAATTTCCTGCACTTCAGCAAAAAATTTTCTAATAAATAAATAAATATTTTTTTCAAAGGACTGATTTAAGGTTAACAACATAATCTTAAATTTGATAAGTTCACCTAAAGGTAACATAAAAAATAAATCTTCAATTTTGAAGCTATATAACATTGCACAAGTATTACAACTTTATGAACCTAGATTCTACCTGTCAAATAACATAATCACCACCAAAAGTACACAGGAATATTAGATGAGAACATTTTTGTGAAAAGAACCACTAGTACATAAGAACTAGTTAAATCAAGCCAAATATAAAAAAGCTGTGATGGGGCCAGAGAGATAGCTTGGAGGTAAGGCATTTGCCTTGCATGCAGGACTATGGTTTGAATTCCAGCATCCCATATGGTCTCCCAAGCCTGCTGGGGGCGATTTCTGAGCATAGAGCCAGGTATTGCTCCTGAGCATTTCTGGGTGTGACCCCCCCCAAAAAAAAAGCTGTGATATGGGCCGGACAGATAGCATGGAGGTAAGGTGTTTGCCTTGCATGCAGAAGGACGGTGGTTCGAATCCCAGCATCCCATATGATCCCCCGAGCATGCCAGGAGCAATTTCTGACCATAGAGAGACAGGAGCGCTGAGCTCCTGTGTAATATGACACAGAAAAAATAAAATTAAAATGCACCAAGAAAAATATATGATTTTATATATTTTTCAGTTTACAAATTATATACTAAATACTGAGTGCCTTTTACAATGTAGGTACTGAGGATAGAGCAATATATTAAACAAGAAAAAAAATCTTATCCTCATGATTCCTTACCCTATAGGAAAGGATTGACCCAAACAAAATATACAGATTACTATTTTGTTAAGTTATTAAAAACTATAAGGTTCAAAAACAGATTAAAAGTATATATAAAATTCATGTAATAGCTTTCATGAATATAGCATGTGGAGTGTATCATTGTCAAAAAGGGTAATAGCAAATAATGAAATTAATGAGAAATATTGTTTAAAAAAAAGCTAAAACAATTCAGTTTGAATAAAAGCTAGCAATATATATTTGGTTTTTGGGCCACACCCAGCAGTGCTGATGGGTTATTCCTGGCTCTGCACTCAGAAATCACTCTGGCAGGCTTAGGGGACCATATGGGATGCCAGGGATCGAACCCAGGTCCATCCTGGGTCGGCCATGTACAAGGCAAATGCCCTACCATGTACTATCACTCCAGCCCCGAAGATAACTATATATTATAGGTGAATATAATAAACACTCAGAAGTACCTACAATCCTTAAGATGTTGGACAGTGGGAAACATAGTATAAACTTCCTGTACATATGGAATGTATATACAATTATCAAGACATACAAAAGTACGAAGCCAAAACAAAATCATTGCTGTTATCAAATCATCATCATCACATCAAAATCATAATCTAAAGAAGTACCTTTTGCATACAGTTTAAATTTTCTAGATTCATTTACATAACATGCACACTACATAACATGCAAACTGTCATTCATATCATCAAGTTTTTACTTTTCTGTAAATTGTGTAAAAATAGCAAATATAAACCTAACAAAAATACAATTAAATATGTTAGTAATATTCTTATTTGCTTACTTTAGAGGTAGTTTTATGTTCCAAACTTACTCCAAGGGTATTTTGGATCCAATCTCTAAAGGCTGGTAAAACCATGCCACTAAGAGGATACCTAGGGTACAATGAAGATAAAACATTAAAGGAAAGCATCTTTATTTAAAAATCTGGAAAGCCACAACTGCTGGCACTCAGGACTTACTCAACTAATTCTGTGCACAGGGTCATTCCTGGCAGTACACAGACCATAGATGATGCTGGGGATTGAACCACACTCAGTGGGTACAAAGCAAGCACCATGAACTCTGTACTATCTCTTTGGCTTTAAATTTAAATCTGAGATTCTAATTCTGGCCGAGCAATTCCTACCAAACCAATCCTCCCACATATTTCTATGAAGCCTGGACAAAACCAAAACCCAAACAAAACTGTACAAAAGAAACAGTAACAGACCCAAAGCAGGCAATAACAAAAAATCGGGGGCGGGGAATTTTCCACATTTGGAAAGAAACTACATATTACCTTTCAGGGAGAAGGGAGATTGTTGTTGCTTATTTTTTTAAACAGAGTTTTAGCCTGAAAGAAAGATCCAACCAGTACCATAAAAGGGTAAATGGACATCACAGCACAAGAGAGTTAAAGCAGGACTAATGTATAAACTCTTGTTTACTGACTGATTTATATATGTGCACAGCAGATCCTAAACAGCCCAGCTAAACTTAATAGAAGTGAATAGGGGGCCAGAGAGATAACATGGAGATAAGGCATTTGCCCTGCATGCAGAAGGTCGGTGGTTAGAATCCTGGCATCCCATATGGTCCCCTGAGCCTGCCAGGGGCGATTTCTGAGCGTAGAGCCAGGATTAACCCCTGAGCCCTGCCGGGTGTGACCCAAAAACCAAAAAAGAGAGAGAGAGAGAGAGAGAGAGAGAGAGAGAGAGAGAGAGAGAGAGAGAGAGAGAGAGAGAGAGAGAGAGAGAGAGAGAGAGAGAGAGAAGTGAATAGATAACTGCTTACCAAGGCGAGGGAGAGGTCAGTGCTAGATCTACCATATTTGCCGGCGTATAAGATGACTGGGCATAGAAGACGACCCCTAATTTTGCAGTTAAAACATAGGTTTAGGCCTATATTCCCTGTATCAGACAGAACGTTCCTGTGCTGCAACTGTGTACTACAGTGAGTCAATCACAACAAGCAAAGGTTCAAACGTTATACTGTAATAGACTTCTTCTCTGACTCTGGCCAATCTGAGCAGGCTTTTTACAGTGTAGATTCTGGTCCAGAACATTGTCTAATTTGCATGCATAAAAAGCCTGCTTGGATTGGCTGAGTAAGAGAGGCGATCCGAGCAGCCTTGCAGTGATTGGTGCAGGATCGAGTTGGAAAATTCGTTTTGTGGCAATATTCAGACAATTTTCGTTTAGCGGCATATTGAAACATTTTTCGGGATATACTCGGCGTATAAGACGACCCCCGATTTTTGGTTGACATTTTTTTGTTTCAAAAGTCGTCTTATACACCAGAAAATACGGTAGTAGTCTGAGAGCAGCTGAGCTAATTGCTCGATTTAAAGTTATTTTTTTAAAGGAGAGAAAAAGAGCCTCTTCAAAGGAATATAGCAGAATCTAACCACCACAACCTATCACTAACAATATTCAAAGGGCAGAAGAAATAATCAACAAGCTAGAGCACATGTTTGCATGTAGAATGCTGAGTTCAATCCCCAGAATATATGATCACATGTGAGCACCACCCAGGAGTGAGCCCTGTGCATAGGAGCCAGGAAGTACCATAGGGTGTAGCTCCCTCCTCTCCTACTGCCCTTCACCCCCGCAAAAAATTTAGCAAACTAAAACCTCCAGCAGTAACTTTGCGTATAAGTATCTCAAACATAATACCTACACTGTAATAAAAATAATAGAATCCATGATACCATGATCTATGAGAAACATTTTGGTCACTGATATAACTAAGTTATTTCTCATATTTGGTTTTCATCCAATTCCTGGTTTACAGAGTCTTCCTCAGAGCTTTGTAATTTCCTAAGTGTGATGAATAATGAAAGTGTCTCTTGTTGGACACTCCACATTCTGACTTCAATGTAGGATATGCAGATTCCAGGATCTTTAATACAGAAACATGATACCAACAACAGAGACTGTGTGAAAAGTGTGTTGGCACTACACAATGTCTTAGATTGGACGATCTAGCTTGCCTGGAGCCTAGACTTGGTCTTAGCAAGGAAACTTCAGGGGTAGGGTCTCTTTGTATTTAGGTCAAGGTTATTCCTTTCCATGCCCCTCATATTTTGGTGGGCCTATGCAAACAACAATTGCCACTCTAACACCATTTTTACTTCTTTGACTCTAATCCTTAAAAAAAAAAAACCACTTAAAATTTGAGGTTAACTTAAGCTAATATGCATGTACATGGAACTGTAAAAAATACTATGCCTCTAATGTTTAAGGAGTTACGTAAGTTTTATGGCTTTAGATTGCTTGTGTGCTGTTAAGAAATATTATAATGTGTTACAATCTGGGGACTTGAGGGGCAAAGTAATTGTACATGGATTCTGTTTTATTTATCTTAATGTTCTTTGGCTGAAAGTTCAAAGTTAAGGTATCAGCAAGGGGACTTCTGAGAATTATGTTAAGGGTGATTGTCCTTCCACTGTAACTTTACCTTGTCCTCTTTCTTTGCATCTTTGTTCTCATAATTAAAAATTAAAAAATTAAAAAAAAAAGTGTCTCTTGTTAAAAGAGCAACTTATAGGGGCCAGAGCAGTGGCACAAGAAGTAAGGCATCTATCTGCCTTGCGCGTGCTAGCTTAGGATGAACCGTGGTTCGATCCCCCAGCATCCCATATGGTCCCCCAAGCCAGGAGCAATTTCTGAGCACATAGCCAGGAGTAACCCCTGAGCATCACCGGGTTTGGCCAACCCCCCCCCAAAAAGGGGGGCAACTTATAAAAAAACAAACAAACAAGATGGAGCAGATTGCAAGAAATGCCAAGAAAAGGTGACTTTCACCTCATTGCACCCTCCTAATCAACAGAGAAGTGAAGAGAGTTAGAGACTGAATGTAATTGCCAATGGCCAGCAAGTTAATAATTCAGGCCTATGTAATGAATACCCCATAAAAATTAAAGAGAAGAGGGTTTCGGAGAATGCTCAGGTTAGTGAACAAGTAAAAATGTAGTGAAAAGCAGCTAGGAGAGGGTTTGAAGCATCCATGCTTTTTGAGCCCGCGTGCCCAAACTGCCGCACAAAACCAAAGAATTTCCTCAAAAGTGCCAGCATATCAATTAAACCTTAATAACAAGATTTTAGTAGTATCTAAAAACTATGCAGCACATGCCGCATATCTTAATTGCAGACCTTCCCACGTGCCACCGCTGGCACACGTGCCATAGGTTCGCCATCGTGGGTCTATACCTTGCCTTCTCTGTCTCTTTCATCAGAAAAAATTTCCATTTAACAACCATTGTAAAAAAAAAAAAAAAAAAAAAGACTGTTCCATTATTTGGAATTCCATCAAAAACCTTAAATAGTTTTCAAAAAATTTCTTGTGGATATAGCTAAGTAGCAAAATATAACACCTTACATGGGCCAGACTCTGGTTTTAATTCCAGGCATTTAGAGCCAGGAATGTGGCCCAGTGGCAGAGTACGTGGTCTTGGAAAATCCCAATTGTGGAGCTGGTTTAGAAGAGAAAATGGTTGTTAATTTTCTGGCAGCTCTTCAGCTTTGACATCAGAAATCCTGAAGAATCAGGAGGCACAAATGTGTGGTACTCTAACAGCATCTTCTCTACTTCCTACTGCCACAGTCAGTTTCTACCCTATGCTAGCACAAGAGCTCCAGTCATCCTAAGGTACAGAGGCATCAAGATAAAAAGGGCAAATCCCCCCCCCTTTTTTTTTTTGGTTTTTGGGTCACACCCGGCAGCCCTCAGGGGTTACTCCTGGCTCTATGCTCAGAAATCAGCCCTGGCAGGCATGGGGGATCATATGGGATGCCGGGATTCGAATCACCATCCTTCTGCATGAAAGGCAAATGCCTTACCTCCATGCTATCTCTCCGGTCCCCCTAATTTTTTTTAAACTTTTTTTTTCTTTGGTTTTTGAGCCACACCTGGTGACACTCAGGGGTTACTCCTGGCTATGTGCTCAGAAATCACTCCTGGCTTGGGGGACCATATGGGACACCAGGGGATCGACCGTGACCCATCCTGGGTCAGCATATGCAAGGCAAAGGCTCTACCATTACGCCACTGCTCTGGCCCCATCCCTAATGTTTTTACACGCAACCTGCAATCTTAATTAAAGGCCTACACATCAAGTTAAGAAAGGGAAGGAGAGGATTAATGCCCATTAATCATTAATATGCTTAGATAAATTTTAAGTAATTTAATATTATGTCCTTATGTTGAAATTATCAGTAAGAAAGTTTTATTCTTTTAGTGAAGTTATTTATTTTGCTTTACAACAAAATCATTGCATTTTACTAGTCAAAGTCCAATTTTTTTCAGTGTTGGGGATCAAACATAGTTTGCATACATGCAAAAAATGTGCTTTAACCATTTTTATATCCATTTTCGTATCCAACTGTATATATCATCAATATTTTTAACTTTTCAGAGCTAACATTCAAATACAACATATTTGTATTCAATATTTCGCTCTGAAGTTGCTTAAATTTAAAACTCATCTTACAACTCTGTCTCTGGGACAGTAATAATACAAATACTCCTTAGAATTCTTTATTTGGAAGTAGGCTATTGGGCCGTACCGAGTGATGCTCAGAGCTTACTTTTGCTGTGCACACAGGAATTACTCTTGGCAGTGCTCAAGGAGCCATATGAGATACCTGGGATGAATCCAGGTCAACCTCTCTAAAGCAAGTACCCTTGCAACTGTAATATTTTTCCAGCCCCAAGAATTCTTATCAATACAGTACAAAATTTTTTTCTAAAACATAAAAGATCACTTCTCCCCTAAATATATCTCATAAACCTATGCTTAAAGTACTACTTATACTCCCATAGATCTAAAATTGTTCACCTTCCATGACCTATACCTAAATGTAAATTCTCAGACTTCAAAATGAAATTCATTTAAATCAAGTAATGTCAAATAAAGCAAACAAAACCAGTCAACATATAAAGAGTGGTAGGTAGGATAACTATAAATATTATTTAAGATCTTAATTCAAATATACTATCTATAAAACAGAATCTTTCAAACGTTGGGGCAATATAAATATAAACTGGATATCTATAATTATAAGATTGCAAAATGTCTCTGGTTTGGGCCAATTACATTATCATGAGAATAATATTCGGCCTTTATTTTTTATTTTATTTGGGGGGGAGGGCATGCCATTAGCTTACTCCTAGCTCTGCATTCTTAGCAGGGCTGAGGAAACCATATCAGGGGATCCAACTCAAATCAGGCCTAGGCAAAGCCAGCACATTACCTACTATACTATCTTTACAAACTTATTTAATAAGGCTTATTTAATAAGGGTATAATTATTAGGCCCTTATTTTCAAGAAATATATATATATAAATATTAATAAGTAACACAACAGTGTCAGCATTTTAAATACTTCAGAAAAAATAAAGAAAAATGTTGGTAATATTAAAATCAAAGAAGGAATCATTTTATTAGCTCATTATTTAAAATGTAGTATTATGTTTTAATTTTTCATAGGAAGAAAACAACAAAAAGAAATAAAAAAAAATAAACCAAAGTTACCTTTTGCCAGTCAACTCAATGTGGCCTTTCTTATTTATGATAAATTTAGAATCATTGTATCCCCATCCATTCCATTTCATAACTTCTTGCCTAGTAAAAAAAGAATATATAAAAATGAGACTGGTGCCATGCATCTCAAAACAAATATTAACTATTAACTTTCACCAAAAATTTATCCCATTAGTATAACATTAATTTTAAAAAAGTAAAAAAAATTCTATATTAATATTTCTAAATATGAAACTATTCTCATGAATGAACAATACTTTTATTGAGAGCTAAGACCACTAAGTACTTTGCACTGAAAAAATAAGATCAAAAGGAAAATATGTTAAGACTACAAAATTGGCTTTGTTGGGTACATATTACTAAGTTTACAATGTTGTATGGTCTAAGTGATTTTGGAAATAAAATAAATTCATTTCACAGCAAACAAAACTTAGTGTATATTAGGAAAAAAATCACAACTAGCAAGCTTATAAAATATCTAATTCACAAGATAGATTTACTAATAATGACATACTATTAAGAGGCACTTTTAATAAAGTAAATTAAAAAGTATTGGGTGAATAACTTCTCCCATTCTGTGGGTGGCTTTTATATCCTAGAAATTATTTCCTCTGAGGTACAGAAGCTTCTCAGCTTAATATATTCCCATCTGTTTATCTCTGCTTCTACTTGTTTAGAAAGTACTGTTTCCTCCATGAAGATGCCTTTAGTCTCAATGTCTTTTTTTGTTTTGGTTTGGTTTTTTGTTTTGTTTTGTTTTGTGGGCCACATCTGGCAGTGCCCAGGTGTTACTCCTGATTCTTTGCTCAGAAATTGCTCCTGGCAGGGATGCCGGGATTTGACACCGAAACACCATAGGTCCTGGTCTGCAGCTTGCAAGGCAAATGCCCTACCGCTGTGCTATCTCTCTGGCCCCTAGTGTCAATGTCTTGGAGTGTTTTACCAATGTGGTGTTCTATACGCCTTATAATTTCGGGTCTGATATCAAGGTCTTTAATCCGTTTGCATTTGACTTTTGTGCAGGGTGCTAGATGGAGATCTGAGTTCGGTTTTTTGCAAGTGGCTGAACAGTTTTAAGGGCTATTATCGAAGACATACAAGGTACTGACAAAACTTTACAAGAAAAATATCTAACCCCATCAAAAAATGGGGAGGAAAATGAACGATTTCTCAAAGAAGAAATACAAATGGCCAACAGGCACATAAAAAAATGTTCCACATCACTAATCATCAGGGAGATGCAAATCAAAACTACAAAGAGGTACCACCTCACACCACAGAGGCTGGCTTACATCAAAAAGAACAAAAATCAGTGAAGGAGGGAATGTGGGGAGAAAGGAACTCTGATTCACTGCTAGTGGGAATGCTGTCTAGTCCAGTTTTTATGAAAAACAATATGGAGATTCCTAAAAAAAAAATGGATATTGGGGCCGGCGAGGTGGCACTAGAGGTAAGGTGTCTGCCTTGCAAGCTCTAGCCAAGGAAGGACCGCAGTTCGATCCCCCAGCGTCCCATATGGTCCCCCCAAGCCAGGGGCAATTTCTGAGCGCTTAGCCAGGAGTAACCCCTGAGCATCAAATGGGTGTAGTCTGAAAAACCAAAAACAAAAAATGGATATTGAGCTTTCATATGATCCAGCTATACCACTCCTAGAGATATACACAAAAATGCAATACAAAAATCCCTTCCTCACACCTATATTCATTGCAGCACTATTTACAATAGCCAGACTCTGGAAACAACCAAGATGCCTTTCAACAGAGGAATGGCTAAAGAAACTGTGGTACATATACACATGAAATATTATGCAGCCATCAGGAGATGAAGTCATGAAATTTTGCTATACATGGATGTACATGGAATCTATTATGTTAAGTGAAATAAGTCAGAGAAAACCACATACACACATAGAATAGTCACTCACTCATCTATGGATTTTAAGAAAAATAAAAGACATTATTGAAATAGTTCCCAGAGATGAGGACCTGAAGGACCTGCTCACAATATGAAGCTCATCACAAAAAGTGGTGAGTGCAGTTAGAGAAATAACTACAGTGATAACCATCATAACAATGTCAATGAGTGAAGGAAGTAGAAAGCCTGTCTTGAATACAGACAGGGGAGGGGAGAGAGATGGGGGTATTGGTGATGAGAATGTTGCACTGATGAAGAGAGGTGTTCTTTTTATGACTGAAACTCAACTACAATCATGTTTGTAATCACAGTGTTTAAATAAAGATATTTTTTTAAAAAGTTAGTACTGAGTTTACAAATTATCTACATCCTTCCAATTCCATATGCCTCAAAAAATTATTTTCATCAAGTTCACTAATAAAGTCATTCAATGCCACACATTACATAAGAATTAAATCTGGGCCTTTGGAGACATAATAGCCACACTCGAGTACTGAGTTCGTCTGCACTAAATATTTATTTAGCATGATATCACTGAAATAAATTGATGATAAATCTTACTGCAAATCCAATGTGAAGTTTATGATGAAAATACTTGAAAACTCAACACAGAATCCTCAACACAGAAAGTTATTTATTTATTTATTTATTATTTTGGGGTCACACCCAGTGGTGCTCAGGGGTTAATGTTGGCTCTGTGCTCAAAAATTGCCCCGGCAGGCCTGTCGGGGGACTATATGGGATGCCAGGATTCAAACCAACATCTGTCCTGAATCGGCTGAATCATGCAATGCCCTAAAGCTGTGCTATCTTTCCAGCCCAGCAGAAAGCTATTTATTGCATTAAACACTCTTTGTGGCCAGAGTGATCATATCTAATATAGTCACAAAAGCGCCACTTGGAGTAATTCCTCAGTGCAGAGCAGGAGTAACCTGAGTACTACTAGTTGTGGATTTTGGGAGATACCCAGTAGTGCTCAGGGGCTTTTCCTGGCTCTGTTCTCATGACAGATCTCTCTCTGATGGTGCTCAGGGAACCATATATGATGGCAGGAATTCAAACCAGAATCATGGGCTGCCACAGCCACATCCAAGTCACTTAACTTCCTCGCTATCTCAATGGTCCTACATTAAGTTTTAAAAGAAAATTAAATAAGGATGTGGGGCTGGAGAGATAGCATGGAGGTAAGGCGTTTACCTTTCATGCAGAAGGTCATCGGTTCAAATCCCAGAGTCCCATATGGTCCCCCGTGCCTGCCAGGAGCAATTTCTGAGCACGGAGCCAGGAAAAAACCCTGAGCAGTGCTGGGTGTGACCCAAAAACCACCAAAAAAAAAAAAAAAAAAAAAAAGAAAATTAAATAAGGATGTATTCATTAAAAAGTATTCAGTTCTTCACAATTTTGAAGAAAATGACAATGTGCCATATTTCACCCATTTTAAATTTTTCAAAAAAGTAGAACATTAACATAACAAATATAGGCAAATTAAGTATTCAAACCTCCATCTATATCTACAATTAAGAAAAATAAACCATTCTCTTTTTTAAGTTATTTTCAAAGTTATACTGTTGTTTAAAATTAGTTTAGTCCAGAGCAATAACTTAGTAGCTTAGAATGTCTGTCTTAGAAGCATAAGGTCCCATGCTCCATCAATGGTACTATCACATGCTCTGCACACTCCTAGCCGCTCTGCTCTCTGTGATCCCTGATGCAGTAGTTTTTGGCCACACTGCAGCCAGTACCATGTGAGAAGCACATAAAGGGCATTACCACAGCCAATCATGTATGCAGTTGATCCTGATCATCACAAGAACAGCAATGCAAAGAGAAGGGAAGGAAAAAAAATAATTTTAAAGGCCAGGGTAATATAGCTACAAAGGCTGGGGTACATACATGCCTGGCATGTACAGAATCCTTGGTTTGAGTCCAGAACCACCTTATCCCCAGACACTACCAGGTGTAGACTTGGTAGCAGCCATCATTGTTAAAATTATAGTTTGCGGGGCCGGGAAGGTGGCGCTAGAGGTAAGGTGTCTGCCTTGCAAGCACTAGCATAGGATGGACAGCAGTTCGATCCCCCAGCATCCCATATGGTCCCCCCAAGTCAGGGGTGATTTCTGAGCGCATAGCCAGGAGTAACCCCTGAGCGTCAAATGGGTGTGACCCAAAAACCAAAAAATAAAAATAAAAATTATATATATATATATATAGAGAGAGAGAGAGAGAGAGAGAGAGAGAGAGAGAGAGAGTTTGCTATCAATAAAAAAACTGTTCAAAAATATCTCAAGCATCAATCCAGAGACTGGGTTTATAGATGAGTTCTATAAATTATCACCCAATATAGAGTAAAACTCGCCATTATAAAATTCTCAAAAACAATTTTCTATAGGAAAACACAAAACTTCAGGTGAAGACACCTGGACCCACAGAGCAAGCTGGATGGGCAATGTGGATCTAACCACTACTGATGCCCTGGCAAACTGTCCACTCTCAACTGAGCCTACTCGACCTTCATTCTCCAGCTTTCACCATACAAGGTGAGGATGCCCCATGTCACCCTCACAACTTTATCCAACAATAGCTCTGGGGGGTTGGAAAGGCTCAAGGGCAGCACCTGCTGTGAAAGAGAGGGCACTGGTCAGCGCCACTCTCCTAGCTTCGGCCTTGGCACTGATCTTCACTTTTCATGGCATTCCTCTCTGTATAGCTCTGCTTGAACTCCCTTTACCTCCTTTTTATAAGAACATCCTGGGAGTTACCCCTGTGGCAGCACCTGGTCTTAGTTATTGGCATCTGCAGTGATCCTGCGATGAGGGCCCCACTTGTCCTTGGGGGGTGGGGACACAATTCAGCTGACAGAATAAGCACTATAGAAGATCTACAGTAGAAACACTGACACTCCCCCTACATTCCCCCTTCAAAGATGAATTTGAACGTATCTTGTCTGCATGTTTGGGGAGGGGGCCATGCCTCCTCCTAGCCCATTACAGGCAAAAAGCCCGAGGTTGCAGATATTTGGAGGCAAGCTGCTTTAGAATACAGCTTTTGCCTGGACAGATAACCAAGGGTTAGAAAGGACCACAGCAGATTAAAAAAAAAAAAAAAAAAAAAAGTGTAAAAGTGTATCTGAGGGCCCAAGATACAATACAACAAATAAACTGGTCCCTTTGCTCATGGCTAACTAATGCTCAGCACCATATATGGTCTCTGAATACCTGCCAGGGGGATCCCTGAGCACAAAGACAATCAATAGTAAGCCCTGACCACACAGGTAGGGCATTTGCCTTGCACACAGCTGACCCAGGACAGACCTGAGTTCAATCCCCGGCTTCCAATATGGTCCCCTGAGCCAGGAGTGATTTCTGAGCACATCATGTCAGCAGGTGTGGCCCAAAACAAAAACTAAAACAAAAAAAACAAGAATATCACTTCATTAATAAATCTCTGAATCTGTTGTACCTCTAAAATTGTGAGCTTTATTCCTTTTATAGTGACCTAATTAGCTTTTTTAAAAGAAGCATTCATTTAAGAAGATAGTACTAAAATCAACTTCTGAATCATTCAATTTCTCCCAAAAAGAAAAAAAAAAAAATACTCATACCCAGAGAAGGGCCCACAATTCATAGCTATAGGCAAACTAGCAGTTAACATCAGAAAGAAAGCAAACATGATTTTTTTCATTGAGATTCTATGGTTAACAATACTACTAGTAATGATTCCTAGTGCATATAATTACAGCATCACCAGTATACTCATCTTCCCCCAAAACTCAACACTGTCACATTAGAAATCCAAGGAAGTCTCATTAGAAAGCAAATAAGGTTCTTTAGAGGGGTTAATACTTGAAATCATGCATACCTGAAATCAAGCTAAGTCAGGCCCTCAGGTCAACTGACTGACTTAAACACATTTGACATCATATCAATCTTTGTAAAGCACTATTACATGCTTTTATTATAGTAATTCTGAATTTTACATAAAGGAAAACTTTAAAATCAAAGAGCCACCCACCAAGTGGGAGAAACTATTCACCCAAAACCCATCAGATAAGGGGCTAATATCCAAAATATACAGGGCACTGACAGAACTTTATAAGAAAAAAACATCTAATCCCATCAAAAAATGGGGAGAAGAAATGAACAGACACTTTGATAAAAAAAAAAAAAAAGAAATACAAATGGCCTAAAGGCACATGAAAAAATGCTCTTCATCACTAATCATCAGGGAGATGTAAATCAAAACAACGATGAGATACCATCTCACACCAGAGATTGGCATACATCATAAAGAATGAGAACAATCAGTGCTGGCGGGGATGTGGAGAGAAAGAAACTCTTATCTACTGCTGGTGGGAATGCCATCTAGTCCAACCTCTATGGAAAGCGATATGGAGATTCCTCCAAAATCTGGAAATTGAGCTCCCGTTCGACCCAGCTATTCCACTCCTAGGGATATACCCTAAGAACACAAGAATACAATACAAAAACCCCTTCCTCACACCTATAGTTATTGCAGCACTATTCACAATAGCCAGACTCTGGAAACAACCAAGATGCCCTTCAACAGACGAATGGCTAAAGAAACTGTGGTACATATACACAATGGAATATTATGCAGCCGTCAGGAGAGATGAAGTCATGAAATTTTCCTATACCTGGATGTACATGGAATCTATCTATGCTGAGTGAAATAAGTCAGAGGGAGAGAGAGAGATGCAGAATAGTCTCACTCATCTATGGGTTTTAAAAAAATAAAAGTCATTTTTGCAACAATCCTCAGAGACAATGAGAGGAGGGCTGGAACTTCCAGCTCACTTCATGAAGCTCACTACAAAGAGTGGTGAGTGCAGCTATAGAAATAACTACACAGAGAACTACCATAACCATGTGAATGAATGAGGGAACTGGAAAGCCTGTCTGGAGTACAGGTGAGGGTAGGGTGGGATGCAGGGAGATTGGGACATTGGTGGTGGGAATGTTGCACTAGTGAAGAGGGTGTTCTTTACATGACTGAAACCTAATCACAATCATATATGTAATCAAGATGTTTAAATAAAGGAAAAAAGAAAATCAAAGAATATGGCTGCATAAAGTAAGTTTTGTGTACTATACTTTCTTTATCTATATTATACTATGAATAAATTCTGCAGTTAAGAATAATTCCAGAGGCCGGAGAGATAGCATGGAGGTAAGGTGTTTGCCTTCCATGCAGAAGGATGGTGGTTCGAATCCCACCATCACATATGGTTCCCCCACCCCCACCCCCTGCAGTCTGCCAGGAGCGATTTCTGAGCGTAGAGCCAGAAGTAACCTCTGAGCACTGCCAGGTGTGACTGACCCAAAAACAAAACAAAACAAAAGAATAACTCCAAAGTACAACAGTACTGATATAAAAATTTACTCCAAAATTAATCAGTTTTCTTATGATTTAAAACGGATTCAATTTTCAACTGGCTGGGGCTATAAAGTTCATTAACAAGACTGATCTTCCAGATTTGCCTATATGGGTTACTCCAAATTTAATGTCTTCAAAATATAATACCCTCTCCACTTGCCACAAAAAAAGCTGGCTTGATTTTACTGGTTGAAAAAAAATGTTTCACGATTACACATCTGGCCATAATACCAAACAGTGAGAAAGCACAATAAATTAATTGGAGGAACAAAAGAAAGACATAAAATAACATCACATAAACACAAGGTGGCAGTATTCTACTCTGTTTGCCTATCCAGTACTAAAAACACAAGTTTTAAGTGAAATATTTAGAGTTAGTATTCTTATGAAGAGGTCCCTTATTTATCACTCCAATAAGACATTTTTCCCTTTTCAGTCTCTGTACATATTATTGCTCTAAATTGTTTAACTATTCTGACAGACTTAATCAGATGTGGTTAAAAAAAATTCTAATTCAGGAAAAATACTATATTAAAATAAATTTTATTTCTTCCAAGTTAAACAATGTGAAAAAAGAAAATATGATCTCAGGATATTTTGAAAATTAGGGATAAAGTTGCAAACTTAAGTTCCAATGCTGGGATGAAGTATCAGTTAAATTTAAATTAATCTGTAGTATCATATGTAGTTTAGTATATGTAGTATAATAGAAAAAAATTAAACCATATCAAGGAATTTGTGGTAATTAAAACTTTATTATCTACTTGTACAATATTCCAACAAGACTTAAATAAGCTAAAAAAATCATATATGTAAAATAAAAAATAAAAGTGAAGAGGTTGGAGCAGTGGTACTAGAGGTAAGGTATCTATCTGCCTTGTAAGCACTAGCCTAGGACGGACCGCAGTTCGATCCCCCGGCGTCCCCTATGGTCAAAGCCAGGAGCGATTTCTGAAGGCATGGCTAGGAGTAGCCCCTGAGTGTCAAAGGGGTGTGGCCCAACCCCCCCCCAAAATAAAACAAAAGTGATAAAATCAAGGTTTTATCAATAAAATAAAAGCCTTTAAAAAGATATGCTACAAAATTCCTATACATGAAATAACTCTGGCTTCTATTACTAAAAATCCTTCTGGCTTCTCTTATTATTAATGCCTACTCACATAATTATTTGGTTTTCTGTTTGGGAGTAGCAGCTGGGAAAAATCAGGAGACATAAAGTGCCAGGGAATTAAATCAGAGTCAGGGAGATGCAAGGTAAGCTCCTTAACCTCTACATAATCTGACAGCTATACATTATTTTAGATATTAAAGCAGGGGCCGGCGAGGTGGCACTAGAGGTAAGGTGTCTGCCTTGCAAGCGCTAGCCAAGGATCAGGACCGAGGTTCGATCCCCCGGCATCCCATATGGTCCCCCCAAGCCAGGGGCAATTTCTGAGCACTTAGCCAGGAGTAACCCCTGAGCATCAAATGGGTGTGGCCTGAAAATCCAAAAAATAAAAAATAAAAAAATAAAAAGCTAAAGGTATGCTGAAATACTAACAGTGCTCACTTAGAACATACAGGTGCTTAATAAATGTAACCATTATTTTAGCAGATAATACAATATACAGGAATGATCACATTTCTTCCTATAAAAGCTAATTTAGGGGCCTGGAGAGATAGCATGGAGGTAAGGCGTTTGCCTCTTATGCAGAAGGTGATCGGTTCGAATCCCGGTATCCCATATGGTCCCCTGAGCCTGCCAGGAGTGATTTCTGAGCATAGAGACAGGAGTAACCCCTGAGCGCTGCGGGGTATAGCCCAAAAACCAAAAAAAAAAAAAAAAAAAGCTAATTTAAAGCATTAAGCATAGTTGTGTTGAAGAGAGAGTACATCGGGTAAGGTACCTGCCTTCTATATAGCCAACCCAGGTTCAATACCTGGCACCACAAACTCCACAAGGAGTGATCCCTGTACTCGGAGCCAGAAGTTACCCTGAACATTGCTTAGGATGGCTCAAAATTCCACCACTTCTCGGGACAAAAAAATTTATCATAGTTAACAAGTACTGCATTGCACATTTGAAAACTGCCAAGAGAAAAATAATCTTTTGAAGGTAGGAGAAACGGGAAGATGCATGGAAGGGTTTTATGGCCACACTTCGGCAGTGTTCTGGAATTTTCTCTTGATTCTGCTCAGAGGTCATTCCTAGTGGTGCTTAGAGGATCATGAAGCAGTGTGAAGATCAAAGTGGGATTGGATGCATGTAAAGTAAAGCTCCTAACCCCTTGTGCTATCTCTCTAGCACAGTGCTTTTCAATTATTTTCTGTCATGTTGCCCTAGGAAGAAGAAAACATTTTTTGCGGCCCCCGCGCGGCTATAAATAGTATCTTTATTAAAAACAATTTTAACCTGGGCCAGAGAGATAGCATGGAGGTAGAACGTTTACCTTTCATGCAGGACGGTGGTTTGAATCCCGGCATCCCATATGGTCCCCCGTGCCTGCCAGGGGCGATTTCTGAGCATAGAGCCAGGAGTAACCCCTGAGCACTGCCAGGTGCGACCCAAAAACCAAAACCAAAACCAAAATCCAAAAAAAAAAAAAGACTTTAACCTGCAAAACAAAAATATATAAAATAATTTGAGCTGATTTTTTTTTTTTTTTTTTTTTTTTTTTTTTTGGTTTTTGGGTCACACCAGGCAGTGCTCAGGGGTTATTCCTGGCTCCAGGCTCAGAAATTGCTCCTGGCAGGCACGGGGGACCATATGGGACGCCGGGATTCGAACCGATGACCTCCTGCATGAAAGGCAAACGCTTTACCTCCATGCTATCTCTCCGGCCCCTGAGCTGATTTTTTAATCAGAGATGATGTCTGGATTAATGGCTACAATGAGCACGTTTTGCTCATTTCGAAGCAGGGTTTGAAGCAGGACACAGGAACTCTCAGTTCGAGACATACAGAGACATAAACACGGGGCTTAGCTTGTTATAACAGTGTTTGCCAAGGTCAAACGCGCCCCCACTTTATGGAGCATCGCGTCCCCCTGGGGGGTGCACCCCACTATTTGAGAACCATTGCTCTAGCATGACAGAATCATTTTTTAGATTTTTAAAAATTATTTTAAACACCAACATTTATAAGTGTTCAAAATACAGCTGTTTTGTTTTTATTTTTTCTTCAGTACCCTGTTCTTGTCCAGAGTGATCATTTCCAACTATCACTGTCACAGCGATCCCTTCTTTGACATAACTACACTCCCCACCATCTGTGGTAAGCTTTCTATCTCTAGACTAGTCCTCCTGGCCCCCTTTTGTCTTTGAACATTATTACCATATTATCTTTTATTTTAATATCCCACTAATGAGTACAATCAAGAGAGTAAGTAAATCTTAAAACTTCACATCACAGGAAAAGTCTGTAATCATATGCCTAGAGATGAGAATTAGGTTTATTATGATTATTCAAATGTATACATATTAGACATTATGTTTATTCAAATATATAAACACTGAGACACGCTTGTATACCTAAAACTATATTTCACGCTATAAATAAAATATTATAAATATAAAAGAAAAACATTAGTAATACTTTTCCTTGAAAAATAATGGTATCTGAGTTTATGTTAGAAATAAAAGGAACAATAAGGAAAGAAAACTCCTAAAGTCTGTTTATAACTCTAAATTCTAAACAATCTTCTAATTATACTTTATTTCCCACAGAGAAAAACTGTTTAAGGGATGTGGATTAAATGGTAAAGCACATGGCTTCTGTGTGAGGTTCTAGGTTCAACCCCAGTACCCATTTGCCCCAAACTCTAAACATCTGCTGAATCTGGTCCCTACAAAATGAAAAAAAAAAAAAAAAATCAATCGAAATAGCCAAGAGTCTTGACTTTTTTACTCATCATACATCAGACTATTCATATTCTACATTTAACTTTGGTTACAAGCAAAGTGTAGATAACATGAGTCATATAATACCTAAATATAAGTGACTCTGGAACTGCAATGTTATCTCTGCAATTCTAGATGGTAAGGCTTCTTACAAAAACTTGGAGAGCATCACAGAACACTTCACATTTCATTCTATCACTTTCCCCTCAATATTTCATTTTAAGTTCTAAAGCCCTAGTTACCAGTGTAATAAATATAACTTTTCCAATGAGACATTGGAAAACAAATGAAGTGTGCAATTTAAGATAAAGCTGGGCTGGCCAAAAAGTGGAGGGTAAAGGCTCTTGCTTTGTATACAGACAACCCCACTATCATCAATGGCACCACCTATGGTTGCCCAAACACTACTAGTAGTAGCCCCTGAACACCCTGAGGTATGATCTAAAGTCCCTCCTCCTCCCCCAAAAATAAAGTTGTGAGAATATATAGATAAGGAATTCTCCCATTACTGGGAAGCCATGGAATAGTGATATACTGCATTTTCATAGGAAATGCCATTTCAGTGACCCAGTTCAAAAATCCTGGAGATGATATGATCAGGAGAAATTTATAGAATTCAATTAGGGAACATGCCTGATATATTCTCTGGATCCCTGTTTGTAACGTAGCTAGAAGCATCACAAGAGAAATGGATTAGTGATTTAACTACATTTCATTAAAACAACGCAATGAATTATGTTAAACAAATACAGGAAAAAGAAAAGATTTTTCTAACTATGTGAACACCAAAGGAGGAATAAGAAGATCTATGGCAAAAACCATTAAATCTGGGGCCGGTGAGGTGGTACTAGAGGTAAGCGCTAGCCAAGGAAGGACCACGGTTCAATCCCCCCCCCACCCCCGGCGTCCCATATGGTCCCCCAAGCCAGAGGCAATTTCTGAGCGCTTAGCCAGGAGTAGCCCCTGAGCATCAAATGGGTGTGGCCTCAAACCCCCCCCCAAAAAAATAAACCATTAAATCTAAAATTATACATACCATGAAGTAACAATGCATATTTTACATAACTCATATACATGTGTTTAAAACATTTACAAGTGCCCATGGGAGAGGGCAGACAATCAGAAATGGAAGAAAATAAAATGAGGGGTTTCCCCTTTAATTTCACTTTCCTGTTGTAGTGATGTAGATGGAGAGAAACACACTTGACTTCAATGCCTGTTCACATGTTTCCTGGAGGTCAGCATACAGGAATGCACATTGAGCTGTGGTGCTAATCAGCAGTGGTCCACTTTGTTGTACTGCTTGCTGTATCCTTGCACAAGTGGAACAGCTGAGGAACAGACTATAGAGTCTCCTGCTTGCAAGGCATTTGTTCTAATAAGCTATTCCCAAATTCCAAGTCTTAAATTTGTTCAGAGACAAATAAATGATATGATGTGATATATGTACTAATAAAAAGCATGACAATCACATCACTGCAATTGAAATACTCTGTTTACCCCTTAAATTAATACAGTTTTTTCAGTTTCCAAGGAATATTACTTTTCACATACAAATTTACATGATGACTTTTTTGTAGGTCCCCTAAAGACCCCCTGAGTTATTTAGCAATCTTCTCAGGTTGCTTTGTTATATTTTTGGTTTTGTTTCCTTTTATTTTTTTTGTTTTTTTGTTTTTTGGGGAGCCACACCCGTTTGGTGCTCAGGGGTTACTCCTGCCTAAGCACTCAGAAATTGCCCCTGACTTGGGGGGACCGGGGGATTGAACCACGGTCCTTCCTTGGCTAGCACTTGCAAGGCAGACACCTTACCTCTAGCGCCACCTCTCCGGCCCCTTGTTTCCATTTTTAAAGAGCCACTCCCAAGGTGTGAGGGAAATGAAAGAAATGGAATCCAGGGCATCCTTTATACAAGGCATGAGTTCTGGGCCGGCAAGGTGGCGCTAAAATCAATACCTAATCACAATACTAATAATTACCAAAGATCCTGAGAGTACAAAAATAATCTCAGGTACTCACTTGAAAGCAATGCCCTGGAACTAGGATGTGGCTAGATTGGTAGGCTACCAACAAGTCCTATGCAAGAACCTAGTCTGATCCTCCTACAACACTCAGACCCCCTGAACATCACCAGTGTATGGTTCTCACAACATAAGCAAGCAAACAAAACACAATGCAGCATCGTGAATGCTTTTCTAGTTCTAGCCAAAAAAAATTAGAATCTTGGGATCTACATATTAAACAAATGTAGAAAGCACTAGAGCACCTAGAAAATTCTAAGGCAGGTCATCCACAGACCACATTTAAAGAAGCATTGTCTTCAAACACTAGGAAAAGTTGAAAACAGAAACCCCATCTGCTTAAAGTCACTAAGGATAAAGTTACCCCTACCCAGACCAATCAAAATAAGATGGAACTGAAGCTGAGGGAAAGATGGAAAAAATACAAAGTAGAAAAAACTTTACATGCACTAAGCTATAAGAGATGAACCCAAGCCAAGTTCTGTATCTAAACAACAGTGCAGCAGAAGGGCACAGTAAAGTCACCAGTCAGGAAGATAGGAATAAGATGGTATAGGGTGCGGCGGGTGGGAGGTCTGAGTGACAATAGAGCAGGTATGGCACCTGCATTGTATAGTAAACCAGTTTAAATACTCAACACCCCTAATCCCTGCCAGAAAGATTTCTGAGCACAGAGCTAGGAGTAAGATATAAACACTGATGAATGTAGTCCAAAATTATATGTATGTATGTATGTATGTATGTATGTATGTATGTATGTATGTATGTATGTATTTGTGTGTGTATATTTTTAGGGTACAGGAACTAGAGTTTTGGTGGCAAGATAGGGAGGTAACACAGATCTATACACAAACTTTTTAGTCTCTTGGGGAATGTTTCCAAATTGACAAATGTCGAAAGTCTTAAATATGAGCCTAATGGATACTCTGGGATGCAGCAAAGTCTTATAATATATCAGATAATTTGTCTTTGACACAGGAATGCATTTACCCAATGTTTTAATATTTGTTACCAAGGTAACAAAGCAAACAGAAGGTTCTGTGGTCATGATTCTGTAGAGCACCACAAGGAGTTGCAAAGGAGAATCACCACAGCAGTGGCCACAGTGTGGGATAGAGGGTTGAGGCAGGGGGCTGTAAGAGAGGGAAAGAACTAGAAAAATCGAGGTATGTGGTTTAGTTTGAAAGCAAGAAAAGCAATAGAATGAAGGGGAAACAAGGGTTTCAGGACCAAACAGATATGAGATCACTAATAGTAAGCCAGACAAAGAGGGGTCCACCTACTCTAGCAGCCCGGGAGGTGATGGTGGGGTATATGGGTTGTAGAAAGGGAACTGGGATGGGGGGAGGACATAGTTGGTGATGGGTATTCCCCTGACCCAATGTTAATATGTATCTAAAATACTACTGTGAAAGATATGTAAGCCATTATGGAAAAAAATATGTTTTTAATCAGAAACTTTCTTTGACTTACATGTATTATTATTATATCAATTATATTATATGTTATGTTATATCACTATATTATGTTATGTTAGCTTACCTCATTATGTTGATCAATTTTGTCTTTTGAATAAATTCTTACAATAAAAAAAGAGAAAGAAACCAAGAAGAAATTGCTATTCTTTTCATTCTCTAGGCTTTGTGTGTAGAAAGAGGAAATATGAAAAAACGTGTGTGTGTATATGTGTGTGGTTGTGTGCGAAAGAGAAAGAGAATTCAAGAAGAAATTGCTAATGTTCTCTTCATTCTCTGAATTCTTTCTTTCCTCCCTAAATATTTCAATATTAAAATGTCAAAGTGACTGTATGTCCTGCTATGCTTCCACCTTCAGGAACTATTGCAACTCTGATTTTTTTTAACTTATTTATTGATTGATTGGTTGGTTTCTGGGCCACACCCAGGGGTGCTCAGGGGTTACTCCTGGCTCTCAGAAATCACCCCTGGAAAGCCAGGGGACCATATAGGATACCGGGAATCAAAGTGGGTCCCCCTCCCAGATCAGCTGAATGTAAGGCAAATGCCCTACCACTGTGCTATCTCTCCGGCCCCAACAGCTCTTTCTATAAAGCAAATGTCCTCAAACTTTTTAATCAGGGGGTGAGTTCACTGTCCCTCAGATTGTTGGAAGGGCAGACTATAGTTTAAAAAAAAACTATCATAACAATGTGAATAAATGAGGGAAGTAGAAAGCCTGTCTCGAGTACAGGTGTGGGGGGGATGGGGAGGAGGGAGATCTGGGAAATTGGTGGTGGGAATGTTGCAATGGTGAAGGGGCGTGTTCTTTACATGACTGTAATCATACAACTATAATCATGTTTGTAATCACGGTGTTTAAATAAAGATAATTATAAAAAAAACCTATGAACAAATTCCTATGCATACTATACATATTTTAAAGTGGAAGAAAAAAAAACTTAGCAGTATTTCAATGGGAACTAAGGGCCAGTTTTTGGTGGGCCACAGTTTGAGGACTCCTACCTGAGACTGAGAGTAATCACCAAGAAACAGAGAGAAAGAGTGGAGGCAGAGAGTGAGGTACACATCCCACACGTGTGCATTGCAGATCTGGGACAATTTGGCTGCCAAGCAAGAGAGAAAACAATGCCCGTGGGCCATACTTTCATTACCTCTGCAAAGTTTACTGCAAAACTAGTAGTATTGCATAATGCCATAAAACCAAGAACTATACAATCATCATCTCATACCTTTCTCATGTTAATCCCATTATTAACCCTTCTTAAATTAAAAATAAAATGGCTCAGAAAGATTCAGTAATGTGTCCAGGGTCACACAAACAAGATATGATATAGCTAAGATTTAAATCTACATTTCCTATCTGTAACACAAGACAAAGCTAATAGTACTTCCTTGGAATTGCACAGTGATCAAACTAGAGATTTTCTTCGTAATCCTCTCATAAAAAGAAAAAAAAAAAAAACACTCATACCTTATTTAAAAAAGAAAAACAAGTCAATATCACTCATGGACACAGATATAGAACTCCTCCCCCCACCCCCCGCTTTTTTCTGGTTTGAAGGCCACACCTAACGGCACTCAAGTATTACTCCTGGCTCTGTGCTCAGAATCATTCCTGACAGGCTCAGGGGACCATATGGGATAGCAGGGAAAGAACCTGCGTCAGCTGTTTGCAAGGTAAACACCCTACCCACTGTGTTATCGCTCAAGCCCCCAGAAAAACCCTTTTACTGTTTTTTTTAATATATACTTAAAGGACGGTGGTTTGCAAAGTTATTGATAGTTGGGCTTAAGGCATATAGTACTTCTTTTTTTTAATTAATTTATTTAAACACCTAGTTACAAGATTGTTCATAATACAGTTTCTTTTTTCTCAATTGCAGAGTTGTTCATGATTGTGTACCAGTCATACACCCTCCACCATAGTATATTTTCTGCCACCAATGTCTCCAGTTTCCCTCCCAAGTCTTTCCTTTCTAGGGCAAACATTTTTCTTTTACCTCTCTCTTTTCCTTTTATATACTGTGATTTGCAATATTGTTACAATGGGGTATCATAGGCATATAATACTTCAACACCAATCCCAACACCATTGTTCACTTTCATCACCAGTGCTCCCATACTCCATCACCCCGCTCCCACCATCCACACATACCTCTTCTACCCCATCTGCCAATCTGGCAGCATATTAGAAAAGTTTGGTGGTTGCAGCTTAGATTTCATGTTTTCAGCATTGAGTGTGCTTTGGATATATAGCTCTCCCACTCTCCCACACCACTAATATAACCTACGTCCTGACTCCTTTCCCCAATCACTTCCCTTTCTCATTTTTCCTTCCCATCTTGATTTCTTTTCTTTTGTTTTTGTTTGTTTGTTTGTTAGTTTGGGGTCACACCCGGCAGCGCTCAGGGGTTACTCCTGGCTCTACGCTCAGAAATCGATCCTGGCAGGCTCGGGGGACCATATGGGATGCTGAGATTTTAACCACCGTCCATCTGCATGCAAGGCAAACACCCTATCTCCATGCTATCTCTCTGGCCCCTTGATTTCTTTTTTTCTTTGTTCTCCTCCTTCCAAGGTTCTAGGGTCAAGGATAATGTAGGCACCCCCTTTACATTTTATTAACTATATTATATTTACATAAAATGAAATTTACATTACAATTATTTCATATACAACAGGTAAATGAGATTATCATGTGTTTGTCTTTATTCTTCTGGCTTCACTCGACATAAAAAAAAAGCCTGCTTTTTAAATTAATGTTTAAGATTAGAATGGACCTGAGTGACATCTTGACCTATTTACTGTCTCTTTTTTTTTTTTTTGTATTTTTTTGGTTTTTGGGTCATACCCAGCAGTGCTCAGGGGTCACTCCTGGCTACACACTCAGAAATTGCCCCTGGTGGGCTCGGGGACCATATGGGATGCCGGGATTCGAACCACCGACCTTCTGCATGAAAGGCAAATTCCTTACCTCCATGCTATCTCTCTGGCCCCAATTTACTATCTTTTTAGTAATAAACAAAAGCAGAGAAATTCTTATTTAATTATAAAATTAGTTGTAAGAGACTCAGAACTGGGGCCAGCGAGGTGGCGCTAGAGGTAAGGTGTCTGCCTTGCAAGGTTCGGCATTCCATATGGTCCCCCCAAGCCAGGGGCGATTTCTGAGCGCTAAGCCAGGAATAACCCCTGAGCATCAAATGGGTGTGGCCCTAAAAAAAAAAAAAAAAAAAAGAGACTCAGAACTAGCACCTGCATCTCTAAGCAATCAATGCTCTTTCAGAGAGCCATGTTGGCAGGCAGACCAGTCTGTGCTCTGGTAAGCATGAGGAGAGTCGTTTAAATAACGTTTTTATATATTTTTAATATAATTTTTATTTTAATCATAGTGGCTTACATATCGTTCACAGTAATATTCCAGGTACATATTAACATTGAATCAGGGGAATTCCCACCACCGAATTGTCCTCCCTCTACCTCCGCTCCCATCCTGCCTCCCATATCCACTCTCACCCCAGGGGCTGCTAGAATGAGTGATCCCCTCTGTGTCTAGTTTATTACTTAGTGGTCTTATAACTGTTTGGTCTTGGTACCTCCATTACTTCCTCCTCTAATTGGGAGGCGGGACTAGATAGTTCAAGTTATGTGGTTTTGTTTGAGGAAGAGAAAAGCAATAAAATGGGGTAAAAATCAACTACACCGACTATAGGCAGAGTCCTTCTAGAAGCTCTCCTCCTTGGTTTGAGAGACGAAGGGGAAAAAAGAAGGTGAAACACCACAACAGTTCAAAAAGAAGTATCAAATAAGATATCCAGTGAGCACTGCAGCAATAAAGATATGCACCACATAATTGCCATGGTCATGAGATAGAAAACATGGCAGAGCACAAAAAGGAAGAGAAAAGAAGAAAAAGTAAATATGTTTTTATATATGTTTGTTATTTTCTAAAAAGACTAGAAATGTAATAATTTTCACAAGTATTCTGTTACTTATGTTTTTCTGATAATTCCATTGCCATTTAGTTGTAACAAGCAATATATAATAAATTATTTTGTACCTGTAAGGGGACAGGCTTATGGGTAGTAGGAAACTGGGGACAACAGTAAAGGGAATGTTATACTGGTGGCAGAATTGGTGTTAGAATATTGAAAGCCATAGACAACTGTATAATGAATGACTTTGTAAACCACAGTGTTTGAAGGGGTCTACTCTAAGCCAAGAAAGACAATAAACACTTAAAATAAGATGACACTTAATCGCATAGCAATCATCTCTCAACATCAATGGACTAAATGCAACAGTTAAGAGACATAGAGTGACAAAATAGATCAAAATGTTGGATCCAACATTCTGCTGCCTACAAGAAACACATCTGAATAGTCAGAGCAAACATAAGACTGAAAGTCAAAGGTTAGTTGACAATAATTCAAGTAAACTCCCTTAAAAAGCCTGGGGTGCCATACTAATATCAGACAACACAGACTTAAAGCTTAAAAAAGGTTATAAGAGATACAGATGAACATTTCTTTTTTCTTTTTTTCTTTTATTTTTTTATTGAGACCATTGTGAATTACAAGTCTTTGACAGTTGTATTTTAGGCACTTAGTGACAGTGAATTAGGGCCATTCCCACCACCAGTGTTGACCTCCCTGCACCCTAGTTCCCTGCATGCATCCATACCTCCACCCCTAGCTCCCAGGACTACCATTTTGTGTCTAGCTTGCTGTAGTTTGAGTTTCTTGATTCTGTTATTGTTGACTTTGACATGGGTATTTACATCTGACCTCTCCCCCCTTCCCACTCAATGCTCCTGAAACTGCTTGGCCCCCAGACCCAATCCACTTTTGTTTTGTTTTGTTTTGTTTTGTTTTGTTTTGGGGACAAAACCAGTGATGGTCAGGGGTTACTCCCGACTATATGCTCAGAAATCGCACCTGACTTGGGGAACCATATGGTATGCTGCGGGATAAAACTGCGGTCCAGGTCCATCCTAGGTCAGCCATGTGCAAGGCAAATGCCCTACCGCTGCACCACCACTCCAGCCCAGCAATCCACTTTTTTTTTTCTTTCCTCAATTTGTAGAAAGACACAGAAATATGATTGAAATGACTCAAGTTCTATGACTCTATGGAAAAGGCTGGAGCCCCTATCAAGAATATAAATTTAAAAAAAAAAATAGGAGAGGAAGAGAAGCAGATGTAGCTTTTTTTTTTTTTTTTTTTTTTTTTTTTTTTTTGCATAGGCACAGAAAATATAGGGGAAATTAGAAAGGAAATTCTGTTGGCCTAAGAAATTTAGGGTGTCTCCACCCACATAGCAAACTGTCAAAAGACTGACTACAGGCTCTGGGCTTGTTGGCTGTCCAATCCCAATGTCTCTTTTATGGTCCCAAAGAAAGTTCTGCTCAGTCACAGTTGTCAGTCTTCTGTAGTTAGCAATCTTGGTTTTTGCACAGGTTATAGGATAAAGTCTTTCTTTGTAGACCCAGGAAAAATACTTAGTTGTGGTTGTTGTAGTCAGTCTTGTGTACTTAGAGATCTGGTTCTTGCAGAGATCCTAAGACAGAGCATCTTCTGATTTCATCTCACCATTGTGTGGTGATGTAGGGCAACCTGCCTGTAGATCAAGTTGTTGCTGTTTCCTTGTCATCATCAGGGTGTTTTACTGACCTACCCTGGAGTAGGTTGGTGCCAGGGCTGACACACAGGCCTCCCCCAGGGGGAGTTTGATTCCTGGTGCCATAAACTCTGCAGGTACCAATGTTGAGATATGAGGTTTGGGATTAGATGGTAGATGTCAGAGGTGAGTCAAACTGCCACAGACTGATTCCTGCTGATTTCTGCTGGGTGTCAAGAGCGCAGCCGCTCTGCTTCACTTCTCAGCCACGCTATCTTCTAACTAATAAATACCACCACAACACATAGAAAAGGCCACAATACGGTGTGACAATGGGGAAAACTTGCAGGCAAACAACATGCACAGAGAATGAAGATGATAGCTCTGATGACCCAAAAAACACCAATTATCTGATTAACCTCTCAGATAAGGAGTTTAAAATAGAAATATGGAGGATCCTCATGGAAATCAAAGAAAACATAGCTCTAGCTCAGGGTCTCAAACTCAATTTACCAGTGGGCCGCAGGACGCAAAGTCAGGGTGATCCTTGAGTGCAAAGTCAGTAGTAAGCCTTGAACATTGGGGGTGTGACCCAAACAACTAGAACAAAACAAAAAAAGATTCCTCTAGGGCAGGGCCACAAAATGTTGTACGGAGGGCCGCAAATGGCCTGTGGGCCGTGAGTTTGAGACCCCTGCAGCTGAACAGAACACAAAGATAGAAATCAGAAAACTCCAAACTGAAATAACAGATCTGAAAAACACGGTAGTTCAACTGAAAAACTCAATGGTAAGCCTCTCCAGCAAGGTAACACAGCAGCTGAGGACAGAATCAGTAAACTGGAAGATCGAATACAGAAAAATTCCATGCAGCAAAAGATATTGAAAAGAACCTTCAGGCAAACGATCAGACAATGAAAAAAGTAATAAAAGAATATGAACAGATGAAAATAGAAATCTTCAATAAACTCAAAAGTGAAGAGTTACTAATCTGGTTGTGACACCTTACAGAGTTTATTACCTTTATAATAACCTGCATGGAGAGCTATTTTATACAAAGATCAACATTTCTTTCAAGACAAGAGCTAACTAAGCAAAATTTTACAATTTGGGCAGAAGAGCAGAGAAACACACAGCAGAAAAAGTCTGGCTGTGGGTGTCACCAAGCAGTAAGGTGAGCCCTCTGGCCTGCGGAGGCTCCGCCCTGCTGTGTCTTTGATCACTCTGAGGACTTCAAGGAAAATCTTTGCTGTGCCTGTCTGTGTTTCTTGAATACCTGAAGCTCTCCTTCAGAGGCCTAGGGAGCGCACCCCAAAAATAATTGTCAACTAGAGACAGCAGAAGAGCATTCCCTTCGTGGCTACACACTCTTTCTAGACAATGAACCCCACCACAACACACAGGAAAAACCACACTACAAGCGTGACAATGCGGAAACCTTGCAGGCAAACACCATGCACAGAGAATGAAGATGATAGCTCGGATGACCTAAAAAATTCCAACCATCTGATTAACCTCTCGGATAAGGAACTTAGAATAGAATTATGGAAGATGTTTGTAGAACTCAAAGAAAGCATAGATCTGAACAGAACACAAAGACAGAAATGAGAAAACTCCAAACTGAAATAACAGATCTGAAAAACACGGTAGCTCAACTGGAAAACTCAGCGGATGGCCTCTCCAGCAGTGGCTGAGAACAGAATCAGCATACTGGAAGATGAGATGCAGAAAAACTCAACATAGCAGAAGAAATTGGAAAAGAACCTTAAGACAAACGATCAGGAAATGGAAAAAGTACTCAAGGAATGAGAACAGATGAAAATAGAAATCTTTGATAAACTCAACAGAAACAACATAAGAATCATTGGAGTCCCAGAGGCCCAGGTAGGAGATCTCCAGGAAGAATCAACTGTCAAAGACATCATCAAAGAGATACTCCCAGAGTTAAAGACTACATGCAATCAAACCCTGCATGCCCGAAGAGTACCAGCTAAAAGAGACCCAAAGAAAAACACCCCAAGACACATCCTCGTTACAATGACAAATCCCACAGATAGAGATAGAATACTGAAAGCAGCAAGATCAAAATGGGAATTACATTCAAAGGAGCATCCCTAAGACTTACAGCAGACATGTCACAAGAAACTCTCAAGGCCAGAAGACAGTGGTGGGATATTGTGACAAGACTGAATGAAATGAATGCCTCACCGAGAATACTGCACCCAATCCAAATCACATACAGGTTTGAAGGAAGGATACATAGCTTCATGGATAAACAACAGCTCAGAAACTTCACAGATGAAAAACCAGCCTTAAAGGAAAAACTAACAAGTCTACTCTAAGACAAGAGAGACCAACAAACACAGCAAACTTATCTACAAAGATGACATTAAATCCTATGACAATCATCTTCCTCAATGTCAATGGACGAAATTCAACAATTAATAGACACATAGTGGCAAAATAGGTCAAAAAGATGAATCCAACTTTCTGCTACCTACAAGAAACACATAGTCAGAACAAACATAGACTCAAAATCAAAGGCTAGAGGAAAATCATCCAAGCAAACAACACCCTCAAAAAAGCTGGGGTGGCCATATTAATATCTTACGACTCCAACTTTATACTCAGAAAAGTTGTAAGGGACAAAGATGGACACTATGAACTAATCAAGGGATATGTGCAACAAGAAGAAATCAGACTATTAAACATATATGCACCCAATGAGAGATCAGCAAATTATCTAATACAATTACTGACAAATCTGAAAGAAGACATCAACATAATACAATAACTGTGGGAGACCTCAACACGGCCCTATCAACACTTGATAGGTCAACCAGACTGAAACCCAATAAAAACATACTAGCCCTGAAAAGAGTAATAGAAGAAAGAGGACAAGTAGATATACATACATATATATATATATATATATATATATATATATATATATATAGGACACTCCACCCCAAAAAACCTGGATACACATTCTTCTCCAATGTACATGGGTCATTCTCCAGGATAGACTACATGCTGACACACAAAACATACCTCCATAAAATCAAGAGGATAGAAATCTTGCAGTCTACCTTTGCTGACCACAAGGCTCTGAAATTAGATGTGAACTACAAAGGCACACAGAAGAAAAACTTTAACAATTGGAAATTAAACAGACTGCTACTGAACAACCAGTGGGTCCAAGATGAAATCAAAGAGGAAATCAAAACTTTCCTGGAAACAAATGATAATGAGCACACAAACTGCCAGAATCTATGAGAACAACAAAAGCGGTCCTGAGAGGAAAATTTATAGCTTTACAAGCACACATCAGGAAGAAAGAAGGGGCATACCTGAATAACTTAATGAAGCAGCTCATAAAATTAGAAAATAACCAACAAAGAAAACCAAAAATAGAAAGAAAGAAAGAAAGAAAGAAAGAAAGAAAGAAAGAAAGAAAGAAAGAAAGAAAGAAAGAAAGAAAGAGAAAGAAGAGAAAGAAAGGAAAGAAAGAAAGAAAGAAAGAAAGAAAGAAAGAAAGGAAGGAAGGAAGGAAGGAAGGAAATAACAAAGCTGAAAGCAGAAATCAATCAAGTGAAAAGCCAAAAATCAATCCGAAAGATCAACGAAAGCAGAACTTGGTTCTTTGAAAAAATAAACAAGATTGATAGACCATTGGCAAAACTCACAAAGAAAGAGAGAGAGAAAACTGATAACCCATATTAGAAATGAAAAGGGAGAGATCACGACAGATATTGCAAAGATCCAAAGGGTAATCAGAGATTACTTTGAGAAACTTTATGCTACTAAACATGAAAACCTAGAAGAAATGGAAAAATTCTTGGACACTTATAACCTTCCACAGTTAAGTAAGAAGAATGTAACATATCTAAACACCCCCATCACTATTGAGGAAATTGAAACTGTAATCAAATATCTGCCCAAAAAGAAAAGCCCAGGCCCAGATGGATTTACTAATGAATTCTTTCAAACCTTTCAAGAGGAGCTACTACCAATCCTAGTCAGGCTCTTCCATAAAATTGAAAAAATGGGAACACTACCAAACAGCTTTTATGAAGCAAAACATCACCTTGATACCAAAACCAGACAGAGATGCTGCCAAAAAAGAAAATTACAGACCAATATCCCTGATGAATGCAGATTCAAAGATCTACAACAAAATCCTGGCAAATAAGATCCAATGCATTATCAAGAAGATCATACACTACGACCAAGTAGATTTCATCCCAGGAATGCAAGGATGGTTTAACATCTGTAAATCTATCAACATCATACACAACATCAACAAGAAGAAAAATAAAAATGACATGATCATATCAATAAAAGCAGAGAAAGCATTTGATAAAGTCCAACACCCATTCTTGATCAAAACTCTCAGCAAGATGGGAATGGAAGGAACCTGTCTCAATCTAGTTAAAGCCATCTATCACAAGCCAATGGCAAATTATCCTCAATGGAGAAAAACTAAAAGCCTTTCCTCTAAATTCTGGTATAAGACAAGGCTGTCCTCTCTCACCACTCCTCTTCAACATAGTGGAAGTGCTTGCTACAGCGATCAGGCAAGAAAAAGATATGAAGAGAATCCAGATAGGAAAGGAAGAAATCAATTTCTCACTGTTTGCAAATGACATTATACTCTACTTAGAAAACCCTAAAGACTCTACCAAAAAGCTTCTAGAAACAATAGGCTCATATAGTATGGTGGCAAGCTACAAAATTAACACACAGAAATCAATGGCCTTTTTATACACCAATAATGATAGGGAAGAGATGAATGTCAAGAAGGCAATCCCATTCACATTAGTGTCACACTAACTCAAATATCTTGGAGTCAACTTGACAAAAGATGTGAAGGACCTATACGAGAAAACTATAAAGCCCTGCTCCAAGAAATAAGAGAAGACACTCGAAAATAGAAACACATAACCTGCTCATGGATTGGCAGGATTAACATCATTAAAATGGCAATACTCCCTGAAGCATTATACAGATTTAATGCAATCCCTCTAAAAATACCCATGACATTCTTCAAAGAAGTGAATCAAACACTTATGAAGTTCATCTGGAACAATAAACACCCTCGAATAGCTAAAGCATACCTAGGGAAAAGGAAATGGAAGGCATTACTTTCCCCAACTTTAAACTGTACTACAAAACAATAGTTATCAAAACAGCATGGTATTGGAATAAAGACAGACCCTCAGATCAGTAGAATAAGCTTGAGTTCTCAGACAATGTTCCCCAGACATACAATCACCTAATTTTTGACAAAGGAGCAAGAAATTCTAAGTGGAGCAGGGAAAGTCTCTCAACAAGTGGTGCTGGCAGAACTGGTTAGCCACTTGCAAAAAAGTAAACATAGACCCCCAGTTAACATCATGTATGAAGTTAAAATCCAAATGGATTAAAGACCTTGATATCAGACCTGATACCATAAGGTATATAGAACAACACATCGGTAAAACACTCCATGACATTGAGACTAAAGGCATCATCAAGGAGGAAACTGCACTCTCTCAACAGACGGGAATACATTAAGCTGAGAAGCTTCTGCACCTCAAAAAAATAGTGCTCAGGATACAAGAGACACCCACCGTGTGGGAGAAACTATTCACCCAACACCCAAATATCCAAATATCCTAATATCCAAAATATACAGGGCATTGACAGAACTTTACAAGAAAGAAACATCTAATCCCATCAAAAAATGGGGAGAAAAAGTGAACAGACACTTTGATAAAAAAAAAAGAAATACAAATAGCCAAAAGGCACATGAAAAAATGTTCCTCATCACTAATCATAAGGGAGATGCAAATCAAAACAACGATGAGATACCATCTCACACTACAGAGACTGGCACACATCACAAAGAATGACAACAGTCAGTGCTGGCAGGAATGTGGAGAGAGAGGAACTCTTATCCACTACTGGTGGGAATGCCATCTAGTCCAACCTCTATAGAAAGCGATATGGAGAATCTTCCAAAATCTGGAAATTGAGCTCCCATTTGACCCAGCTATTCCACTCCTAGAGATATACCCTAAGAACACAAGAATACAACACAAAAACCAGTTCCTCACACCTATATTTATTGTAGCACTATTCACAATAGCCAGGCTCTGGAAATAACTAAGATGCCCTTAAACAGACGAATGGCTAGCAGTGGTCCTCAAACTATGGCCTGCGGACAACATATTGTATTTGTATGTTTTGTTTCTTCATTGCAAAATAAGATAGATGCAGTGTGCATAAGAATTCGTACATAAGTTTTGTTTTTACTATAGTCAGACCCTCCAATGGTCTGAGGGACAGTGACCTGGCCCCATTTAAAAAGTTTGAGGACCCCTGGGCTAAAGAAACTGTGGTACATATACACAATGGAATATTATGCAGCCGTCAGGAGAGATGAAGTCATGAAATTTTCCTATACATGGATGTATAGGAAATACATGGAATAGGAAATACATGGAATCTACCATGCTGAGTGAAATAAGTCAGAGGGAGAGGAAATAGACGCAGAATAGTCTCACTCATCTATGGGTTTTAAGAAAAGTAAAAGTGATCTTTGCAACAATCCTCAGAGACAATGAGAGGAATGCTGGAACTTCCAGCTCACTCCCTGAAGCTCACCACAAAGAGTGGTGAGTGCAGTTATAGAAATAACTACACTGAGAACTACCATAACCATGTGAATAAATGAGGGAACTGGAAAGCCTGTCTGGAGTCCAGGTGGGGGTGGGGTGGGATGAAGGGAGATTTGAGACATTGGTGTTGGGAATGTTACACTGGTGACAGGGTGTGTTCTTTACATGACTGAAACCTAATCACAATCATTTGTAATCAAGATTTTAAAGAAAAAAAATATTTAAAAAAAAGTTAATGGTTCAGATCCATGACACCTTTCAACCAGAAAACTTGATATTAGATATTTAGTGTCCCTGCACTTTAGGAATTGCTCTACTTTGAACAACTTTTTCCATAATCTTTCAATAGCACGTTCTCCTCATATAATTTTGTATTTTACATTTTAAATTGAACATCAAAGATATACTATCATGCTTGGTTAAAAAACAAAACAAACAAACAAAATAAAAACAGCAGACTCTAATAAGAAACTGAAACAGCTTTCAGATTCTTAGTCCTAATTTCACCCAGAAGTCAACCTCCATTCCTATCATTGGCATCTCTGGTACAACTGTATGCTTTTCTATTTTGGCTTTGCTCAACTTAATTTTTTGCCTTTTTTATATCTTTATTTAAATGTTTATAAATGATTGTAGTTGTGTTTCAGACATGTAAAGAACACTCCCCTTCACCAGTGCAACATTCCCATCACCAATGTTCCAAATCTCCCTCCTCCCCATCCCACCCTCACCTGTAATCTATACAGGCTTCCTACTTCCCTCATTCATTCACATTGTTATGATAGTTCTCAATATAGTTATTTCTCTAACTGCACTGATCACTCTTTGTGGTGAGGTTCATGTCGTGAGCTGGACCTTCCAGCCCTCCTCTCTTTTGTCTCTGAGAATTATTGCAAAAATGTCTTTTATTTTTCTTAAAACCCATAGATGAGTGAGACTATTCTGCGTCTCTCTCTCTCTCCCTCTGAATTATTTCAGTCAGCATGATAGATTCCATGTACATCCATGTATAGGAAAATTTCATGACTTCATCTCTCCATTGTATATCTGTACCAGTTTCTTTAACCATTCATCTGTTGAAGGGCATCTTGGTTGTTTCCAGAGTCTAGCTATTGTAAATAGTGCTGCAATGAATATAGGTGTAAGGAAGGGATTTTTGTGTTGTATTTTTGTGTTCCTAGGGTATATCCCTAGGAGTGGTATAGCTGGATCGTATAGGAGCTCAATTTCCAGTTTTTGGAGGGATCTCCATATCGCTTTCCATAAAGGTTGGACTGGACAGCATTCCCACCAGCAGTGAAAGTGAATTCCTTTCTATCCACATTCCTGCCAGCACTGCTTGTTCTCATTCTTTGTGATATATGACAATCTCTGTGGCATGAGATGGTGACTCATAGTTGTTTTGATTTGCATCTCTCTGATGATTAGTGATGTGGAGCATTTTTTCATGTGCCTTTTGGCCATTTGTATTTCTTCTTTGTCAAAGTGTCTGTTCATTTCTTCTCCCATTTTTTTGATGGGATTAGATGTTTTCTTATTGTAAAGTTCCATCAGTGCCTTGTATATTTTGGATATTAGCCCCTTATCTGATGGGTATTGGGTGAATAGTTTCTCCCCCCACTCAGTGGGTGGCTCTTGTATCTTGGGTACTATTTCCTTTGAGGTACAGAAGCTTCTCAGCTTAATGTATTCCCATCTGTTTATCTCTGCTCCCACTTATTTGGAGAGTCCTATTTCCTTCTTAAAGATGTTTTAGCCTAATGTCATAGTGTTTTTACCTGTGTGATGTTCTATATATCTATGGTTTCATCTGATATCCAGGTCTTTAATCCATTTAGATTTGACTTTTGTACATGGTGTTTAGCTGGGGGTCTAAGTTTGCTTTTTTGCAAGTGGCTAACTAGTTATGCCAACACCACTTGTTAAAGAGGCTTTCCTTGCTCCCTTAGGATTTCTTGCTCCTTTATCAAAAACTAGGTGATTGTATGTCTGGGGAACATTCTCTGAGTACTCAAGCCTATTCCACTGATCTAATGGTCTGTCTTTATTCCAATACCATGCTGTTTTGATAACTATTGCTTTGTAGTACAGTTTAAAATACTGAAAATCAGGAGTTACTTTAAGAAAAAAAATTACCATCCATAAAATATGAAGGCAAAGCACAGAAAACTAGAATGTGTACTCTAAAAATAATGGCTGGTGACAGGTAAAAACTTAGAAATAAAAATCAAAAGCATACTATCAGTTTAATAGTTTTGTTTTAAGCCACAAATACATGGTTAAAAAACAACAACCAAATATTGCTGAAATTAAGAAAAATTAAAGGAGAAAGTGCTACTAACAAAATATGTATTTTGGAGGCTGGAGAAAATAGTTAAACAGGCTAGTGTGGGAGAACAGAGTTCAGTCTCCAGAACTACATATGATCCTCCAATCACTGCCAGAAAGAATGAACCCTAGGCAACATAATGGCAACAATCCTGAGCAACAAAAAATGTGGTCCAAAAACAAAACCTTAAACTTTGCTTTAACTTTTACTTCAAAAGAGATCATCACCATGTCAAAATACAAGATAGAAAGATTAATAAGTCCATTAAAAGGGAATATGAGGGGTCGGAGAGATAGCATGGAGGTAAGGCGTTTGCCTTTCATAAAGGTCATTGGTTCGAATCCCGGCGTCCCATATGGTCCCCATGCCTGCCAGGAGCAATTTCTGAGCATGGAGCCAGGAGTATCCCCTGAGCACTGCTGGGTGTGACCCAAAAACCACACACACAAAAAAAGGCAAAACAAAAGGGAATATGAAAAAGTACTTTTTTTGGTTTGTTTTTTTTGTTTATTGGGCCACACCTGATGATGCTCAGGGGCTACTCCTGGCTATGCGCTCAGAAATCGTTCCTGGCTTAGAGTACCATATGGGACGCCGGGGGATCAAGCCGTGGTCTGTCATAGGCTAGCATGGGCAAGGCAGACGCCTTACCACTTGTGCCACCGTGAAGTACTTTTTTTCAGGGGTGTGGGGGTCACACGCAGCAGCGCTCAGGTTAATCCTGGTTCTATACTCAGAAATCACTCCTGGCAGGCTCAGGGGACCATATGGGATGCCGGAATTAGAACCACCGTCCTTCTGCATGCAAGGCAAATGCTTTACCTCTATGCTATCTCTCTGGCCACTCTGCAAAGTACTTTTAAGAGTTAAAATATTAATTCAAAAGTTCCCCTCAAACTTAGTCCTATACTAAGCTCCTCCCCTCATGGGGAGTTTTCCATTTCATTTCTCTTCTACTTTCCAATAAACTTTTCTACTTTCTTTAAAAAAGAAAAAGAAAAAAGAGCTCCTCGATAGAGTGATATCTAATAAAAATTTTATTTCAAAATGACACCACTGGATTTCTTTAAATGTATAAGACACAAAAAATAAACAAGATAGCAACAAAGATCCAAAGGCAACATAACAGGAAATCTGACCCCCACACATAATTAAGTTGGAGACAGGAACTATGGTGGAAGGGCACTGGTATTCCTGGCATTGGGAGAAGGAGGTGGGAACGCTGGTGATGAATATAGTGTTACAATTATATGCCTAAGAAATCTTATTAACAGCACTGTAAACATAGATCTCAATCAATTTTAAAATGCTTAAGGGGCTGAAGAGATAGTACAGAAGTTAATGACTTACCTTGCATATGGCTAACCTGGGTTCAATACCCAACACTCCATATGGTCCCCCAAATACTGCCAGAAGCAACCCCTAAGGTAAAGCCAGGAGTAAACTCTGAACACAGTCAGTTGTGGCCCCAAAATTAATAATAATAAAAGACAAAAACTGGCTAGAGAAAAGAATATAAAGATAAATATATGACAAGTATGAATAATAAAAAGTTAATGGTAGAATCTAAGCAGCACTAATGTTGGTTTGTTTTCTGCTTTTCCTGGGGTTTTTGTTTGTTTGGGGGCTATATGGGGTGGTGCTCACAGGTAACATTCTGGCTTTGTTCTTAGGACTTACTACTCCTGGTGGGCTAAAGGGATCATATGAGAAGCCAGGGATCAAAGTCAGGTAGTACATGCTGTACTACCACTCCAGCCCGTTTATTTTAAAACTACTCTGAAATACATAAAATTATCAAAATAATATGTTGGGAGAAAAAAATTATTTGATCCTAAAAGTATATCACCTCATATAAAGGGATTTGCACCAACAGTAAGTAGGAGTCAAATGTCTAAGATTGTATGCTTCATTACTGATAATAGTCGTTGTCAAAAATGACACATCTAACTCATTTACCTCAACTCTCCCTTCTCAATTCTCAAAGCTCTACAGGGTTAAAACAGTTTCCAGGGATCCCTACAATTATACACTAATTTTCACTATTAACAACTGAGGCCCAAAAAATTCCTTTAGTACCTGAATTTCTGGAAAGCTACTTTCTTAAATTGTAAGACATAAATCTACACAAACACCATGGCAATCTTTATCTCAATATTTCAATCATTTTCTATTCTTCTTTGAAAGGAGATATAAGTTCAAACAAGCAATTATCCTTTATTTTTTCCTCTATACTACTAATGTAAATGAAAGATCTATTCCAAAGTTCTTTGAGCCATTAAAAGCTGTTCTAAATATGCCTTAGGAAAAATGCTAACGGTTTCATTGTAAAGCACATACCATAATTGAGAACAAATATAGCACAGTTCAGGTTAAATCCGTAGTGCATAACATATAATGCTTGTTGAGTCACTGATGAGGCTGTACTTTAGTATTTCTTGACATGGAAATTATAACACAAAATAGTTAAGAGGTCTGCCTTCACACGTGCAAATCATAAAATCACCTCTAATCTCTAATTATAGCTTGGATGTTTTCTTTATTTATATTTCCTACTATTTCTTTTTTAAGTAACTGAAATATGTAACATTTCAAAATAAATTATTTATTCCTCCCTTGTTTTATGACAATGAAAATAATTGCCAGATATTCTATTCTACAGCAATCAAAATAAGACTTCTTAAAAAGTTGAACAGATAGTTGAAGAGCCCCATCATTACTCAGAAAAGTATCCTATCAAGTTTAAAAACTATTACTGTATTTTCCATATTCTCACCCTAATACTTTCGATTCTGTTCTCATCAAATGCTCTTATTTTCACCTTCAGAGTAAAAATTTTGTGTGTGTGTGGGGGGGGGGGGCTTCAATACAATGTTTGTTTGCGGGGCCATAGCTAGTATTGCTTGGGCATAAACTTAGGTCTGTCCACTCCTAGCAATGTTTAGAGGACCATATGAAGTGCCAGGAAGAAAACTGGGGTGAGCCACTTACAAGGCAAGTGCCTCAAGCCCTGTACTATCTCTCAGGCCCTCCTCATTTTGGTATCATCATTGACAATAGTACTGAAGTATTATTTTAGTTGAGCTGCTACATTTCATGCACAGGTACTTTATTAATCCCTCTGATCAGTGTTTTACAAATCCATCACCATTATCTCACAATCTCTCCCTACTCTCTCATCCTACCTTCCAAGGTCTCATGATCTTGTCTCAGAATTGATTTCCATTAGGGTCTATCTAATCCCTTTCACATTAAGAATTTTATATAATACCTTTACCAAAAAAAAAAAAAAATACTCTTAGTGTCATAGCAATAGATAGTACAATGGGTAGGGAACCTGCCTTGTATAAGGCCAACCCAAATTCAATCTGGCACCTTATATGGTTGAGCCCACCAGGAGTCATCCCTGAATATAACAGCCATGCATAAAGGTATGACAACAACAACAAATATATATATATACATATATATATGTATATATATATATATATATCCCTAAATACTCTTGTATTTATATATATGGGAAGCAGGCTGGAGGTGGAAGGAACCTGGGAATTTGCGGAGGGAAACTGATAAATATGGTAAGATAAGTGCTAGAACACTGTAAGGCTGAAATTCAATCCCCAGAATCCCAGATGGTCCACCAAGCACAGCCAGGAAAAATTTCTTTTTTTTTTTTAATGAAAGAAAATGCATCACATAGTTGACATACCTGATCACAATACATTTGTTTCAAGATTACAGAAAGCAACGTTATTTAAAAAAAATAGAAATAAAAACAAAATATAAATTGAAAAAGTAAAAAGAAGAAAAAGTTCAGTAGCAAGTATATTTGTGAAAATTATTGTATTTTCAATAAAGTCTTTAATACAATAGCAGAAGGTTTAGTAAGCTCTTTTTTAAAGAGATTAAAAATACAATAAAAAATAAATATAATAAAATATAAATTCAATAAAAAACTGTGTGTGGCCATTTTTGTTTGTATAGGCAAAGCAAAATATGAGAGAACTAGAAAGGAAAAACCTTTGGCCTAAAAACAAGGAGACGTTACTCATGAAGCATCCTGGCAAAAGACAAACTACAGGCTCCAGACATACTAGGTTGTCCAATCCCAAAGTCTTTCTCTGTGGCCCCAGTAAAAGCTCTTCACAATCACAGTTGTTGCTTTCAGGTTACTGAAGTTAGAGATCCTGGTTTCTGTACAGATTCTATGTCGAAGTCAGGGCAACAGGAAGCGTCTTCTGGTTTCATCTCACCATTAGGTGGCAATGCAGAGAACCCTGCCCTGAAAGTGGGTTGTTGCTGTTGCCAAGTTGTCAGGGTGTCATAAGAACCCTCTTTGAAATAAGTCAATGCCAGGGCAGCTGTAGGGCCTTCCCTGGTAGAAGTTCTATTCCTGGTGATAGTATAGAAAACCGTGGCTTCTATGGATAGTATCCAAGGTTCAGGGGTGAATAGTCAATGTCTAATCATCTAAGGCAGGAGTCTTCAAACTTTTTAAAGTGGGGGCCGGATTATGGTCCCTTAGAGAGCAAGAGGGCCGGACTATATGAGCTACTAATACCTACTCACACTGCACATATCTTATATAAATAAAATGAAAACCATTTATAAATAAACAGATCACGCACCAGTATTTCAATGAGAACTGTGGGCCTGCTTTTAGCTAATGAGATGGTCAATGTCCAGTTCCATATTTGTCACTGCCAGCCGTAACAAGTGATGCAAGTGGGCATCAGTTAATCTTGATCTGGTTGGAGATTGCAGAAGTTTCATTCTTGAAAAAGTCTGTTCACAGGCATAAGTGCTACCAAAGATGGTTACCATTTTGAGTGCATTGTTCCTGATATTTGGATATGTCTCAGAGGGGAGAGATGCATAGAAATTCAAAAGGTTACTTGACTTAAATGCGTCTTTCAGAGACTCACAATTCTGCAGTTCAGCCAGTTCCATTTGGTAAATTGTAAGGACATTTTCAATCTCAACAGAAAATGTGTTACGAAAAAGCTGTATGTCCTGTTCATGGAGATGAAGCTCTTTGAATCTAAATTGAAACTCCTTTTGCAACAATTCTTGTGAAGCCAGACATGTTTCCTTTGGGAATGCAACCAATGGTTTGTCTACTGACAGGTTTTGAGTTGTTGGGAGATGACTGAAGTTTCCCTCCTGTACTTGTTTGATGAGAAGGCCTAATTTTACTTCAAATGCTTTCATATGTGATGCCATATCACAGATGAGCTTCCCCTTGTCTTGAAGTTGCAGATTGAAACTGTTGAGTTGTTGGGGACTGTGACTTGTTTGAGGCCATTTTGCTGTTCTTTCTGCCATAATCCAGCCTTTCACCTAAAAGCTACATGCAGTCTTGCTGTAAGTTCTTGGGCCAAAGAGAAAGGAATGTGCAGCTGCAAGAGATAATTAATCTTGTAGCCCGGAGGAGAGCAACACGGCCCGGTACCATTCCCAGAAATGAGGTCTTACTCCCTCAACTATATTCCGGAGTGAACTAGGCTGTTATCAATAAGTGTATGCTACATTGTCTGTTCAAGATCACTGAGGCAAGCACATCTTGCACCACCTCCTGATAGTCAAGCAATTAGGAATGCAGCTAGGACACTAGAAATTTCCATGGAAACAGCACGTTCATCATAGCTTGAAGGTCATCCAGCCCCCCTAGCCCACTGCCCACTTCCTTATTTAGAGAATGCTTCACTTTCTTTGTTCCTTAAAGCCTGAAATATATCCTTGCCTTGTATGGGCCTTCGCGCCAAAAGTATGACTGACATCACCTTTGTACTGCCCCCTTCTCCTTCACTATATAAGAAGGAGCTGTAGTCAAATAAAATTGCCTTTGAGCAGTGAGATATTGCCTTAGGTCTTTATTATTAACCTCTCTCAGATTTTTTACAGGTGTGGTTGCTCTTCTACTCAGCAAAATAGGAGTGCGGTTGTCTGAGAAGCCTTCCCAGCTAATTCCTGCTGGCCGGGTCCCCCCTGGGGGGGCTTCAGGACCCCGCATTGAGTAGCTCTGTTATATCTGTCAGAAAGGCAAGGTGGCATTTCCATTCTGCATCATTGAGCTCTGGTACTTCTTGGTTTTTTGAAAGTAGAAAAGCTGTAATCTGTGGAAGTAAGTAATAGAAACATTTCAAAACTCTCCCTCTACTCAGCCAACGGACTTCTGTGTGGTACAGAACATCTTCATGGGCAACATTTACCTCAGATAGAAATTCCTGAAATTGTCTGTGGTTTAGTGCATGAGTTCTAATGTAATTAACACAAGATACCACAATTTTCATAACAAAGTCCCACTTCAGTGATTTACAACACAGCGCTTGTTGGTGGATGAGGCAGTGTATGGCAATTGGATGAGGATGGTTATGTTTGTCCAACTCTTGTCTAATGTGAGCAATTACTCCTCTCTTAGACCCCACCATGCTAGGAGCACCATCAGTTGTTACACTGACTAGTTTAACCCAGTCCAGCTCCAAACCATTCACAGTTTGGCAAACCTTTTCAAATATATCCACTCCTGTGGTTGTACCTTTGATACTTTGCAGTGCAGCAAGCTCTTCTGTGACTTCAAAATACTCATTTGTCCCACACATATAAATGAGAAGTTGGGCAGAATCACGAACATCATTGCTTTCGTTGAGTGCCAAGGAAAAATAGCAAAGTTTCTTTGTGGGGTTTTGCAAATGGTGCAGCAAATTTTCTCCCATTTCTTCAATCCTTCGTGTCATTGTAACTCCTGAAAGGCTCACTGTACTAAATAAATCAGCCTTCTCTGGACACATCTCTTTGGCAACAGAAATAAGGCATTCTTTAACAAATTCTCCCTCCACAAATGGTTTACCATTGCGCGCTATTAGCTTGGCAACTTGAAAACTTGCTCACAGTGAGGAAGTATTTAACTGCTTCTGCTTCACAAAAGTATTTTGCTGAGTCGTCAGTGTATGATTCAGTAGTAATATTTATCTTTATGTTGAGTTTGATAGTGGCGTCACAAATTGTATTCTTTGAACACAGCAACTATATTCTGGCATATCAGACACACAGCTTTTTCTTTGTACCGCATAAAAAAGTAATCATAAGTCACTGTTTTTTTTTTTTTTTTTGGTTTTTGGGCCACACCCGGCATTGCTCAGGGGTTACTCCTGGCTGTCTGCTCAGAAATAGCTCCTGGCAGGCACGGGGGACCATATGGGACACCGGGATTCGAACCAACCACCTTTGGTCCAAGGATCGGCTGCTTGCAAGGCAAACACCGCTGTGCTATCTCTCCGGGCCCCTAGTCCACTGTTTTTTGAATATCCTACACTCGCCGTCAATTTTTCTTTTCTTGACATCATTGTTTCCTAGGGATTTCAAACTGATATTAGTGAAATACAAATATGTGTGTATATATACACACAGTGTATGAACCCCCATTAGTCCCTGATGTGAACACTTACCCCTTGCAGGCTTTTCTAAGCAGACCAGCTCAGTCCCTGATAGTTCAGTTATATCTCCCTATATAATGCACAAATTGATATGTTCGGAATCAGCATGTGAACACTGAAAAGGAATTGCAAAATGCATATAAAATTTTCAATGTAACCCCTTTAAAATGCTTCAGCATCGAACCCCTAATTTTCCACATGGGCAATTCAGCACCGAACTCCTAACCTCCCAATCACTGCCCACCCCCTAACTTTGATTTCAGCACTGAATGCCTCACCACCCCCAAAGGGGAATTTTCATATGAGTCACCCACAGCCCAATCGGGCAGAACCCCCCATCTGGCAAAAATTTATTTCTATGGCACTTTTGACTGACCTTTGGCAGTGGAGGGAGTGGAGGAAAACCTCACTGACAGGCAGGCACAGCACACAGACACCACGTTGCCTGGGGGTGGAGCAGGCACCTTTTTTACATCATATAGTCACCCACATGTGGTACTCCTCGCCATGCGGCGTCCGGCGCCCTCCAGTGACGTTATCAGCAACGCGCACGCCAAGCACCAGGCGCAAGGGCGCATCAGTGTCCCTCTCGACACCACCCTCACGCCCACCCTCCCAGCACACAACATGCTGTGGGCGGAGGCGGTTGACGTCATCCCTGAGAAACCGTGACACTGAGTGTATATGCTGGCAGGTATATTGGCAACCAAACAGCACTCACTGCTGGCGGGCCGGATCAGACTCCTCTGCGGGCCGCATGTGGCCCGCGGGCCGTAGTTTGAAGACCCCTGATCTAAGGCCTAAGCAAGTCACTATGACAAGTGTTCAGGGTATAAGGCCCCACTGCAATATAAAATGTATGTGTTCCTATCTCTATTAGATAAGAATTTGTTTGCACACATAAGATTTCCCATTTTAATGTGCTTATGCAAAAAGGAACAATGCCACAGGTATTACTGGAGCATATGCGGCAGAGGTAACAGCCCAACAAGCCCCATAACCTGGTTCTAACATGAAATATAAACTAGGCCAACTTATCTACTAGAATTCCCTACTAAACAGATCCCCCAAAAATGGGAAAAATTGCTGCTACATAAGAAGATATTCAATAAGGTTTATATCTATACATGTCCCCTTTAAGTCTTTTGAAATAGTCTGGGTAGGGGGTGGAGGTTTAAAATCCAGAGCACAGCTTCTACCTGTGATTTGGTCTTGTAAAATCTAAAAAATAACTCCCAGCAGTCACATATCAGGAAATGTTCTCGAGCAAGGGCTTCTCAGAAACCAACTCGGGTAGCAAGAAAAGTCCACAGTGGGGCCGGTGAGGTGGCGCTAGAGGTAAGGTGTCTGCCTTGCAAGCACTAGCCAAGGATCAGGACCGCAGTTCGATCCCCCAGCCTCCCATATGGTCCCCCCAAGCCAGGGTCAATTTCTGAGCGCTTAGCCAGGAGTAACTCTTGAGCATCAAATGGGTGTGGCCCGAAAAACCAAAAAAAAAAAAAAAAAAAAGAAAAGTAAAGAAAAGTCGAAAAGTCCACAGTGAAGAGAGGTGGGGAAAAGGGGCCACAGAGAGCAAATCAGTAGCAGCAGAGTATCAGCTTTTTCTCAGGTTGAGTAACTGTCACTTTGGGAACTGGTTGGCAACTGGTTGGAGTGGGGAGGGGAATATTCTGCTTTAAGAGGAGTTAACAACTGAGGGTAAAAAAAGGGTTAAATGGGGGGGAAGAACAGATGGGGGGTGAGAGAGTGAAGGTCTAGAAAAGAATTTTCTGATTTTGGCCACACCCGTTGATGCTTAGGTGTTACTCCTGCCTATGCACTCAGAAATCGCTCCTGGCTTAGGGGTACCATATTGGATGCCAGGGAATCGAACTGCGTCCATCCTAGGCTAGCGCTTGCAAGGCAGACACCTTATCTCTAGCGCCACCACTCTAGCCCCTAGAAAAGAATTTTAAGGTGGTAAGCAAAAGGGGAAATAAGAGGTTATATATGACAGGGGGAAAGACAAAGTACAACATAGACATTATATACCATATATTACAGATGGACATTAAACAGAAACTAAGATAGTCAATACATACATTCATAAGCAAACATAGACACTGAGGATCGATCCATGGGTTATAGCTGAAAAGCTGACCCAAGTAAAATGGTACAGAACATTTAAAAAATACATAAAGCCAGCAAATCAGATGGGAAGGTTTTCCATTTTCTAGGCCAGGGGTCCTCAAACTTTTTAAACAGAGGGTCAGTTCACTGTCCCTCAGACCATTGGAGGGTCTGACTATAGTAAAAACAAAACTTATGAACGAATTCTTATGCACACTGCATATATCTTATTTTGCAATGAAGAAACAAAACAGATACAAATACAATATGTGGCCCACGGGCCATAGTTTGAGGACCACTGTTCTAGGCCAATCAAGATTGGTGAAGGAAAACTTTACTGAAGAAAGGCTTCTTGGGTTAGATTGTGTATAGAGCATTCTTAAAAACAATCATAATTTTCAAGTCTAGAAAACTAAGTGATATGGTAATGAGCACTGTAAGAGGACATACCATGAAATATTGTCTAGTGTGTCTTGAGCATCCAGTTTCCTTTCCTAAAAGCAATATAAAATTATGAGCATAATGGTATAATGTTAAACTACCTAGAATTTAAAATAGATTACAATACACATTCAATGAATTAGCTCTGAAATAGGAGTTCATGGCATATAGTTGCATATCCCATTGCTATCTGTGGACAAAAACATTAGATTATTTTAGCAGGCATAAGCAAGTAGAAAATGAATGAATTTTTGTCATGGAATTATCATGAGCTCTGTCTTCAGTGTCTAATGTGGAACTAGAGTGACCAACTTGTATCTCCAAGTACCACTGTGTACAAAATGAGCAAGGAGTTATTATAAACATAGTAAATTAAGGCATTAAAACTACTTATAGCAAGCACTGTAGTGGGAGTTCATGTCTTCCAAATGCATTCTGTACCCATTTCTGTGGATAATAGGCATCTATAAAGAGCAGTTGACTGGACACCTGCTCAAACTAAACAGTTTTATCTGTTCTTGATGAAAGAGCTTAATCCATTGACATTTAAGGAAACTATTGACAGAAAGGGCTATTGTGCCATTATATTGTGTAGGATTGTTGTTACAATTGGAGATTTCGTTTGTGTAATTGCTCTTTGAGTAGCTCATTTAGGGTCGGTTTGGTTAGCACAAATATTGTGTGTTCTTTTTTGTCTGAGAATGCTTTTAACCTTCCCTCCCATGTAAATGAGAGTTTTGCTGGGTAGTGGACACTAGGTTGAAAGTTTCTTTGATTCGGTAGTTTGAACTTGTCATTCTACTCTTTTCTTGCCTGGATTGTTTCAAATGGAAGATCTGGTTTGATTCTTGTTTCCTTTTACTTGAGGGTTATTCCCCCCTTACTGCTTTAAAGAGTTGATCTCTTTCTTTGTTTTTTGCCATTTGAATTACCAAATGTCTTGGTGGTATTCTGGTATGGTGTATTTTGTTTGGTACTCTTTTTGCCTCAGGGATTTGTAGAGAAACCTCTTTCCCAATGGTGCGGAAGTTCTCTGCTATTATCTCCCTCACTACTTGTTCTTCCCTTTTCCCATATTCTTCCCCTTCTGGAATTCCTACAATTTGCAGATTATTTCTCCTGTCTTTGTTCATTAAGTGCATTACATTTTTTCCAAAGTTTTGTTTCTCCTTTCTTTTTTGACTTCTTTATCCCAGCTAGCTTGTAATTTGTCTTCAAGTTCATCTACATGATTCTCCACCTATGTACCGTATTTGCCGGCATATAAGATGACCCTTCAACCCATGAAAAACTTCCTAAAAGTCTTAAAAGTAAGTTACTTCTTAAAAGTAAGAGGGGTGCGGATCACTCGTCCCTGAAGCTGGAACAAGTTTCAGCATGCCGTATACCAGCATATAATATGACTCCCGACTTTTAGGAAGTTTTTCATGGGTTGAAGGGTCGTCTTATACGCCGGCAAATACGGTAATTCTATTATGGCTTGCTAACATGCTTAAGTTCCTTTTGTATGGATTCTCTCATCTTTTGAAAGAGTTCTTCTTTGAGTTGGTTGAATTGTTCATTTATAGATTTCTTAATTTCACAGGCTAGTGACTCCTTGATTTCCATTGATAAACCATTAAGTGTTGATTTTAGGTCCTCATCTATAAGGTTCAGGCGTTTGTGTGAACTTGGAGATTTGCCAGGATTTCTTTCCATATTCCCCAAGTAGATGTCTTCTTTAGCTTCCCCACTGAACTTTGCATTTATTGATTTGGAGTCCTGGATTTCTCAGGCTGTTGAAAGAAGTGCTAGATACAATCTGCAAGAAGTCTATTATATAAATTGAAATGACTTTCATGTGGACATACCAGTGACCGCATAGTTTGGGGAAATGAGGACTGATAGGAAGGAAGAAAGGTTGCTGGGAAAAAAAAAAAAAAAAAAGACAGCCCTGTTGGTATTTGGTGGAAGGGATTAAGAGTGAAGTTCCCTATTTCCTCCCCAGCACCAACCTGACTGGCCCCAAAGAGCAGATGAACAGTGGTGGCACTGGAACCTAAAAGGAGACTGAGGGAAGGCTGGAGAGGAGAGGAGATCCTGTTAGTTCAAACTTGGTAGAGGGAAATTAGAACTGGAACTTCCCTGTTCCCCACCCAGAGAAAGGCCTCATTCAAAATTACCAGGAGTAATTTCTGAGTGAAGTCCCCTGAGTATTGCTGGGCAGGTGTTTTTTGGGCAGGCCCACACTTCTAATTATTTTTAAGAAAATTCCTTTGCATTCCTGTTACTGTACTCGTACTTTCACTGAAAACCATCAAGAGGCTAATCTTCCAGTGTTTAGCATACAAAAAAAAACACTGAATAAGTTGCCAGGGAACTTGATAGATGAAGTTTCAAACAGGTGAGGAGATGGTAAGAGTATGTAGCTGACTTAAATGAACTACAGGTCCCAGGTCTAGCTGTTAATTATATATCACATGGTACTTAACAGTATTTTAGACCCACATTTATGACAAATCATGGTAGAAAGGCAAGAGACAACAGACCAATAACCCTAACCCCAACTCTCAAAAAACAATGATCATAAAACAGTATACCATTAAGTTTAGTGTCAAACAAGCAAAAGTTTTCTACAGAATGACAGGAGGAAAAGGTGCAGAAGCTAAAAATATAGCCTGAATATAAGACTGACTAAAATAGCTGGAGACAAATAAATTAGAAGCTGGGTTTAAAATGTATAGTTTATACAGGGATTTGAACTGATTTTATCTGCCCTAAATTCCATTTTACTTTCCTAATATGCCCCATGTTTGTATACCCTTAAAATATTTTACACTACTTTGCTTGAAACAAATTCAACTAGAAGATAGATACTCTCTTTGTGAAAATGTGAGATCTCCTGTGACATCTTGTCTGAAACACGCTGCTTTACCCTATTCCACTTTTTCCTTTTTCTATAATTTATCACCATCCAACACACTTTTAACATAATTTATTCAACTATCCACTTCACCCATTAGAATGTAAGTTCCTCTGTGTAAGAGATCTTTGTCTAGTTTGTTCATTTTGATGTCTAAGAACTTGGAACACAAGTAACCAGCAATAAATGCTTAAGGCACAAAAAGAATATAAAAGAGACTGTGAAGGAAAAATGAATTTAACTCAGTGGATAAGACTTTAATGCCCACTAACACTAAGTGGAAATCAGAAGATGTATCATTCTTTGAACTATGTAAAATAAGAGCACTAACTACAGAAAACTGACTTTGACAACCGTGACTGGGCAGAACTTACCTTGAGACTATTAAGGAAAATCCTACCCTAGGCTGTAGCCCAGGACTCTTACAAAAATCAAGATTTCTTAGTACAGAGACTGAGCAGAACCTTTGAAACCATAATTTCCTAGACTTCGGCTTAGAAAACGAGTAAAAAATTGGAGCACATGATACAGAAAACTGAACACACCAACAATGATGGAACAGAACCACTAGAACCATAAGGACTCTATCCTAGGCCTTGTCCTAGTACCTACGCAAATACCAAGATTGCTATCTACAGTGGCCTAATTTTCTCATCCACAACCAAGAAGAAAGTTTCCTGACACCACAAAAAAAAAAAAAAAAAAAACAACCCTGGGATATGGCAATGAGTATGTATGGAGCCAGTAGTTGGTCCCATGACAGTATGCTTCAAGAGTAGAGAAACCCTGAATCTCTTAGGCCACGGGTATTTCCTTCCTTCCCCAATATTTACTGTGCCTATGCAAAAAAAAAAAGTGGGGGGAACCCCAAACCCTACCACTCCAGCATTCCTTTTTCTTGTTTTGTTTGTTTTGTTTTGTTTTGTTTGTTTTTGACATTATTTTCCTTCTACTTTTTCTTCCACTTTTTTCTTTCTCTTTCACTCTTGTGGATATTATTTGGTGATTTTTTTTTTTTTAGTAGTTGATACCAAATTTTTCTTCTCTTTTCCTTAACCTTTTTATCTCCAACAGAATAGCATAACTTGAATCATTCAGCCTCATAAATTGAGGGGGAAAATGATAATACCAGGACCAGTCATATGAACATGTAATGCAAATAAAAAATGACCAGACTGGAACACCAAACCCAAAGTCAATGACAGAACAGATACCCAATCTACAACAAGCTGTAAAGTGGAGACCAGTTACACTAGTATTCTGGGGGGTAAAGGAGGGAAATATGGGAGACATGCTGGGAACAGAAGGGGAGGGAGGACAACACTGGTGGTGGAAATGCCCTTCATTCATTGTCACTATGTACCGTAAATAATTCTGTGTAATGCACTTCAGTCAAAATAGAAAAAAAAAAGACTCTTAAAAAAACAAAAAAGACTTTAATGCCCAAACACCACACCCCCCAAATTCAAACCTAAGACTGGCAATCACTGAAATGCCCATAAATAATTGAATGTTGCTTATCTGCCCACTGGAATACAGCAAGTCCTCAAAAACAGTTTTTCATTAAATGACATTTTGTTGTAACAGTGATAATAAGAAAAAAAATCAATTTTTGGCCAGGGTCATTCACCAAATATCAAGTCTGTGGAGTTTGGCCTGGGTACTCTTTCCATCTCTGAAGCATGTGCATGTTAGGTTCATGTGTGACTCACTTGTTCCTAATATGAATATGAGCATGTTTGATTAAGCCCTGCCCTGAAAGGCATCCTACTAGGCAACTACCAGTATAATACCATGATTGGCTCCAGCCACCTGCAACTCTCAACTGAAAGATGATGGAAAATGAATGCATACATAAAGATGATTGATTAATGCCAGAAATGGCTTGGCTCTTCAGAAATTTAGCAATGATCTTGTCACCCAAAATAAGCTACATGATATCTTGTTTATACCAAGTTATCTATGGTAAAACTGGTTTCATTATATGTTACTGTTTCCAAGAACATTAAGTGAAGAATTACTATAGAAGTCAGTAAAGAGGGGCCAGAGCTGTGGCGCTAGAAGTAAGGCATCTGCCTTGCAAGTGCTAGCCTAGGATGGACTGCGGTTCGATCCCCCGGCGTCCCATATGGTCTCCCCAAGCCTGGAGTGATTTCTCAGCATATAGCCAGGAGTAACCCCTGTACATCAACGAGTGTGGAAAAAAAAAGTCAGTATATCTGCCAGGAGCGATTTCTGAGCACAGAACCAGACTAACGCCTAAGCACTGCTGGTTGTGGCCCAAACCCTCAAAAAATGTAGATGTAACAATCTGGATGAATAATTATCAAAAACATAATACTGAAGGGAGAAAAGTAAAAAGTCAATGTAAACATTGCATAATTCCATTATCTGATTTCAGGCCTACCAAACTATGTGGTTACCCTGAACTCAGAGTCAGAAGAAATGTTGAGGATGTTTAAGGAACTCAAAAGAATTTGGGCCGGAGAGATAGCAGAGTGGCGTTTGCCTTGCAAGCAGCCGAACCAGAACCTAAGGTGGTTGGTTCGAATCCCGGTATCCCATATGGTCTCCGTGCCTGCCAGGAGCTATTTCTGAGCAGAAAGCCAGGAGTAACCGCTGAGCACCGCCAGCTGTGGCCCAAAAACCAAAAAAAAAAAAAAAAAAAAAAAGGAACTCAAAGAATAAAAAAATAAAAAAAGAGAACCAAATAAAAATTCCCCAAAACACATCTAGTCAAAATGAAATGATGAGGAAAAAAGTTAATTCAGTTCTTTATTTCCTTTTAGAAAATATGTTTCAGGGGCCGGGTGGTGGCGCTGGAGGTAAGGTGCCTGACTTGCCTGCGCTAGCCTAGGACGGACCGCGGTTCGATCCCCCGGCGTCCCATATGGTCCCCCAAGAAGCCAGGAGCAACTTCTGAGCGCATAGCCAGGAGTAACCCCTGAGCCTCACAGGGTGTGGCCCAAAAACCAAAAAAAAAAAAAAAAAAGAAAATATGTTTCAAAACTTCAGGTAAATGTTAAGTAATTTTATTTACATGAAATTGTATAAGTGACAAGAATAAATCAAGTACTTTAAGCAATTCTTAATCATATTTTTTTGCTCTAAGCCAGAATCTATAGCCTCTATAAAAATTGCCAAAAAATAATTCTCACTAATGCAAACCACAATGAAGTTAATGTCAAAGCAGTTACAACTGGAAAGATGTTAATCACTATGGAGGGATGATGTCAACAAAGAAGGACTTTTCCCTTCTATATTCCTAGTAATCTTTTTAAAAATTCCAAATCTAAGATATAAAGTATTATATATTCAATCCAATGGTTATTTAGTTTTTAAGAACCTAGAACTACATTCCAACATGAGGTCAAAAGAAACCTCAGTCATAACATGCATTTAAAGAAAAAAGAAAGAGTTCAAAGGCAAGTTGTCACCCTTAAAACACTGCTCAGCAACTTCAGATACGAGAATATATGTTTCTGAATAAGAGTGATTAGGATCATCCCATAGATCATGAGATAAATACAACATACTTAGGACTGTTAACATCTTAAATGCCCACATTTTTCAGACTTGTCATCCTGGTTCAATCTATCTGTTTTTGTTTGGGGCAGTAGGAGAGAGAGGACACCCTGGAGGTGGTCAGGGGCTATTCCTGGCTCTTTTCTCAAGAGTCACCCTTGACAATGGTGGGGGGACCATATGCAGTTGCCAGGTCCAGAACTAGTATCATGGCTGAGGAGGCCACATGCAAGGTAAGTAGTTCTGTGATATCTTTCTGACCCTATTTCTATTACATCGCCTTTAAATTCTTTTTTTTTTTTTTTTTTTTTTTTTGGTTTTTGGGCCACACCCAGCACTGCTCAGGGATTACTCCTGGCTGTCTGCTCAGAAATAGCTCCTGGCATGGACAGGGGACCATATGGGACACCGGGATTCAAACCAACCACCTTTGGTCCTGGATTGGCTGCTTGCAAGGCAAACTCTGCTGTGCTATCTCTCCGGGCCCCGCCTTTAAATTCTAATGGAATTTAGTCACATTATTTAAAGTATGACCAACACATTAACTTCCAACACTCCATTCCCACTGCTATCATGCTATCCTCTTGTTTTAATCCTTCATTATTTCTCACTTGTTGAACTAAAGCAAGCTAATTTGGTCATCTGCAACCTTTTCACACCAGTCTAATACCAGTATTCTAACTGACTTAACTATGCTCATCCGCATCCTCTGTCAATCTACTCTAAACATTGCTACTGCAGTGATTTCTTTCAAACCTAAGTCAACAACCTAATCACATCTCTTCCCAGTTTAATTTCTCCAAGGTTTCTCCATCACCTACTAACCTCAGATGCTTCATTTTTCTCACTGTATGTATCATCATTTGATATACTGCAGACTTGTTTGTTCATGTTCTTTATTTCAAATTAGTATAAGTTCAAAAGGGGCAGAATTTTTGCTTACTAGCACAACGTGCACAGCAAGCACTTAAACAAACACGAATGAACAAGTGACTGAACAATGAATAAATGTATAAATTAATGACTTACAAGCCAAAGATCCCCCAATGACCTGTCAGCACCCTCTCCTTCATTTTATTTCCACTTCCACAAATAAAATATTGGTTACTTTAATAAAATAACCACTTTTGTGCCCAATACTTGGCTATATGCGATTCTCACTGACTTAAATATAAACTCTTTTTTTTTTTTTTTTTGGTTTTTATTTTCTGGGCCACACCCGGCGGTGCTCAGGGGTTACTCCTGGCTGTCTGCTCAGAAGTAGCTCCTGACAGACACGGGGGACCATATGGGACACCGGGATTCGAACCAACCACCTTTGGTCCTGGATCGGCTGCTTGCAAGGCAAACGCCGCTGTGCTATCTCTCCGGGCCCTGAATATAAACTCTTAACCAGTCAATCTGCCATTTAAAATAGATGGCCATTTTTTATTTCTTTTGGGACAACATCCAGCAGTGCTCAGGAATCACTCCTGGCGAGCTTGGAGGACCATTTGGGATGTCATGGATCACTAGTTGTACTAAAATCCTTGAAATAAAGACCAGTTTTCTGCCCCCCTACAAGTCAGACAAGTCACAGTGGTGTCTCCAGTCTTTGGAGGAGCCAAAAAGGTAGTCTTACTCACAGACCAGTTACCTTCAGCCGTTACCCATTACCCCAGTGTGCCTTACAGGCATACCTATTTTTCTCTAAAAGCACAGACCAATAAAGTTAATCAGTTGGCCCATGGGCTCACCAACCTAAATTAATTTCCTGCAAACCCACAAAAACATTATTGCTGCTGAAGTATTGTGTGCCTAGACAAAGTTTTTATTTTATAACATTAAATTTTAAAACAAATACACAAAATACTGTTTAACGTGTAATGTCTGCCCTTGTGGTCCATGAAATATTTACATTTTCACTATCTGCTGAGTAAAAGGTTGAAAACCAGTGCAACAGAGTAAGGTTCCTAAATCTAACCACAAGGAACACCTGCCCTCCCTACTTTGTTCTAAGAGTAAGGGCTATCTATATACAAATGACAATCCCACACAAATGTAAACAAATAAAGGCACAAAAGTAATACAGTCATTTAGAAGTTAAAGATTTAAATTCAAGGATAGCTACTATAACATCAAATGAAGCTAGAAACCAAGGTTTTACTTCTGACACTCCCACCAAGAACTCAGTATTGGAGTAATGAAGAATTCACTCCTAGAATTTTTCAAATAGTTTGTATACTCTCCATATTATGTCTCAGTTCAGGATCACAGCTCAGAGACTGGTCTCCTAGTTGTTGTCCATCTTTGGACTCAATGTAAAATGCATTTACCATCTCTGGGCTAAGCAACTGATCACCTAACCCTATTTTTCGATTCTCAGAATAACAATGCAAAGCAAGAATTACTGTCCTCATTTTCACAGATGAGGGAACTGAGGTGTTAATGTTCAAGGTCATGCAACTGGAATTGCATAGTGAAAATTCAAACTCAGTTCTACATTCCTTGCTTTTATATGCTAAACTTCTTAACCTTCTTCAACTCAACTCAATCTTTTACATGCCCTTTCTTTATGAGGGGTTTTGTTGAAGGGGCACACCCTGAAGTGCCCAGAGGTTAGTCCTGGCTCTGCTCAGAAATCACTCATTCCTGGCAGTGCTTAGGGGACCATAAGGGTTGCCAGGAATTCAACCTGAACCAGCTACACACAAAGCAAATGCAATTGCCTTAAGCAAATGCAATTGCTTAGGCCCCAACTTCTCCTTTGTTAAAAGCAAAGATACTCAGATTTTGTGCACCAAAAAAATTCTGCCAACAAGAATGCTGTCTCTCACTCTCATTTTCTAACAATTCACACTCCTTCCTGCATATATAACTCCCAGCAGATCCTGGTTGCCTCTCACTGCCAAGAATACTTTCCCCTATATCAAGCTCATTCCAACAAAAAAAAATCTCAAGATTTACTAAATCTTTACTCTGGGAAGTCTTCCTAAGAAGTCTAAAACTGTTTTAGGTGGCCATCTACTTGGGTCACTAGCTAGGCTTCTTGTCACACAACTTTTTCTTAAGCGAAAAATCAGTTCTGGAAACCATGTTTCTTAAAATCCTCCCTACTAGTCTAATGCAGTGTGTTTGTAGAAAGGACAGAATCCAGAATGTTCCACTAAAAAATGAATTGATTCGGAATGGAGAGAATACAACAGGTAGATCGCTTGCCTTGAATACTGCAAACCCAAGTTCAATCTATGGTACCTGCATGGACCCCAAGCACCACAAGGAGTGATCCTTAAATACAGAATCAGGAATAAGCCAGCTGTAGCCCCAAAACCAAAGGGATGGGGATGAGGATGAACCCATTCATCTTTACAAAAACAACTTTAGCACTTGGCCCGGCCAAGTGCATCACTCAGATGTACTTGTCAAATTTAACTTGCCAATGTGCCTGGCAGGCATGCAACAGGCTTCCAAGATGCCTATCTGCGAAGTAGGCGATAACTGTCCCTAAATCTAGTTCTAGTCCCAGGGCGGAGCTAAAAGAACAGATTGGCTTTAATCTCTGGTTCCTAGAATATAAAAATGACCGTGAACATTTCTTTCTCAAAGTGTATGCAGGACTCAGAAGGCAGTTTCTCCGTGGGGCTCCTAGCAAGAGCTTAAAACTTCCCTCAAGAAGACTTAAGTCAAGATCCCCTTTTCTAACACCCATGTCCAGGGGGAAAGGGACACACACACACACACACACACACACACACACACACACACACACGTCCCCTCTCCTAACACACACAACACACACGTGTCCTTTCTCCTAACACACACATTCGTCCCCTCTCCTAACACACACACACAACACACACGTGTCCTTTCTCCTAACACACACACTCGTCCCCTCTCCTAACACACACACACAACACACACGTGTCCTTTCTCCTAACACACACACTCGTCCCCTCTCCTAACACACATACACAACACACACGTGTCCTTTCACCTAACACACACACACACACACACACAACATTCCCCTCTCCTCTCCCCTACCTAGCCTTCTGTTTCAACCCACACCCCAAATCACAAACCAGTGTCCACCACCGTGGAGAGCTTCTCACCCACTGCTTGGCCTTCCTCCCCGCTTCCTTCCAAGAAGAACCCTCCACTGACTCTCGAGGCCACGCCAAGCCAAGCGCGCCCCAGGAAACACCCTTCGGGGCCATCAGCTGATGCCAACTTCCATCTTCTCCAGGGCCGCAGCAGAGTGTCCCTCCCGGCCCGAGCAAGACCTGCAGCCTCCAGCCCGACACTCGAGTGACAGGCAGGCAGAGCCCAGGTCCCGACCCCGGCCTTAAGGCTCCTAATTCACCGGCGGTCCCGAGCCTGGGCCTCCCACGCCACCCGCCTGACAGCGCCGGCTCCCTCCGTCCGCTACTCCAGGCCACCTCCCGGGGCGGGCGGCCCTCCAGCCCAGGCCCGGCCGCCGCGCGCTCACCGCTTCTTGGGGATGGTGCCCGACTCGTGCGCGGCGGCGGGGGCGGGAGGGTCCGGGGCGGCCGCCGAGGCGGCTCTGCGCGCTTTGCACTCCTGCGCGCTCGGAGCCTCCTGAGGCCGGCCCAGCAGATGGCCCGACAGCACCCGCAGCCTCCGCCCGGCGCGGGCCCGCTCGGGCTCCAGATCCTGGGCCGCCGCGCATCCGCAGCCCGCGCCCGCGCCCGCGCCCGTCCCGCCTGCAGCCGCCGCCGCCGCCGCCGCCTCCGCCATGGCTTCCGCCTTGTGCTGCCTAGTGCCGCCTAGTGCCGCCGCCGCCCGGGACCGCTGGGCGCGGGTGAAAGGTCACTCAGAGCGGCGCCCGGCGCGACCATTCGCTGCAGCGCATCCCGGCAGCCACCGCGGCGACGGAGCTGAGCGGCGGGGGCCGTGCGCCTGGAGCTTCACTTTCCCTGGGCCCGCCCACCCGCCGCGGCCACGCCTCGCGCGGAGAGCACCTGCTCGGCAGGTGAGCTGGAGCTGCCCCGGGATTGGTGCAGGGCCGCCTGTAGAGCCGTCTACCGCTACCGCCCACCACACCTCCAGAGGTGTCCAAAGGATGACAAAGGTGGCCTGGGTGTGACTTTGGGGAAACAGATGCCCTACAGCAAATGGGCATGTGGACCCCTGTTTCTTTTTCTCCAAGTCATCTCATCTTGGACCCCTTGGATGGTTTCCAGATTTGGGGAGGCTATTATGAATAGTGCTGCAATGAACAGAGAAGTGCAGATGTCTTTTTTTCTTCTTCTTCTCTAAATTGACATTGGGGACCAGAAGTGGAATGAGTGGCTGGGTCAGAAGTCACAAGTGGAATTGCTGGGTCATGTGGAAGCCCTGTTCTAGTTTTTTGTTTTTTGTTTTGTTTTGAGAAATGTCCAAATGGTTCCCCCCCCCAAATGATTTTTAAAAAAAACTGTGGAATACTACTCAGCTGTAAGAAAAGATTAAATCATGCCATTTGCCATTACACGGATAGAGCTAGACAGTATCTTGCTAAGTAAAGTTAGATGCAGAGGGACACAGAATAATATCCTCTGCTGCGGGATATGAAGACACAGAATAGAAGAGATAACAAATGACCAAAGGCAGCAGAAATTGAGAGCTAAGAAAGGCCTGAAGGGAAGCATATACATGGGTGGAGGGTGTGATGTTGAAATAGTTCATGGTAAAATCCTACTAATAGCATTTTGTAAACCAAATGGTGTCTTCCCCCCTCAAAAAATAAGGCATGGGCAATGCTGCTAGATCTGTGAGCCAACCTGTGCCAGCATTTACCTCTTTTGCTTTCCTCTACTCCCCTTCAATAAGCATACTAAAAAAAAAAAAAATTAAAATGGGTCTGTTAAGGAAGCAAGCTGGAGCAGGAAGAAACCTAGGGAAATTGGTGTAGGGAAGTTGACACCCGTGGTGGGATTTGTCCTGAAACATTGCTTGCCTGAAACCCTTTTATGAACAACTTTGTAAATCACAATGCCTTAATAAAAAATAAAATGGTTTTTTATCTCCAATGACGGTGGAATAAATGCTCAATCTACAACAAGCTGTAAAGTGGAGACCAGTTGCACTAGCATTCTGGGGGGTAGAGGAGGGAGATATGGGATGCATACTGGGAACAGGGGCGGAGGGAGGACAGCACTGGTGGTGGGAATGCCCCTCATTCATTGTCACTATGTACCATAAATGGTGCAGTGAAAGATTTGTAATGCACTTAGGTCACAGTAAAAATTTAAAAAATATAAATATACTTTAAAAAAATAAATAAAATAAAATGGTAATTTAAAAAGCAATTCCAAACTGCCTAGTTGTTCATAACCAATTATAGCAATTAACAATCCTTGTCTTGCTTTCTGGCACTATTGTTGCTTTATTTAATTTTATTTTTTATTATGACACCATGATTCACCAAGTTGTTCATAGTTTCAGGCATTAAATGTTCAAACACCACACCGCTGTAATTTTTCCTCTGCAAGAGACCTCAGATTCCCACCCACCACTCAAAACTGCACACTTGTAGGAACAATTATAGAATTATAGAATAGAATTATCAAAACTTAGACCAATAAAAATCAATTTATAATAATTTTCTATCTCTCACTGATATTATTAAAGCCATTGTTTAAGGATTTACCGGGCTGTGATTGGTGATAGTTGAACCTTCTGTGTGTAACTGTTTACAAAGAACAGTTGAACTTACTAGTTTTCTATGCAGCTATCCCATCAGATCTTCTGTGATCTATAGTGAGCTGACACTGAAATTTTTAGGTGTTATGCATGTAGCCACATAGTTCAGAATCTATAGATCTGGAACAAATTTTGGTGGCTTGGCAGTTTGATAAGGTTAATTTGTGGACTTTTCTGTTGGAGGTTATAGGGTTTGACTGTGGGCAGCTATGCCTTCAGGCATAAAGGGGAAGACTACCTGGGAAGATGGCCAGCAACCATCATTTTCTTTTGGAGCTTAGTATTGGAGCAGAGATTACTCCTGGCTATGTGCTCAGAAATCGCTCCTGGCTTGGGGGATCATATAGGACTCTGGGGGATCAAACTGTGGTCCATCATAGGTCAGCCATGCAAGGCAAACGCCCTACCACTGCGCCACTGCTCCGGCCCCTGAGATTTCCTTGTTAAGGACAGTATTTCCATCTTACAGATGGATAAACTAAGGCTCAGAAATCCTAACTCGGCTGAGAACATACAACTACTATATTCTATAGTTGAATTGCAACCTGGTTTTTCACCATTTCTTACTGGTTGGTACCCTTTCTTTAGTGCAACAGAGGCCAAAACGAACAAAAAGAACCTTTGCTGCAAATTGAATTGAACCGAAAGATGTTCTCAAAACCACTCAGAAACAAATTAACTTTATCTAGAAAATGGCATTTGGTGAAATTAAGGTTCTCAAAGGACCGTGTCCAATAAGCCATCTTGCAGACCTAGTAATCATAAGTAAATTTCCTTTGTACATGCATTTTAAAGTTAAGCCTTGAAAAGGGCAAGAGAAAATATTCAAGCCCATTAAAATCACCTCCTTTCTAAATAACCATCTTCTTTCTTTTTTTAAATTTAATTTAATTTTTTTTGAGGGTAGGCCACACCGAGTGGAGATCAGAGATTACGCCAGGCTCTGAGTTCAGAAATTACTCCTACCAGGCTTCAGGGACCATATAAGTGGTGCCAGGGACCGAACCAGAGTCAGCCATGTACAAGGCAAGTGCCCTACCGACATGCTGTGCTATCGCTCTAGCACCAACCATCTTTTTTCTAATGCAGACTCTGTGAAGGGAGTTAAGATATTCCAAAATTGTTTAATAATTCAGAGAAAATTCAGGCAGTAATGTGGAAGATGTGATTTTTAAGCCAGATCTCCAAGTTTTAAGAGATAGATTATTATTTAATAATCATTATTTAATAACCAGTTTAGTTCTAGAACACAAAGCCCAAATGCTTTTTATTCCTGAATCTAACACTGTACTAACTCAGATAGATGAGGGGTGAGAAGACAGACAGAAGAGGAAGAAATTGTTGAAAAATCAAAGGAAATAGGCTCCTCAAGTTTGAGTTAAGCAACTCTAGTCTTTGAGTTACTCACATCCTTTCTAAATTAGAACGGTATTATGTCAGAACACATTTTTTTGAAATCATGTGAAAGTCATAAACTTCTCCAAATATTTTATCAACAAGTTCTTAACACTTATGAATCTAATAATTTTTTATTTCCAGGGAGCTCAATCAACCTTTACTATCATGCTTTAAATGTAAATATAGTTAACTTATTTCTTCAGCCTTGTCCAAACTGAAATATAAATGTACTTCTTTTCAACTTCTAAGTAAAATTTATAAATTACACAGTTATCAAAAACGTCTGACCCTTTTCTCCTTGGTTATTAGTTTGATATAAACCAAAATTTTGACCAAAATATTTGAGAAAATATTCTGTTTATAGTAATCCTGATTAGGCTCTCTTGTCCATATTATGGAACCTTCTTGTACTTTCTCCATTCTCTCTGTCCTTCTAATACAATCTCTAATGAATTTGACTCCAAAAATAAATACAATTAAAATTCTGGATAGAAATATTTTACATTTATATTATATATATATATACAATAATATAATACACGGAGGCAATAAAAGGAATTTCCTGAGAACCTGCTGTGAACATAATTCATATTAAGTGCAATGAGATGCAAAAGTATTTAATCTTCTACCTCATCTAAATGTATATTTAGGCCAATTAGGCATTCAGCTATCTGTGAGATGTGGGAAAACATAGGGAACTATTAAATGGAATATGTGTGATGTATAGACCCTAATCAAGGGTTTCCTGTCACCTGACAAAGGCAAAACCCAAAAAGAATACCTGAACTTTATGCTACCTAAGAGGAACAAATGTCACTGGGTATGTCACCCATTGAGATGATTGTGAGTCCCACAAAAAGCAAAAAATTCAGTGAATGTTACATGTCAGTTCACTTACTACCAAGTCCTTGAAAAATTGGCCCTTAACATGGATTTCAGAGGAAAGTAAAATACATACATGGAAACAAAGGGTGAATCTACGACCTGTCAAACTTAAATGGTTTTGTTCTAATTTGTGACATCTTTTCTTTTTTTTTTTTTTTGGTTTTTGGGCCACACCCGGTAATGCTCAGGGGTTACTCCTGGCTATGTGCTCAGAAGTTGCTCCTGGCTTGGGGGACCATATGGGATACCGGGGGATCGAACCACGGTCCGTCCAAGGCTAGCGCAGGCAAGGCAGGCACCTTACCTTTAGCGCCACCGCCCGGCCCCTGTGACATCTTTTCTAAGACAGAACAAGAAATTCTAAATAAAATACATTCACTCCTGAAATGTGCTCATTTTTTTTACTGTACTTATTTTCATTAGGGCTTCTTGGTAATGCTTGACTAAAGGAATTCTTGCACCCTAACATATTTTTATGAAATATATAACAGATAAAGTGTTATGTAACTTCCATGTAGGTTGAGAAATATAACATTGGCAGCTCTCCAGAAATCCCTGTGATACCTTCTAACCAACTTTTTTACCCTCCCCTCTGACAAAAGTAACATCTGTCCTGTTTTATGATACACAATTCCTTGTTTTCATTATGGATTTAACCGTTTAAAATTCTTTGTTAGTGGCACTTTTATATTAATGAAATCATATAGTACATTATTGTGTGTCTTCTTACACTCAACATTTTGTTCATGGAATCATGCATACATATGTTTACATGTGACTCCAATGTGTACTTTCTTCTTGCTCTATAGTTATTCTACTATATGCATACCAGAACTTACGTATTTTACTATTATTGAACATTGTGTTGTTTTCACGTTGGAGTTATTATGATAGAATTAAGAATTCTGGGGAGAACGTCACACTTGAAAGTGTTCAAGGCTATACTTACCTGGCATGGGAGATACCATGATCAGGAAGGTGGTTTCCCCAGGGTGAGGCTTATCCATTGCACTACGGATGTGCTGACCCCTGTGATTTCCCCAAATTTGGGAAACTCGACTGCATAATTTGTGGTAGTGGGGGACTGTGTTCACACTCTCCCCTATAAAAAAAAATGTGTTCAAGGCTTAGTCCTGGTCTTACACCTGGCAGTGCTCAGAACGGTTTGGGACTGCCAGGGACCAGACTAGGTTCAGCAACATTCAAAGCAAGAACCCTACCCACTATACTATCACTCTGGCCCCAAAAGTGACTCTTTATGGACATGTAAATAACTTTTCTGTTGAGAACCCATTTAAGAATAAATTTGATAAGTTATAGATATCATATATTTAATAGATAATAAATTGCCAGACTTTCTAAGTATACAAAATCTATATCTCAGCAGTGTTTGAGAATTCCAGTTGTTCTAACATGTATTATTGACAGATAGTTTTTGCTTTTGTATGTTATTATTATCTCTTGTGTTTTGATTTGTGGTTTCTTTATTGGTAAGAATTGTGCCTCTACATAATATTTGTTGGTCATTTCTATATAATCATTTGCAAATGTTTAAATGAAGGTAAGTCTCCTGTGTGTCTTCTGGAATCTTTTTTCATTCACATTTTTTGTTTGTTTTTGTTTTGGGGGCCACACCTGTTCGATGCTCAAGGGTTCCTCCTGGCTATAAGCTCAGAAATTGCCCCTGGCTTGAGGGGACCATATGAGATGCCGGGGGATCGAACCACGATCCTTTCTTGGCTAGCACTTGCAAGGCAGACACCTTACTTCTAGCGCCACCTCGCCGGCCCCAAAAACTAGTATGGTAATACTTAATGGTTATTGGTTGGTCTTTTTGTTTTGTTTTGTTCTGTTTTTTGTTTTTGGGTCACACCTGGCAGCACTCACGGGTTACTCCTGGGGTTATTCCTGGCTCTATGCTGAGAAATGACCCCTGGCAGGCACAGGGGACCATATGGGATGCTGGGATTCGAATGGAATGCCGGGATTCGAACCACCGTCCTTCTGCATGAAAGGCAAACGCCTTACCTCCATGCTATCTTTTCGGCTTTTTTTCATTCACATTTATGCAAACATTTTACTTAGAATTAAATTTTGTTTATTGTGTAGATGTTTTGTTACTTTTTTCACATGAGTGTCCATTTGTCTCAGCATAACTTGTTGAAAAGATAATGTTTTTGGTTTTGATTTTTGGTTTTTTGGGTCACATCTGGCAGCGCTCAGGTGTTTCTCCTGGCTCTATGCTCAGAAATTGCTCCTGGCAGGCTCAGGGAACCATATGGGATGCCAGGATTCGAACCACCATCCTTCTGCATGCAAGGCAAATGACCTACCTCCATGCTATCTCTCCGGCCCAAGATAATGTTTTTTATTGCCACCTTTATCATAACTAAAGTGTCCATAAAGCAATTATAGATTTCATTTATTGTCTACCTTACGTCTGTATCATGTTGTGCCAACTATTGAATCCTCTACACATAATCATATCAACTGTGAATAATAACAATTGATTTAAATCTTATCAGTAGTTCATTTATTCCTTCTCTTGCTTAACAAATTGGCTGGAACCACAGCATAATGTTAAAAGAAACTTGTTATAGTTCTTGATTAATTAGTAGAAAATTGTGATAGTCCCTTATATTATTCCTGATTTCAAAAGCATTTGATATCTCAGCATTTCAACATTTCAGTTTAAATAGGGCTACTGTTTACTTTTAATATGCTTTTAGGAAGTTAAGGCACTTTCTTTATAATCTTAGTTCATTGAGATATATATATATATACATATATATATTTAGAAGAGGAGTGGCTACCAAGTTCTCAGGAGATATAAAGACCACTGCTGGCAAAACAACCAGACAGTTTAATGTGAACACCCAAGGATACAGTACTGCTCAGACTCTGGTGCTGAGAACCAACAGGGTCGCCAGAGCTACCCCATTAGTCCTTAGTAACTGCCAAAGCCTTACCTAGCAGTGCTTAGGGGGTCTCTGGGGTTAGACCTGCAATGCTAAGGAGTGAATATTGTATTTTCTGAGACATTTTTCTGCATCTGTTATTTTGTTATCATTATAAATTACATGGATTTGTTTTCCATTGTTTTGCTAACCTTAGAATGCTGGTATAAACTCAACTTGGGTATGGTGTATTGACCATGGTGTATTTCTGAGGAGTGTTTAACTTTTGTTTTAAGATTTTGGTCTTGTTCTCTCAAGCCCATGTTCTGTCTGGAACATATATTCCTCTTTTCCTTCCCTTGCATTGAAGTAAATTTTGTTCAATAAAAACTATTTTGATTCAATAACAAAATATAATTTATGTTTTGTTTTTGGGCCACACCTAGTAATGCTCAGGGATTACTCCTGGCTATGTGCTAAGAAATCGCTCCTGGCTAGGGGGACCATATGGGACGCTGGGGAATCAAACTGCAGTCCATCCTAGGCTAGTGTGTGCAAGGCAGATGCCTCACCACTTGTGCCACCGCTCCAGTCCCAATTTCTATTTCTTGCAATAATTTTATTAAGTTATTGTCAGAAGGTTTGCTAAGTGATATGTTACTAGTTGATTTTCTGTTATTTTGCTTGCTTCTGAGTATTAGGGCCTTTGAATTCACACTGATGTCTAAATTGGTGTGTTCCTACTAGGATGGCAGTATTGAAAAAATTGGAGTTATTGCATGACTGGCCACATGGTTTGGAATTCCAAGCTCTATGACTATATTTCAGATTTTGTGGTGTATTATTTCAGCTTCCAGGGTTTCTGGAAGTATGAGAAGGCAGGAAGAGGGTATTTTCCCTCATTCCATTAAAGTTCTGGTGATTTCAGCCCAAAGACAAGTAGACCTGAAGTTTTGGTAGTTTATTGTTTTTAATTAAAGATTAGTGGTTAAGAGTAGAAGCTGAACCATTGGCAGAATGGTGGTTGTGGATGATGGGTGCAACTGGTGTGGCTTCATCAGGGCTCGGACTTGGCCCACCTTCTCTTCCCAATATTGCCATTCCAGCTGTGCAACCACTATACCCAGGATTTTTCATGGGTTGGTATACATTTTTTTTCAGGTTTTGGTGAATCAATCAAGTGTGCTTAGTTCTTTGTTTTTTTATTCTTAGGAATAATTTGTGTGAGCTTGATCATTGCTTCTTCCTTAAATATTTATTTGAATGCACAACAGAAATTACCTAAAGCTCAAGTTTATACTATGGGAAGTTTTATTTACAGATTAACTAGCAAATTTTCTGTTTCTGTTTGTTTCCATTCTGACAGTATTTTTCTAATAAATTAAATGTTTTGTTTACATTTGCAAATATGCTGACAAAGTTTTTCCTGAGTATCTTCTACTTTAATGTCTATAATATCTATGAATATGTCCCATTTTTCATTCCCAACATTTGTATTTTGTTCTTTTTTTATTTCTTTTCTTTCTTTCTTTTTTTTTTTTTTTTTTGGTTTTTGGGACACACCCGGTGACGCTCAGGGGTTACTCCTGGCTATGCGCTCAGAAGTCGCTCCTGGCTTGGGGGACCATATGGGACGCATGGGGATCGAACCGCGGTCTGTCCTAGGCTAGCGCAGGCAAGGCAGGCACCTTACCTCTAGCACCACCGCCCGGCCCCTTATTTCTTTTCTTAATAAGTTTGCCAAGCTCTTTCCTTCCTGGAAGCCAGGAGTCTCTGCCAGCATGGGGTTCGGCAGGCCTCCGCCATGCCAAAGGCCTTCTTAACCAGGCCAAGGAGGATGCGGGACTTGGGTGACCCTAGCATCCCTCTACCGCCTTGCTCCGGATCTCCAGGACTTCCCCTGGGGCACATGCCTGGGCAAGCCATTGAGGTGGGTCCCTTGGAGGAGCTTGAAGGTTACCCTAGGTTTTCCCCCATTCCCACCCAGCTCCTAAGGGAGGGTTGGGATGGGGACTTTGAACTTCCAGCCTCCCAGTCCTTGAAGGTCTCTTTCCTTCCTGGGAGCCAGGAGTTTCTGCGAGCATGGGGTTCGCCAGGCCTCCACCATTCCAAATGCCTTCTTAACCAGGCCTAGGGGGGTGCGGGACTTGGGTGACCCCAGCACCCCTCTACCACCTTGCTCCAGATCTCCAGGGCCTTCCCCTGGGCCACATGCCAGCAAGGTGGGTCCCTTGGAGGAGCTTGAAGGTTACCCTAGACTTAACTTGTGGGTGCTAAGAGTTGCTCAGTTGCACTAAAGCAATGACTGGTAATTTCTTACCAGTAGATATGTTCAAAACCGAGCGGGGGTTGGGCCGGGAGGTGGCGCTAGAGATAAGGTGCCTGCCTTGCCTGCGCTAGCCTTGGATGGACTGCGGTTCGATCCCCTGGTGTCCCATATGGTCCCCCAAGCCAGGAGTGACTTCTGAGTGCATAGCCAGGAGTAACCCCTGAGCGTCACCGGATATGGCCCAAAAAAAAAAAAAAAAACCAAGCAGGGGCTCAAGATACATTAATAGTACTCCCTATCCTTGAATTATGTTTTTGTGTATGCAGAATGTCCATTTTATACTCTGCCCTTTCACATACCCCTACAAAAACTCATTTTTCTCTTTAACTCTCTCACCCCTTATCATCATTACTCTACATTTATCCTTTTGAACTTCAGTACTGCAGAGTTCTAAGTCACAGACCTAAGTGGTGCACTGGAGTTAACACCCCCCCCAACTATTTCAAAAGGCATAAAATGGACACGTATGTCTTTTCAACATTTTATGTGTGTTTTCTTTGACAGCTATAGCTCTTGCTGAATATTTTCTATACAGTGACGATTTTTCCCATTTTTTATCTTTTCTTCTCTTTGTAAACTGTTCAATAGGGAATTTGGTGAAAGAGTTCCTCAGTTTAATTCTTATGTTTGAACCAAGTCACGGGTATTTTTGGATGTGTTCTTACACCCCCATATACACCGATAATGCCACGTGGCTTTATTTTTTGTTTGCATAGGCACATTAGAACGGGAAAATACTATACATACAAATAAGTTCTTATCTAATAGAGATGGGAACACACAAATCTTGTGGTGCAATGTGACCTTACACCCTGAACATTGACATAATGACCTGGCACAGGCCTCAGAAGAATGGGCATTCTCCATTTACCCCTGATCTAGGGAAGCCATCTACGAAACATCCAAGGTTGTCTATAACATCACCTGGAAGACCCTACCACTGCTCTGACATCAACCTACTCAAAAGAGACTTTCCTTAACACTGAGAAGACTTACCAACAACAACAACCTGCTTACTGGACAGGCTCTGCATTGCCCTTTAATTGTGAGGTGAAACGAAAGGATGCTCCAAACCAGCCTGACTGCAATGTAGGATATGCAGATTCCAGGATCATTAATACAGAAACCTGATGAAAATAGAGACTGCATGAAAAATAAAACTGTATTGGCACTACAGACAATAACATGGATTGAACAAACTAGTTTACCTGGAGCCTAGAGTTGGTCTTATGCCAGGAAACTTCAGGGGTAGGGTCTCCTTGTATTTAGGCCAAGGCTTTTTCTTTTCATGTCCCACATATTTTGGTGGGCCTCTGCAAACAATATTTGCCACTCTAACACCGTTTTACTTTGCTCCTTTGACTCTAAACCTTAAAAAAAAAAACCACTTAAACTTTTGAGGTTAACTTAAACTAATATGCATGTGCATGAAAATGTAAAAAAAAAAAAATACTATGCCTTCAATGTTTAAGGAGTCACATAAATTTCATGGCCTTATATTGCTTTGTGTACTGCTAAGAAAAGTTATAATGTACTACAATCTGGGGAATTGTGGAAAAGTAATTGTACATGGGTTCTGTCTTATTTTTCTTATGTTCTTTGATTGTAAGTTCAAAATTTAGGTGTCAGCAAGGGGATTTCTTCTGAGAACTCTGTTTATGGGTGATTGTCCTTCCATTATAACTTTACCTTGTCCTCTTTCTTTGCATCATTGTTCTCATAATTAAAAATAAAAATTAAAAAAATAAGTTTGCCAAATATTTATCAACCTTATTATTTCTTTGGGGGGTTAAGGTGCCAATCAGTTCTCAAAAGAACCCAGAGTCCACTTCTGGTTATTCTCAGTGGTGTTTAGAAGCCTTCAGGACTTTTATATTAGGAGATATTGTGAGCCGTGTGAAGCCAGGGATCTAACCAGGGTCATTGTGCATACCCTAATTATATTTTCCTGGGCCTCAAATTGTATTATCTTTTTTGTTTGTTTGTTTCTTTGTTTTTTGGGTCACACCCAGCAGCGCTCAGGCTCTATGCTCAGAAATCACTCCTGGCAGGCTCGGGGGACCATAAGGGATGCCGGGATTCGAACCACCGTCCTTCCACATGAAAGGAAAACGCCTTACCTCCATGCTATCTATGCGGCCCCAAATTGTATTACTTTTTAAATAAGCAATTTTGACTTTTTTTCTGATTCTATGTTTTACTTAATTTTAATAAAATAAATTATTAATTTAATCACTGTGAGATTGTTACAAAGTTATTCATGATAGAGTTTCAGTCATAATGTAGAACATTAAAATAGTGGTTAAGTATCTGATTAATAAGTAAAAATTGTAGCAAAAACTACATGTATTGAAACATCTGATCAGAAAGAACACTCAGTTTAAATAAAATGATAATTATTTTAAAAAATGTACAACATCTATCCCTATACGAGTGCACATTTTCTACCACCGATGCCCCTGTTTCCCTCCCATCCTCTCCCACCCTCTCCCCTGTTTGCATCTATGGCAGACAATTCTCTCTCTCTTTCTATTTTGGACACACTATGATTTGCAATAATGCTACTGATATGTATATATACATATATATCACTTTACCCACCCAATTCTTGTCCAGAGTGATCATTTCCAATGATCATTGTTATAGTGGTTCCTTCTCTGCCCTAATTTCACTCTTGCATTATTTGTGGTGAGCTTCTTTGGGGGGAGGAGGTTGAGGGGTCACACCCATCAGTGCTCACAAGTTACGCCTGGCCCTGGTCTCAGATATCACTCCTGAAAGGCTTGGGGGGACCATATGAGATGCCGGGAATTGAACCGGGGTTTGTCCAAAGTTGATCATGTGCAAGACAAATGCCCTACAGTTGTGCTTCAGCCCCTGTGGTGAGGTTCTTACCATGACCGGTCCTCCTGGCCCTCTTCTGTATTGACATTTGACTTTATTGATCCTATTATATGCATGCTATATTTCTAGTAATTTCTGATAACCAGTTATTTTCTTTTTCCTTCTAATTTCTTGAATTTAGCTCATTGATTGCTTAACCTATTTTGTATGATTTTCAACATAATCTCCAAATAGTTTCTAATAATACTTTTTGTGAGATTTTAACTGTGTGTTTGTGTGTAGTTTCCTTTTCTATAACTTTTTTTCTTTGTTTTGTTTGCTCTTCAGGCCACATCTGGTGGTGCTCAGTGGTTACTCTTAGCTCTCTACTCAGAAATCACTCCTGGCAAGCTCAGGGGGACCATGTAGAATGTTGGGGATCAAAGCCAGGTGCTGTTGGGTTGGCTGCATGCAAGGCAAATGCCCTACCATTGTGTATTGCTCTGACTCCACACCACAGTAGCTTCTTAATGAAAGTATCATCAAATCATTTTGATATTAGAACTAAGAAATAGTATCAAGAGGTTCTGGGAGGCTTGGGAAACCATCTGGGATGCCAGGAATCAGAGTTTACGTTTTTGAGGTATACCACTTAGTTACCTCACTAACAACAAAATATCTCCTTTTGTTACTTCCAGTCCACCTCATCATTTCCCCGTAATAGATACTCTCATTTCTGTAATACAGGGCCAAAGGTTTATTGTCAGTTGTTGAACTGTCTGTCCTTCCTTCTTCCTTCATTCCTTTCTTTCAAGATTTATTAAGGTATTTATTACTAATTGAGCACACTGTTGTTGGTTTTGTTTGCTGAGTTTATGTAGTTTATGGGATAATTTCCTATCATATTTGATATATTCCTACTTTAATACTGAAGTTAGTGTTGCATTAAACTCTTAGGATGGACTTGGATGGTGGATGGAGGCCTTTGTTTTTAGGCCCTGGCCACGTGGCTTCATCCCTCATTAACTGGCAGGTCTGGAGGTTCATCAGAGCGGAGGGTAGAAATCTCACTCACAGGTAGGCTTCCAGAGAGATAACATCTTTATTCAGCCCTAGCCAACAGATGTGGCTGCTAACCATTTATGCATGCCATTCTTAGCTTGCCCTGCATCTTAACTTCTTTCAGCCATCTTCCCTCTGACCTCCATGCTGGCAAAGACCCTAAAGACCTAATCCCCTGGGTCAAAGCACTTATCTAACCTTTCCAAGACCCCTCCCAGGAAATGGGCGGGGTCTTGCAGGTAAAGTTACAGGTCATATCCTCCAAAGACTCCTCCTATAAGTGGGAGGGACTTGCACCCCTGTAAACCGGGGTGGAGTTACATCTCCCCCTTCTCTGAAAAGTAAAAGAAGCTTTTGTAATTCTGACTTTGCCTTTAGCTAAAGGCAGGTAATATTTCCAATGGAACAATGTAATAAAGTGAAAATTAACAAACCAGCCCTATTTTTTAAAAACATAACATTTCTGCAAAATACACCATACAGCTGTAACTTAAAATTCTTTTAATGCTTTTTTACCAAGCACTATTCCGGAATTTTCATGTTCCTATACTTTTAAACTATATTGGGGGAACTTTCATGTTCCTAAAAAAACCTTTCCTAAACACAAGCATAAAAGCATAAACACAGAATATACATTTAAAAAAAACAGGCTTAATACATAAAATACACATTAAAACATTTTGCAATTGAAAATATTAGCGGTGTGTCTTTCCAGCCGGAGTTGTGGATAAGACAGACTCTGCTTAGCCCCTTAAGCTTGGCAGACATTTTGGGGCTTCCCCCGGCTTGCTTCAACCTGGGAACATTGATCTTCTCTGGCATTCATCCCCTGACGTCTTGCCTCGGCTGAGGTGAGTGTTTTCAGGCCGGAGTTGTGGATAAAGCTGACTCTGCTGGCCCCCTTAAGCCCACCTATAAGGGGTAGAAGCAGAGGAGCGCAGGCGCTCCGCTTCGTGGCCATGCATTCCACCTAGCCAATGAATACCACCACAACACGTAGAAAAACCCACAGCATAAGCGGGACAATGGGGAAACTACGCAGACCAACTTCAGCCATAGAGAATGAAGATGGAAACTCTGATGACACAACAATGGCCAACCACCTAAGCAATCTTTCAGAAATGGAGTTTAGAGAAGAAATATGGAGGTTGCTCACAGAACTCAAAGAAAGTATAAATCAGAACACTAATAAAAATCAAAAGAATATGAAGATAGAAATCAGAAAACTCCAAACTGAAATATCAGGTCAAATAACAGGTCTGAAAAACTCAGTAGACGAATTGAAGAAAATAATGGATGAGCTTTCCAACAGGTTAAAAGCAGCTGAGGATAGAATTAGTGCGCTGGAAGATGAGATGCATTGTAGCAAGTCAGCCCCTGAAAAGGTTGACTGATGGTGGGATGGAGGATGAGGCCTTTTTCTTCCAGCTCGGAGCACGCGTCTGCCACCCTGTCTAGCCCACGGTTCTGAGGTGAAACGGCGGGTAAACAGCTCGCAGTCAGGCTCGTGGAAATATTTGGTTTATTCGGAGGACAAAACTGAAGTCCAAAGACTCAGCTTCAGTTCCAGCCAAAAAAGCCCCGGCCTTCCACAGACCCTTGTTTTTATTCCCCAGAGTCAGGTACCACCCAATGGTGGGATCAGATACCAACCAATGGTGAAAGCAGAATCAGGTCCTACCCTAGGGTGGGGGCAGAATGCCAGGTCACACCCTAGGGTAGGGCACAATCACCAATCAGTTTAGGGTGAGTAACATAGTAATCCCCCAAAATATTTGCATACACAACAATGCATAACAACTTTACACAGCAGAAGAGATTGGAAAAAAGCCATAAATCAAAGGATCAGACAATGGAAAAGTTACTCAAAGAATATGAGCAGATGAAAATAGAAGTCTTTGATAAGCTCAACAGAAACAACTTTAGAATCATTGGAGTCCCAGAGATCCAAGAAGAAAATCTCCAGGAAGAATCAATAGTCAAGAACATCATCACAGAGAAACTACCAGAGCTAAAGAAAACATGTGACCAAATCCTGCATGCCTGAAGAGTACCAGCTAAAAAAGACCCCAGGAGAAACACCCCAAGACACATTCTAGTCACAATGATAATCCCACAGATAGAGATAGAATACTGCAAGCAGCAAGATCGAAAAGGGAAATTACATTCCAGGGAGCATCCTTGAAATTTACAGCAGACCTGTAACCAGAAACACTCAAGGCCAGAAGGCAGTGGTGGGATATAGTGATAAAACTCAATGAAATAAATGCTTCGCTAAGAATACTGCACCCAGAAAAACTCACTTTCAGGTTTGAAGGAAGTATACATGGCTTCACAGATAAACAACAGCTCAAAAACTTTACAGACTCAAAACCAGCCTTAAAAGAAAAACTAAAAGATCTATTCTAAAGACAAGACAAAACAAAAAACACACCAAACTTCTACACAAAGATGGCAATAAATCCCATGACAATTATTTCTCTCAATGTCAATGGACTAAATGTACCCGTTAAGATGCACAGAGTGGCAAAATGGATCAAAAAACCTGAATAGTCAGAATAAACATAGACTCAAAATAAAGGCTGGAAGAAAATAATTCAAGCAAACAACACCCTTAAAAAAGTGTGGGTGGGACTGAACTTTGCTGGATCTCAGATGCCAGCACCCTTCTGCCTCTCTACTCTGCTGTCCTGCATTTTCGGCCTGATTTCACCCTTGGTGCGGCTCATCAGCCAGCCTGCCTTCCTGTGAACTTTCCGGGGAGTCTGCCTTCCCGTGAGCCTTCCGTGGAGGTGAGTCGACACGCCCAGAAAGGGAGGAGCCACTGAACTTTGCTGGATCTCAGATGCCAGCACCCTTCTGCCTCTCTACTCTGCTGTCCTGCATTTTTGGCCTGATTTCATCCTGGGTGCAGCCCATCTGCCAGCCTGCCTTCCTGTGAGCCTTCCGTGGAGGTGAGTCGACACGCCCAGAAAGGGAGAAGCCAGAGGAGCACGGTTGCTCCGCTCCCCTTCGCGACGGTGCACAGCATTTAGCCAATGAATACAATCACAACACGTAGAAAAACACGCAGTACTAGTGTGACAATGGGGAAACAACATGGGCCAGTGCCAGACATAGAGAATGAAGATGGCAACTCTGATGACTTGAACATGATCAACCACCTAGTCAGTCTCTCAGATAAGGAGTTTAGAGTTGCAATATGGAACATGTTCAAAGAACTCAAACAAAGTATAGAAGAGAAAACTAAAAAGAATCAGGAGAATATGAAGATAGAAATGAGAAAACTCCAAACGGAAATTTCAGATCAAATAACAGGTCTGAGAAACTCAGTAGATGAATTGAAGAAAAACATGTTTGAGATTTCCCACAGGTTAACAGCAGCTGAGGATAGAATCAGTACACTGGAAGATGAGATACATAACAATTACATACAGCAGAAGAAATTGGAAAAAAGCCTCAAAGCAAATGATCAAACAATGGAAAAATTACTCAAAGAATGGGAACAGATGAAAATAGAAGTCTATGATAAGCTCAACAGAAACAACTTAAGAATCATTGGAGTCCCAGAGACTCAGGAAGAAAATCTCCGGGAAGAATCAACAGTCAAGAACATCATTAAAGAGAAACTACCAGAGATAATGAATACATGTGATCAAATCCTGCATGCCCGAAGAGTGCCAACTAAAAGAGACCCCAGAAAAAACACCCCAAGACACATTCTAGTCACAATGACGAATCCCATAGATAGAGACAGAATTCTGAAAGCAGCAAGATCGAAAAGAGAAATTACATTTAAGGGAACATCCTTGAGATTTACTGCAGACCTGTCACCAGAAACACTCAAGGCCAGAAGGCAGTGGTGGGACATAGTGACAAAACTCAATGAAATAAATGCTTCGCCTAGAATACTGTACCCAGCAAAACTCACTTTTAGGTTTGAAGGAACAATACATAGTTTCACAGACAAACAACAGCTCAAAAACTTCACAGACTCAAAACCATTCTTAAAAGAAAAACTGAACGGCATACTTTAAGACAAGGCTTACCAACAAACACACCAAACTTTAATATAAAGATGGCACTAACTCCCAGGACAATTCTTTCTCTCAATGTCAATGGACTAAATGCACCAGTTAAGAGACACAGAGTGGCTAAATGGATCAAAAAACTCAATCCAACCTTCTGCTGCCTACAAGAAACGCACCTGAATAGTCAGAACAAACATAGACTCAAAATAAAAGGCTGAAGGAAAATCATCCAAGCAAACAACACCCAAAAAAAAAGCAGGAGTGGCCATATTAATATCAGATGATGCAAACTTTATACTTAGGAAAGTAGTAAGGGACAAAGATGGACATTTTGTATTAATCAAGGGATATGTACAGCAGGAAGAAATCACCCTCCTAAACATATATGCACCGAATGAGGGGCCAGCAAAATATTTAATACAACTGTTGACAGATCTGAAAAATAATATCAATAACAACACAATAATTGTGGGAGACCTCAACACGGCATTGTCAACACTAGACAGGTCAACCAGACTGAAACCCAACAAGAATATACTAGACCTGAGGAGAGAAATGGAAGTAAGAGGCCTAGTAGATATATACAGGACACTCCACCCCCAGAAGCCTGGATACACATTTTTCTCCAATGTACATGGGACATTCTCTAGGATAGACTACATGTTAGCACACAAAACATATCTCCATAATATCAAGAGGATAGAAATTTTGCAGGCTGCCTTTGCTGACCACAAAGCCCTGAAATTATATATAAACTACAAAGGGACACAGAAGAAAAATTTTAACACCTGGAAGTTAAATAGCCTCATACTGAATAATCAGTGGGTCCGAGATGAAATCAAAGAGGAAATCAAAACCTTCCTGAAAACAAATGACAATGGAGACACAATTTATCAGAACCTATGGGACACAGCAAAAGCAGTACTGAGAGTAAAATTTATAGCTTTGCAAGCACACATCAGGAAAGAAGAAGGGGCATACCTGAATAGCTTAATGACGCAGCTCATAGAATTAGAAAGTGCTCAACAAAAGGATCCAAAAATAGGGAGGCAGAAGGAAATAACAAAGCTGAGAGCAGAAATCAATGAAGTGGAAACCAGAAAAACCATCCAAAAGATCAACGAAAGCAGAAGTTGGTTCTTTGAAAAAATAAACAAGATTGATAGACCACTGGCAAAACTAACAAAGAAAGAAAGAGAGAGAAACTTGATAACTCGTATTAGGAATGAAAAAGGAGAGATCACTACTGATATGGTAGAGATTCAAAGGGTAATCAGAAACTACTTTGAGAAACTCTATGCCACTAAAAATGAAAACCTGGAAGAAATGGATAAATTTTTGGAATCTTATAATCTTCCACGATTGAATGAAGAGGATGTAGCATATCTAAACACACCCATTACTATTGAGGAAATTAAGAAAGTAATCAAATGTCTGCCCAAAAACAAAAGCCCAGGCCCAGATGGATTTACTAATGAATTCTTTCAAACCTTTCAAGAGGAACTACTACCAATCCTGGCAAGACTCTTTCATGAAATTGAAAAAACAGGAAAACTTCCAAATAGCTTTTATGAAGCCAACATTACCTTGATACCTAAACCAGACAGAGATGCTACGAAAAAAGAAAATTACAGACCAATATCGCTGATGAATGCAGATGCAAAGATCTTCAACAAAATCCTAGCAAATAGGATTCAATGCCTCATTAAGAAGATCATCCACTACGATCAAGTAGGTTTCATTCCAGGAATGCAAGGCTGGTTTAATATCCGTAAATCTATCAACATAATACACAACATCAACAGCAAGAAAAATAAAAATCACATGATCATATCAATCGACGCAGAGAAAGCATTTGACAAGGTCCAACACCCATTCTTGATCAAAACTCTCAGCAAGATGGGAATGGAGGGAACCTTTCTCAATATAGTTAAGGCCATCTACCACAAGCCAGAGGCAAATATTGTCCTCAATGGAGAAAAACTGAAAGCCTTTCCTCTAAATTCTGGCACAAGACAAGGCTGTCCTCTCTCACCACTTCTATTCAACATAGCACTTGAAGTACTTGCTATAGCGATTAGGCAAGAAAAGGATATCAAGGGAATCCAGATAGGAAAGGAAGAAGTCAAGCTCTCACTGTTTGCAGATGACATGATACTCTACTTAGAAAACCCCGAAGACTCTATCAAAAAGCTTCTAGAAACAATAGACTCATATAGCAAGGTGGCAGGCTACAAAATTAACACACAAAAATCAATGGCCTTCCTATACACCAATACTAATAAGGAAGAAATGGACATTAAGAAAACAACTCCATTCACTATAGTGTCACACAAACTCAAATATCTTGGAATCAACTTGACTAAAAATGTGAAGGACCTATACAAGGAAAACTATAAAACTCTGCTCCAAGAAATAAGAGAGGACACGTGGAAATGGAAGCATATACCCTGCTCATGGATTGGCAGGATTAACATCATTAAAATGGCAATACTCCCCAAAGCACTGTACAGATTTAATGCGATCCCCCTAAAGATACCCATGACATTCTTCAAAGAAGTGGACCAGGCACTTTTGAAATTTATTTGGAACAATAAACACCCTCGAATAGCTAAAGCAATCATTGGGAAAAAGAATATGGGAGGAATTACTTTCCCCAACTTTAAACTTTACTACAAAGCAATAGTTATCAAAACAGCATGGTATTGGAATAAAGACAGGCCCTCAGATCAGTGGAATAAGCTTGAATACTCAGAGAATGTTCCCCAGACATACAATCATCTAATTTTTGATAAAGGAGCAAAAAATCCTAAATGGAACAAAGAAAGCCTCTTCAACAAGTGGTGTTGGCACAACTGGATAGCCACTTGCAAAAAATTGAACTTAGACCCCCAGCTAACATCATGTACGAAGGTAAAATCCAAATGGATTAAAGACCTCGATATCAGCCCCAAAACCATAAGATATATAGAACAATACGTAGGTAAAACACTCCAGGACATTGAGGCTAAAGGCATCTTCAAGGAAGAAACTGCACTCTCCAAGCAAGTGAAAGCAGAAATTAACAGATGGGAATATATTAAGCTGAGAAGCTTCTGCACCTCAAAGGAAATAGTGCCCAAGATACAAGAGCCACCCACTGAGTGGGAGAAACTATTCACCCAATACCCATCAGATAAGGGGCTAATCTCCAAAATATACAAGGCACTGACAGAACTTTACAAGAAAAAAACATCTAATCCCATCAAAAAATGGGGAGAAGAAATGAACAGACACTTTGACAAAGAAGAAATACAGATGGCCAAAAGACACATGAAAAAGTGCTCCACATCACTAATCATCAGGGAGATGCAAATCAAAACAACGATGAGATACCACTTCACACCACAGAGAATGGCACACATCACAAAGAATGAGAATAAACAGTGTTGGCGGGGATGTGGGGAGAAAGGAACTCTTATCCACTGCTGGTGGGAATGCCGTCTAGTTCAACCTTTATGGAAAGCGATATGGAGATTCCTCCAAAAACTGGAAATCGAGCTCCCATACGATCCAGCTATACCACTCCTAGGAATATACCCTAGGAACACAAAAATACAATACAAAAACCCCTTCCTTACACCTATATTCATTGCAGCACTATTTACCATAGCAAGAATCTGGAAACAACCAAGATGCCCTTCAACAGACGAATGGCTAAAGAAACTGTGGTACATATACACAATGGAATATTATGCAGCTGTCAGGAGAGATGAAGTCATGAAATTTTCCTATACATGGATGTACACGGAATCTATTATGCTGAGTGAAATAAGTCAGAGAGAGAGAGAAAAACGCAGAATGGTCTCACACATTTATGGGTTTTAAGAAAAATGAAAGACATTCTTGCAATAATAACTTTCAGACACAAAAGAGAAAAGAGCTGGAAGTTCCAGCTCACCTCAGGAAGCTCATCACAAAGAGTGATGAGTTTAGTTGGATAAATAACTACGTTTTGAACTGTCCTAATAATGAGAATGTATGAGGGAAATTGAGAACCTGTTTAGAGTACAGGCGGGGGTCGGGTGGGGAGGAGGGAGACTTGGGACATTGGTGATGGGAATGTTGCACTGGTGATGGGTGGTGTTAAGAAAAAAAAATATTGTTATTCAATAATGGAATACAATGTATATACAATATATTATTATATACAATACATTGCATTATAAAAAAAAAGAAAGAAGATTGTGAATATTAAAAAAAAAAAAAGAATTGAGAAGAGGTCCTGAGATGAAATATTCACACAGGCAATCTACAAATTCAAAAAAAAAAAAAAAAAAAAGAACAAGGATGCAAAAAAAAAAAAAGTGTGGGTGGCCTTACTAATATCAGATGACAGAAAGTTTATACTCAGAAAAGTTGTAAGGGACAAAGATGGATTTTATGTACTAATCAAGTGATTTGTACAGCAGGAAGAAATCACTCTCCTAAACATATATGCACCCAATAAGGACCAGCAAAATATTTAATACAATTGTTGACAAATATGAAGAATGATATCAATAAGAACACAATAATTGTGGAAGACCTCAACACAGGCTTGTCAACACTTGATAGGTCAACCAAATGGAAACCCAACAAAAATATACTAGATCTGAAAAGAGAAATGGAAGAAAGAGGCCTAGTAGATATATAGGACACTCCATCCTCAGAAACCTAGATACACATTCTTTTCCAACATACATGGGTCATTCTCCAGGATAGACCACATGCTGGCACATAAAACATACCTCCATAAAATCAAAAAGATAGAAATTTTGCAGGCTACCTTTGCTGACCACAAGGCTCTGAAGTTAGATGTGAACTACAAAGGGACACAGAAGAAAAAATTTAACACCTGGAAATTAAACAACCTACTACTGAAATCAAAAAAGAAATCAAAAATTTCCTGGAAACAAACGACAATGAAAACACAAACTATCAGAACCTATGGAATACAGCAAAAGCAGTACTAAGAGGAAAATTTATAGCTTTGCAAGCACACATCAGGAAGGAAGAAGGAACATACATGAATAGCTAAATGATACAGCTTATAGAATTAGAAAATGATCAACAAAAGAAACTAAAAATAGGGAGACAGAAGGAAATAACAAAGCTGAGAGCAGAAATCAATAAAATGGAAACCCAAAAAACAATCCGAAAGATCAATGAAAGCAGAAGTTGGTTCTTTGAAAAAATAAACAAGATTGTTAGACCATTGGCAAAACTCACAAAGCAAAAGATAGAGAGAAACTTGATAATGCGTATTAGAATTGAAAAGGGGGAGATCACCATAGATACTGCAGAGATTCAAAGGGTATTCAGAGAATACTTTGAGAAACTCTATGCCACTAAATATGAGAACCTGGACGAAAGGGATGAATTTTTGAACTCATATAACCTTCCACGCTTGAATAAAGAAGATGTAGCATATCTAAACACCCCCATCACTATTGAGGAAATTAAAAACCGTAAAAAAAAAAATTGCCCAAAAACAAAAGCCAAGGCCCTGATGGATTCACGAATGAATTCTTTCAAACCTTTCAAGAGGAACTACTACCAATCCTGGCAAGGCTCTTTTATGAAATCGAAAAAACAGGAACACTTCCAAATAGCCTTTATGAAACCAACATCACCTTAATACCAAAACCAGATATAGATGATGCCAAAAAAGAAAATTACAGACCAATATCCCCGATGAACACAGATGCAAAGATCCTCAACAAAATCCTGGCGAACAGGATCCAGTGCCTCATCAAGAAGATTTTGTTCAAGTAGGTTTCATCCCAGGAATGCAAGGCTGGTTTAACATCCGTAAATCTATCAGCATAATACACAACATAAACAACAAGAAAAATAAATATCACATGGTCATATCAATAGATGCAGAGAAAGCATTTGATAAGGTTCAACACTCATTCTTGATAAAAACTCTGAGCAAGATAGGAATAAAAGGAACCTTTCTCAATATAGTTAAAGCCATCTACCAGAAGCCAGTGGCAAATATTACCCTCAATGGAGATTAACTAAAATCCTTCCCTCTAAATTCTGGTTCAAGATAAGGCTGTCATCTCTCACCACTCCTATACATCATAATACTGGAATTACTGGCTATAGCGATTAGGCAAGAAAAAGATATCAAGGGAATCCAGATAGAAAAGGAAGAAGTCAAGCTCTCACTGTTTGCAGATGACATGATACTCTACTTAGAAAACCCTAAAGACTCTACCAAAAAGCTTCTAGAAATAATAGATTCATATAGCAAAGTGACAGGCTACAAAATTAACACACAAAAATCAATGGCCTTTTTATACAATAATAATGATAGGGAAGAAATGGACATTAAGAGAACAATCCCATTCACATTAGTGCCACACAAACTCAAATATATTGGAGTCAACCTGACTAAAGATGTGAAGGAACTATACAAAGAAAACTATAAAACAGTGCTCCAAGAAATAAGAGAGGATACACGGAAATGGAAACACATACCTTGCTCATGGATTGGCAGGATCAATATCATTAAAATGGCAATACTTCCAAAAGCATTGTACAGATTTAACGCAATTCCTCTAAAGATACCCATGACATTCTTCAAATAATTGGATCAAACACTTCTGAAATTCATTTGGAACAATAAACAACCTCGAATAGCTAAAGCACTCCTTGGGAAAAGGAACATGGGGGCATTACTTTCCCCAATTTTAAGCTGTATTACAAAGCAATGGTTATAAAAACAGCATGGTATTTGAATAAAGACAGAACCTCAGATAAGTAGAATAGGCTTGAGTACTCAGAGAAGGTTCCTCAGACATATAACCACCTAGTTTTTTAAAAAGGAGCAAGAAATCCTAAATGGAGCAAGGAAACCCTATTCAATAAGTGGTGTTGGCACAACTGGTTAGCCACTTGCAAAAAAGCAAACTCAGTACCCCAGCTAACACCATGTACAAAGGTAAAATCCAAATGGATTAAAGACCTTGATATCAGATTTGAAACTATAAAGTATATAGAACAACATGTAGGTGAAACACTCCAGGACATTGAGACTAAAGGCATCTTTAAGGAGGAGACAGCACTTTCCAAACAAGTGGAAGCAGAGATAAACAGATGGGACTATATTAAGCTGAGAAGCTTCTGCATCTCAAAGAAAATAGTACCCAGAATACAAAGGCCACCCACTGAGTGGGAGAAATTATTCACCCAATACTCATCAGATAAAGGACTAATATCCAAAATTTATAAGGTACTGACAGAACTATACAAGAAAAAAAAACAACTAACCCCATCAAAAAATGGGGAGAAGAAATTAACAAACACTTTGAAAAAGAAGAAAGACAAAAGGCCAAAAGGCACATGAAAAGATGCTCAACATCACTAATCGTCAGAGAGATGCAAATCAAAACTACTATGAGGTAACACCTCACGCCACTGAGATTGGCACACATCACAAAAAAGGAAAACAAGCAGTGCTGGTGGGGATGTGGAGAGTAAGGAACTCTTTTTCACTGCTGGTGGGAATGCCTTCTAGTACAACCTTTATGGAAAGCAATATGGAGATTACTTCACAAACTGGAAATTGAGCTTCCATACGATCCAGCTGTACCACTCCTAAGAATATACCCTAGGAACACAAAAATACAATACAAAAATCCCTTCCTTACACCTATATTCATTGCAGCGCTATTTACAATAGCCAGACTCTGGAAACAACCAAGATGCCCTTCAACAGATGAGTGGCTAAAGAAACTGTGGTACATATACACAATGGAATACTATGCAGTCATCAGGAGAAATGAAGTCATGAAATTTTCCTATACATGGATGTACATGGAATCTATTATGCTGAGTGAAGTAAGTCAGAGGGAGAGAGAAAGACGCAGAATAGTTTCACTCATCTATGGGCTTTAAGAAAAATGAAAGACATTTTTAACCATATCTCAGAGACAAGAGAGATGAGGGCTGGTAGGTGCAGCTCATGACAGGAAGCTCATCACATAGAGGGATGAGTGCAGTTGGAGAGATGACTACACTGAAAACTATAATAACAATGTGAATGAATGAGGGAAGTAGAAAGCCTGTCTTGAGTACAGTTGTGGGGGTGTGGGGAGGAGGGAGATCTGGGAAATTGGTGGTGGGAATGTTGCACTGGTGAAGGAGGGTGTTCTTTACATGACTGTAATCATATAACTATAATCATATTTGTAATCACGATGTTTAAATAAATATAATTATAAAAAAAGAAAATATTAGCTATGGAAAACAATAAAGCACATTAAATCATAAAGAAAAATGACTTAATCAAGACAAAGCTAGATGCAGGCGGTTAGAAATCAGATATTTTAGTTGGGCTAAGATGTTATTACTCCCCTTTTTAAAAAATATTTTACACTACAAACTAACTAAAACTTATCCCATAACCAACTATGTGTAAAATATGTGGCTACCCACTTAATACTACACCGAAAAACCATAAATCCAGATGCTGGTTTGTCCCACACTGCTCTCATTACGTGGTTTACTTCCACAGTCGCAGGCCCTGCACATGGTTCGCTCATGCTGTTTTTTGCTGACCATGTGGTCCCAGGTCCCGCAGCGGGTCCGCTCACACTGTTTCACCTTTCTGATTTGGAGGGCGGAACCAGTGGGAGCCGCACACCCACTGCTTTTGGTTTTATTCTGGCTTTTCCCCACTTTTTTTGCTGCAGGATGTGCTAATCACAGCTGTCTTTTCTCCCTTCCGGGTGGCACTTTGGAAGCAAGTCCTGCTGCCACAGCCACTGCAGCTTCTTGGCCACAGCTTTTTTCCAGGGCACTTTTGGATGTCCAGAGTTCAAAGTGATTCAAACTAAAAGTTCAGTCCAAAATTTTTAAAGTCGAAATCTAAATTCAAGCCAAAGATCATACTCAGGAGTCAGTCCATTTAGGGAAGCCTTTTCTTTCTGAACCTTTTCCAATTAAGGCCCTCCATCAGTTTCTGAGGAAGCTGAGGGTTTTTGTTTCTTGTAACAGTTTCTGTCCTGGGTCTGGGCCTGGGATAGAGGTGATGTAAGCTTCCATCACCTTTGTTTCAATGGCCTTTGAGCCCCAAAATGGGGTGTCGGCCATCTTTGAAAATCGTTGCACGTGGCCCAGGGTTTTGGGCTCATCCGAAAGAGCCGAAAGTAAACTAAAAAGCAGAAATCTCACTGAAAAGGGAAGTCAACCTTGGTGGATGTCCTGCCCCTAAGGAAGTCGTCACTACCTCGGCCCCACCAATACCTCATATTACCTTGGCGGATGTCCCGTCCCTAAGGAAGTCATCACTACCCCTTCCCCCTATAGTATATAAGGAGGGATGTAGAAAGCCACGAGGTCTTTGCCTCTGTCCTATTCTGGGCACGCATTGACCCTGAATTAATAAAGGACTTACTGGAGCATTTGCTGGGGCCTCAACCTCTTCATTTCTCTGCATCGGGCAGCTAGATTAGGACATCTGGACCTTTCATTGGCGAGCCAGCCAGAAGTCCTCATCCTGCCCGGAACAGAGCTGTGAACAGGCGGCTTGGTGAGTTCTGATGTGTGTGAGTGTGCTTTTCTTCGTGTCTGTCTTAGTCTAAGATTATGTTGTATCCTGTGAACAGTGGGAAGCAGACTTTGTGGTGGCTTAGTGACTGAGGGTCTGAGTTCCCTACTCGACGTGGGAACCAAGTAGTAGCAGACTTTGTGACTGAGGGTTCGAGTCCCCTACTCGATGAGGACTCTGAGTAGTAGCGAGCTGACTAGCTCTGGTGCTATAGGTCACGACCCTGGAGGCGCCCCCAGGGGATCACTAAGAGCAGTGGGAAGACGTTCCCGGGCTGCTGGGAGAGGCTGTCTGCCTGTGATTTGTGGAGCTCAACAAGCTTGGTTGTTATTGGCATTGCCATCTGTCTTGGATTTATTGTTGGTATTTACAGTCGAGAATTAATCTGTGAATTTTACAGTTGTGCCTCTGAATGTTCGTTTAATTCCTCTCTGACCGCCTCCTTTGTCTGTCCGCCTTCGTGGTGATTCTACAAGTTTGATTCCTTCCCATTTTCTTTTTCTATGGTTGTATTTCAAATTACACTTCTCAGACAGAAAATTTCGATACTTTTATTGGGTTGCTTGCCCTTTATATTGTCATAGGCTCTAGAATATTTTTGCTCCTAGTGATTTGCTGTATTAGCCACTGTGATAGAAAATTTCAAACTCGCTAGAATGACGCAAAGTCAATCCACCCCACTTACTCTGACACTAGAACATTGGGCAGAAATTACTCGAATGCATTCATTGGGGTTGTTCCAGTGTGGCGCCACTGTCTGGGGTTTTTTTTGTTTGTTTGTTTGTTTGTTTGTTTGTTTGTTTTTTGGTCTGTGGTTCTTTGTATTTTATGTTTTCTTTGGTCTAACCATGGAAAGAAACTCTAGGGGCCACCTCTCCTCAGGTCAGAAATTGTGTGTTAAGCCAGCTTTGTTATTCTAGGGACTTGGCAGAGGGTGTCGAGATCGCAAACCCCAGATTTCTCAATGGCCATAGGGGATAAATTTTCCCTGGAGAATTTCTGGACTTTGCGATCACCCAACTTTCCTGCCATGTGTTAAGGCCAAAAAGAAATGGGAGCAACTGGCCGCTTTTTAGCTGAAGAAAAAAAAAAGTGCTTTTTAAACTCTCCAGCCTGAAGGAATTCACTAAGCCCCCAGGGCAATGGCTATTGTCCTCCCAGACTCACCTGGCTGGGAAATGTGGGTATAGGCAAAGTAATCCCAGTGGGTCTTTTACATATCAAAGAAAAATTTAGCTAATGGTTTGAAAGTCAGGAAAAAATTTTGAGCATTTAAATTTCTAACTTAAAGGTTTCTTAAAATGAAAAATTGAAAAATAAAAAGGATGTTGCAGATTATTGTGGTTGGCTTTTTTTTTAAACAATATTGTTAACTTTGTGGATGCATGTTATTGTTATAGTATCTCAATTCCATGTCGAATTTATTTCACCAAACTTAGTGGTGGATTTTAAGGTAGCTTAATGTGAAAATCTTAATGGTACTAGGTTGTGAATACCTAAAGAAAAAAGAATAAATAAAATCTGGTTCTGCTAGGTGCAAAAATATTCAGCAAAGTAATTCTAAACTGGCAGCAGACAATTTAAAGCTCTGTTCCTATGGCCCTAATGCTAAGCTCTAGTCCGAGTTCGGTGCACGTGGAGGTTTTTAACAGCAAAACCACTCCCAAAGGATGAGTGGAGAAGTTAAAAAAGAAGAAGAAGAAGAAGAAGAAGAAGAAGAAGAAGAAGAAGAAGAAGAAGAAGAAGAAGAAGAAGAAGAAGAAGAAGAAGAAGAAGAAGAAGAAGAAGAAGAAGAAGAAGAAGAAGAAGAAGAAGAAGAAGAAGAAGAAGAAGAAGAAGAAGAAGAAGAAGAAGAAGAAGAAGAAGAAGAAGAGAAGAAGGAGCCGGAAAGTAGGGTATTTGCCTTGCATGCAGAAAGGAAAGTGGTGCAAAAGAAATTAAAATGTGTACTAGGAAAAATCTGTATAATCAAACTAAATGTTTATTGATATGCCTTTAGGTTAACATAAAAGAAGTGTAAATGTTTTTGACATGTACTGCCAGAAGCAGTGAGCATTCATTCTCTCTGGTTTTCAAAATTAATTTGTGTAACGTGAATTGCTGGTGTCTTCTGTCTGTAAACCAAGGCCAGAAGACTAAGTAAACTTCTATATGTAGAGTTAAGCATGATTAAAGTATTATTTTACAATTTTTCATTATTTGCTACCAAGAACATTAATATGTGTATCACAAGAGGCTTTGTAAAAATGGTCAAGGTTTTAAGAAAAAAAATATAAAAGATTTCGTTGTAAAAAAGGATTCTAGAATTTTCTGAGTAATTTAAGTAACACTTGCTTTTTCTCTTCTCCTAGAACCTTTTAGTACCATTTTATGTCACGGCATCATGTTGCTTTGCACAAGATACAAGCAGATGGCTTTCCTCTCTGCATGAGGAGTGATCCCCATGCAGACAGAAAATCCTAAACTTAGTGAGGGGACCCCAAAGCCCTCTTTCAGAGGAATAATTGGAGTTGAGGTGGTGTGACAAGCAGGTACCCTTAAGCATTTGGCTGTAAAGACTGGAAAGATACTGAGATAAATGGCCTGAGTAAGGAAATTGAAGATTCCTAGAAGATTCTGGAGCAGCACTAATTGACCACAGCCTGTGGGCCCTGCTCTCACCCTCCACCCTCAATCTCAAGAGAAAGAGGATTCAAGGTCAGTCTCTTCCAAACCTGGAGAGGAGTGGAACAGACAGATCACCTCTGAAAATTCCTACAGAATGCCCACGACCAGCCACAAGATCCTCATGCTGAACTGACCAACTCATCAGCCAAACCTGAGTGACTGTGATGTGACAAACCTGGTGTGTCTACAACCTATCCTCAGAAAAGCTCTGTAAGTAATGGGGGTGCCCCAGATGGAAAGTTTTCCAACAGTGCTGTATATGTGCAAAGGAAAAAGCCAAGTTATTCAAATACCTGGTAAGGTACAAGGTAAAGGTGGAGAGAAAAACTATTTTGGTAGCTAATTAAAATTCTAGTGGGCCTAACTTAAAACCCACTTCTCTGAAGTAACTTATGTGAAAATGCTCTTACTAGTTGTACTGAACCAGATCATAAACTGTAAATGCAAATGTTAGTCTGGCTAAAGTAACTCAGAGCTGTGTTTATTGATAATGCTATACTGCTTTGTTTTCTGTTGTTTAATTTGTGCTATCATTACAGACAATAAAGACAGCTGTGCCATTCAAGTTGTACTATTTACTGCTCCAAGGCCTGATTGGGTTAAGTAATATTCCCCTATATAATTGATCTGATCCTTTTCAGGTGTTAAGACTGCAAAAGTGAACCAGTTAACTGCTCCTTTAGGGAAATATGAGATTTCACCCTATCTAGAGATTGAGACTGCAGTCCCCTGTCAGCCTGAAGTAGCTACAGAAAATTGATCTTCGACCACGTTCCCTTTAATGACTTCTAGGGTAATGAAATCTCTAGGAAAAACATGGAGCAAAATGGTCATCAGGAAAAGCTATGAGGGAAATAAGGGGAAAAGAAAGGCCACAGGAATTAATAAGCCAAATTAACAACTAAAGATAACATTATGCCTATCTATCCCAGAGGTTAAAGCAGGTAGCAAAAATAAACCAACCTTAACATTTAATAAAGATGGGTGGTAAAAGGGAAGGAGCAAAAATTATGCTTCCCTTGGTGATGTTAAAAGTAAGACAATTATTACTTCATGTCTGTCTGACCCCGTGCAGGAAAGGCAACTGGAGTTTAGGGCTCTATTGTTCTCTCCACCCCAACAGCTGTTTAAGTTGCAGGATTGAAGAAAAGGAAGCAGACGCCTCCTTATCTTCGTGGTGGAATTCACAGCCTATAAGTAGAAAACCCTGAAGATCCAGCTGAGTCAGCTCATAGGACCAAAACAAAAGTCCTAATCTTCCTACAGCAGCAACCATATGGTGCCCCTCAGTGCAAATGCTTTCTGAGCCTTATGATGTTCTCTCCCCCTTCCACTCCCCTAGCAGCTCGGCCAGCTGCTATGAATGCCCTACAAAGCCAAGTCTGAAAGGGACTCAGACAGGCATATGAACCCCAGAAGCCGCGAGACCAGGTCCTGGTAAGACGGCACCGTTCACAGACACTAGAGCCTAAGTGGAAAGGACCTTATGTCGTCCTTCTGATCACCTCAACTGCTGTTAATGTGGACGGCATACTTCCTGGGTTCACGCCTCCCATCTAAAACCTGCCCCTGCTGATCTCAACCATGATGAGTGGAAAGTGGAGTGCACTGAGAATCCCCTCAAGATTCAGGTCCGGTGGGCACACTCCAGCCCTGATGCACTCACTGACTCTGGCAATGCTCCCCCTGGCACTTGCTGAGGGAGGACTCGATCAGGCCGTACACCCTGATGAACTGGTAAAAAGACTATATGGAAACCCCTGTGACTGAAAGGGGGGGGCATCAACTCAACAGTAGGCTTCTGTACACTCAATCAGTAGACTGTGGAACTAGAACTGCTTACCTCCGGGACGGGTATGGATATGTGGGGGAAATTTTGGCTTACTCTCTTTCACCCCAAAACTGGACTGGAATTTGTGCCCCAGCATTAGTACTTCCCAACATTGACATCATTCCAGGGACAGAGCCCATCCCTCTGCCTAGCATAGATCTCTTAGGCGGCACTCATAGGTCTCGGTGAGCCATGGTGTTCCTGCCCCTACTGGTAGGGCTTGGGAGTAGCAGGTGGATTGGTGACTGGGGGAGCAGGCCTAGCAATATCGATAGACAGGTATGACAGACTCTCGCAAAAGTTAATTTCAGATGTGCGGAACAGAATCAGACACCATCAAGAGGAGCTGGCCAAAATAAGAGAGGAGCTATTAGACGGTCCCTTATGGTCTTTAAGGGGTGGAATTCTCCCCTATCTAATACCCCTACTGGGGCCCCCTATCACACTGGCTTCTAGGATTAGAAGCCTTTCTACAATAAGTGGGGATTGAAAAGGGAAGTCAACCTTGGCAGATGTCCCGCCCCTAAGGAAGTCATCACTACCTCGGCCCCACCAATACCTCGTATTGCCTTGGCGGATGTCCCGCCTCTAAGGAAGTCATCACTACCCCTTCCCCCCCCCCCCTATAGTATATAAGGAGGGATGTAGAAAGCCAGGAGGTCTTTGCTTCTGTCCTATTCTGGGCACCCATTGACCCTGACCAGTCAGAATTAATAAAGGACTTACTGGAGCATTTGCTGGGGCCTCAGCCTCTTCATTTCTCTGCATCGGGAAGCTAGATTAGGACGTCTGAACCTTTCATCACCATCATCGCTGTTTTCTTGAGTCCAGAAATCAGATCCACGTTCAGGGTGCCAGGATGTTGCATTAAACTCTTAGGATGGACTTGGATGGTGGATGGAGGCCTTTGTTTTTAGGCCCTGGCCACGTGGCTTCATCCCCCGTTAACCGGCAGGTCTGGAGGTTCATCAGAGCAGAGGGTAGAAATCTCACTCTCAGGCAGGCTTCCAGAGAGATAACATCTTTATTCAGCCCTAGCCAACAGATGTGGCTGCTAACCATTTGTGCATGCCATTCTTAGCTTGCCCTGCGTCTTCACTTCTTTCAGCCATCTTCCCTCTGACCTCCATGCTGGCAAAGACCCAAAAGGACCTAATCCCCTGGGTCAAAGCACTTATCTAACCTTTCCAAGACCCCTCCCAGGAAATGGGCGGGGTCTTGCAGGTAAAGTTACAGGTCATATCCTCCAAAGACTCCTCCTATAAATGGGAGGGACTTGCACCCCTGTAAACCGGGGTGGAGTTACAGTCAGTATTAAAATTGTAAGGGTGTCACATATAAGGCTGCATGGTCGAGGACTTTGAGGATCTATGGGACTGGGCTGATGAGCTTCTAAGGGTACAGTAGCAGTTCTTGGGTGTGGCTATCAGGACTTCCTGAAGTACAGAGGTGTAGGGAAGGTGGCTCACCCTGTTCCAAATTGTCTCTGGCGATGTCAACTACAAAACTGACATAACTGAAGTTTTGGACAGCTGAGAATCTCTGCAGATTAGTGGGAAAGCAGTGAAGCTAGGCCATTGGCGTGGAAGCAGTTGTAAAGTGGATCTGTGTATTCAGCTGTCAGGGTTTCAGCAATGGGGGGACTTGCCCTGTCCCCATCCCAGTGTTTGGGGGCCATTGGGATTAGCTTCAAGGTTGATATTGAGTTTTTGCTGCTGGTTGTGCCTTTCTTCTGAGAGTTAGATCTTGTTTTGTTTTCTATATACCACAAATGAGAGAGACTATCTAGTATTTGTCCTCACTCTCTCTTATCTTATTTAACATTATACCCTCTAGTTCCATCCAAGTGATAATAACCTGCATGGTTTATCATAGCTGTATAATATTCCATTGTGTGTATACATCACAATTTCTTTATCCATTTATCTATAATTAGACATTTGGATTGTTTTCATATCCTGGTTTTTCTACGAAGCACTGCAATGAACACAGGTATGTGTATATCTTTTCAAGTTGTGGTTTTAATGTTTGGGGTAGACACTGAGGAATGGAATCTCTGGGTCACATTTTGTTTTTCTTGGAGAGAAACAGTTGAAATTCATACAATTGAAGTACACTACACATTTTTCACATAGTTTTCAAAACCCATCCATGTTATATGCTACTGGCTGCCTAGCAGGTATTGCCTATGAAGAGTAGGATTATTGAGCTCCCAGACTGCAGGCAGGAGCCTGAGAGAGGTGAACATCAAGATGCCTCCTAGAGATCTATTCTTTCTTGAGCTAGCTAGAGGCTAGCTCTAGCCGGCATGGGGTTTGGGGAAACCCCATGTGGAAGGCCTTCTCCCTAACTTGGGTGCGCTGGGAGCCTTGATAGGCCCCCAGCCGTCCCCTCTTCTGCCCCCTGCCTCCAGGCCGTCCTGGAGTGGCAGCCCAGGCAGCCAAATAAGGTGGGTGTCTGGGGGTCCCTCCTGGATGGGGTCCCAAGCTTTCCCCGCCCTTCCCCCAGCACTAGGCTGGGATGGGCACAGGGTGGAGCGTGGGCAGATCCTGGCTTTCCTGTCTCTATTCTTTCTTGAGCTAGAGGCTAGCTCTAGCCGGCATGGGGTTTGGGGAGACCCCATGTGGAAGGCCTTCTCCCTAACTTGGGTGAGCTGGGAGCCTTGATAGGCCCCCAGCCATCCCCTCTTCTGCCCCCTGCCTCCAGGCCTTCCTGGGTTGGCAGCCCAGGCGGCCAGAAATGGTGGGTCCTAACTTGGGGTGTGCTGAGATTTGCCCGGTTTAACTAAGTTTGTCACTGGCAATTTCTGACCAATCTACATGTTGAAAACTGCGCCTAGCCCCCAAGCGCACTGCATATATTAAGAGTATTCCCTATCCTTATGTTATGTTTTGCGTATCCAGAATGTCCATTTTGTATTCTGCCTTTACCCACACCCCTACCAAGCTCATTTTTACTCCTTAACTCTCTCACCCCCCCCCCCACATCACTAACCCACATTACTCTTTTTAACTTTAGTACTGCACAATCCTAATCACAGACCAAAGCCATGCATTGTGTGTAACAACCTCCAACTATTTCAAATGACATAAAATGGACACATATTTCTTTTGAATATTTTATGTGTTTTTTCTCTGACAGCTATAAGTCTTACTAAAGATTCTCTTATACAGTGACGATTCTAACCACTTTATATCTTCTCTTTATGAGCGTTCAATAAGGAATTTTGGTGAAAGAGTCCCCCAGTTTAATGCTTTTGAATGAACCATGTCATGGGGATTGTTGGTCTTGTTCTTATGGCCCCCATATGCGCCAATAACACAACATGGCATTGTTCCTTTTTTGCATAGGCACATTAAAATGGGAAAATGCTATACATACAAATAAGTTTCTATCTAATAGAGATTGGAACACACAAATCTTGTAGTGCAATGGGACCTTACACCCTGAACATTGATATAATGACCTGGCACAGGCCTCAGAAGAATGGGCATCCTCCATTCACCCCTGAACCAGGGAAGCCATCCACGAAACATCTAAGTTTGTCTATAATATCACCTGGAAGCAATCCTCTACCATGGAAGACCCTACCACAGCTCAGACATTGACATGCTGAAAAGAGACTTCCCTTAACACTGAGAAGACTTAACAACAACAATGACCTGCTTACAGGACAGGGCTCTCTGCATTGCCCTTTAATTGTGAAGTGAAACGAGAGGACGCTCCGCACCATTCTGACTGCAATGTAGGATATTCAGATTCAAGGATCTTTAATACAGAAACATGATACCAACAACAGAGATTGTGTGAAAAATAAAAGTGTGTTGGCACTACAGACAATGTCTTGGATTGGACGATCAAGCTTGCCTGGAGCCTAGAGTTGGTCTTATACCATGAAACTTCAGGGGTAGGGTCTCTGTATTTAGGCCAAGATTATTTCTTTCCATGCCCCTCATATTTTGGTGGGCCTATACAAACAACAATTGCCACTCCAACACCATTTTGACTCTAATCCTTAAAAAAACCCACTTAAACTTTTGAGGTTAACTTAAACTAATATGCATGTACATGGAAATGTAAAAAAAGAATACTATGTCTCTAATGTTTAAGGAGTTACATAAGTTTTATGGCTTTAGATTGCCTTGTGTGCTAAGAAATATTATAATGTTTTACAATCTGGGGACTAGAGGGAAAAAGTAATTGTACATGAATTCTGTTTTATTTATCTTAATGTTCTTTGGCTGAAAGTTCAAAGTTAAGTATCAGCAAGGGGACTTCTTCTGAGAATTATGTTATGGGTGATTGTCCTTCCACTGTAACTTTACCTTGTCCTCTTTCTCTGCATCTTTGTTCTCATAATTAAAAATAAAAATTAAAAAAAAAGATGCCTCCTAGAGATAAGTGCTTCACCAGCTGGAAAAACATGATTCCAGGTGAAATAATAATCATGAAGACATGTAGGTTCCCATGGCAACCAAGGGTTCTACAAAAAGGAAAGGTGGATTCTTGAGTGAATGGTCACTTTGTATTCTAGTTCTGGTAGTACTTATAAATCACTAGGAGTCAGGAATATCAGCCTATAGTGGCTACCCACTGACCAGCCCTTTTGCATCTTCACTCCATGTACACTTGTCCTTATAACCATCCCAAGTTCTTACTTATTTATTAAATGTTTACATCACTGAGTTTGTTATTCAATCTATCAACCTTCTAGCTCCCAAGAAAATCTTAATTAACAGTGCAAAAATCCAGAATTAGAATGAAGATATATAAAATCACAATAAAAGTATATGAAATTTTAGTTTTGCTTTATAGGGAATCATAAGAAACAGATTGATGGCCAATTAAGCAACTTGTCTAAAATAAAAACATATTCTAATTAAATTATAATCTTCTAAGGACCGTTGTTGAGAATAACATATAATATGTTCTTGCTTCCCAGCTTTGAAATGAGATTATAAAATTACCATTCTTTAGAAGATTAGCACAGTTTTTTGATTTGTATCCAAATAATCCAATTCAAGTGGTAAGGAAGTGAGAAAGTGAAAAGATTGAAAAATAAATAGAAAGTGTATATGTTGGGAAAGGAGGTATTGGCCACATAGTCTTTACTTGTGATCAATACTCTTTATGTGTGTTTCTCAGATTTTACAAAATAAAGGTACAAATTATGCTTTTTTTTAAATTATGCTTTTTTTAAATGAGCATGGGTCTCCTTTTATTCAATACTATATTTAAATTTTATTCAAGATTTAATTTAAAATTTACTCCTGGATCAGCATTCAGGGATTACTCCTGGTAGGTTAAAGGTACCATATTCAGTGTTGAGAATTGAACCCAGCTGCAGATAAGGTAAGCACCTACCTAGTGCCCTATACTACTCTCTGATCTTCTATATTTGAAATTTTGTTTTGTTTTTGCGTCACACCCAGTGGTGCTCAGGAGTTACTCCTGGCTCTCTGTTCAGAAATAACTCCTGGGAGGCACGGAGGACAATATGGGATATTGGGTTGCAAACCACTGTCTGTCCTGGATCGGCTGCCTGTAAGGCAAATGCCCTACCGCTGCGCTCTCTCTCCAGCCCACTATATTTAAAATTTTAAATTTTTCTCTTTAATAACTATTTTAATAATCATTAACACAGATTTTAATGGTCTAGAAATAATGGTAAAATATAAGGAAACATATCTTAGCACACATTTGATTTCCCAACATTAAAATATCAAATATGCTAATAATATCATTCCATAAATGTAACTTTATCAGTAATCTTAGAAGTCTCACAAGTCCTTAACATTAGTGTCACAATTCTCCAGTATTTATTGAATCTGTTATTACCAAACCTTGAAGGTGAAAGTTGATTTAAAATTTTTTAATTTTAAGGTATTAAATGCAAGTCAACAGTTATGCTCATCGCAAGGTAGTTCCAATGGCATAAATATGGGAAGTATTATTCTGAGCAAAATGAGGCAGAAGAAGAGAAATAGACACAGAAAGATTACACTCACTTGTGGGATATAAGAAAAATATAGTATGGTAATAATATCCGGAGTTCAGAGATGAGGTCCAGGAAGATCAGTCTATACTTGGAAGCTTGCTGCAAATACCTGGGGAGTGCAGTTAAGGAAGAGAAGAGACCTCTGTGACAGTGGTAGTTGGAAATGATCATCGAACAAGAACTGCGTACTGAAAAGAGATAAAGTGATATACAAGATATCCCTTCAGTAATGATGTTGCAAACCACAGTGTCTAAAAGGAAGAAAAAGATGAGAGAGGAGAGAGAGAGTGAGAGAGAGAGAGAGAAAGAGAGAGAAAAGAAAAATATACACAGAGGCAGGCAGTGGAGGGGTTGGGGGGCAGAAGGGAAACTGAGGACATTGTTCCCAGGAAATGTATACTAACAAAGGGTGTTGTACACTGTATAACTTAAACTCAGTCATGAACAAATTTGCAACTTTATCTCATGGTGATTCAGTTAAAGAGTTTATATTAATGGTTCCAATAGTTAACTAATGTGAGTAAACAAATATGTTACAGCTGCATTTCTCCATCGAGGCCATCTGCCTTAGCCCATACATGCCCCCATATATTTCAAGGTGACCACAAGAGAAAATTATGTAAATAGAGTTGGGTTCATGGCATGAGACTAGAGACCAACCAATAGGCAGGAAGGTCAGAAAAAGGTTGATGGACACTGTCTCAGAGTCAAGCAATTTGAATGGTCAGAGAGGCAAGGCATAATCAGGTCAATTATTGTCTGCAGCAGCTTTGTAAAGCCCCTTGAAAAAAGCAATAATGATCATTTAATTGCCACCTGCAGAAACAGCAAGTGCTTTCATTTCTTGAAATGAACAGAAAATCAATATTTCACATTTCAATATTGTGATATATTGTTTTCCATTGCTGACTAACAAAACACAAAATTTAGAAACTTAATTTTTTTCTTATGCCATTTTTAAGGTTCAAAAACTCAGATATGGTTTAGGTAGGTAGTTTTGACTCAGGATCTTTTAAGAAACTGCAATCAAGCTATTGGCTAGAACCCCATTAACTGGATCTGGAGAACAGACTTGCTAGTTCATTTATAAGATTGTTAGCCAGGGAAGCACAACATCCTGGGACCCTGACATAGAACCCCAGCCTGCCTGGCCAAAAAGTGTCTGAATTGAACCCCAGGCCATCTAACAAAATTATCAGTGGGTAAGGCACTTGCCTTGCACAGGGCCAAAACAAAGTAGTCTCCATTTGGTCCCCTGAGCACCACCAAGAGTAGTTCCTGAGTGTAGAGCTAAAAGTAACCCCTGAGCATTGCTGAGTGTGTAGGAAGGAAGGAAGGGAGGGAGGGAGAGAGAGAGAGAGAGAGAGAGGAAAGGAGGGAAGGAGGAAGGAAGGATTCCATAGGCTTCCTGCATATTCTCGTAATAAGGCAGTTTCCCACGGCAAAAATTGCAAGTGAAGAGAGGATTTCTACCTTATCCTGTTGATCTGTTTGACATGTACATCATAGGAAGAAAACCAGGATGTAAATACCTGGAGGGAGGCAGCATTGTGTCATTTTAGAGGCTGGTTACAATATGTAAGATAGAAGAGGAGAAATAGGGGGCCAGAGCAGGCAGGGTGTATTCCTTACATACAACCAGCATCCCATATGTCCCCCGGAGCCCACCAGGAGTAATTTCTGGATGCAGAGCCAGGAGTAACTCCAGAGCACTGCTGGGTATGGGCCAAAAGCGAGAGACAAACAGACAGACAGACAGACAGACAGACAGACAGAGAGAGAGAGAGAGAGAGAGACAGAGACAGAGACAGAGACAGAGAGACAGAGACAGAGACAGAGAGACAGAGAGACAGAGAGAGACAGAGACAGAGAGACAGAGAGAGACAGAGAGACAGAGAGACAGAGAGAGACAGAGAGAGAGACACAGAGAGAGAGACAGAGAGGGGAGAGAAAGAGAGAATCCTTAATATTAGCAATAGTATACACCAAATGGGTTTGTAAGAATTGTTTTTAAGTAAAGAATAGCTGGATCCAAATTATAAAATGGTTTTGTTACTAAAGTAAAAGGAACCAAGTAGGGGCCAGAGCAGTGGCATAAGTGATATGGGCTAGACTGGATTTTATTTATTTGTAATCTTAACCATTTCAGTCAAAGAATTGTGATAATAGAGGGGGAAATACAGCATATAATTTTTTACCTTCAACAGGCTAAAATCTCAACAAAGAAAAATATATAATTTTATACTTGTGCACAAAAAATCTTGAACAAAACCACAAGTCTTTATATATACAGTCCATTACTGCTACCCCAGGCCTCAGTTTATGCATATCAAATTAAAAATTGAATTTCCCTGACAACTTGACCCAAGACCAAGTTGTCTTATCACCTCACCTAACACTGGATGGAAACCAGAAGATGTACTGTCTTTTGAACAGCAAAAAATAAGAGCACCGTGTACAGAAAACTGACTTTGACAGCTGCGACTGGGCAGAACTATCCTTGGGACCGATAAGGAAAACCCTGCCCTAGACTGTAGACCAGAACTCTTATTAAATAAAAAAAAAAGGACTTCTTATTGCAGAGGCCCAACTTGGACAACAGAGACTGAGCAGAACCCTTAGATCCATAATATCCCATACTTCAGCTTGGGGACTGAATCAGGGAGCATCTGATACAAAAGACTGTACACAACAATGGTGGAACAAAACCTTTAGAACTGTAAAGACTCTAACCTAGACCCTGTCCTAGGACCTGTACAAATGCCAAGATCACTGGATACAGTGGCCTCATTGTCTCACCCACAACTGAGAGGAAAGTTTACTGGCACCACATGCAAAGCCCTTGGGATGAGGTAATGAACACCTATGGAGTTAGGGGTTGATTCCATGATGGTATGCTTCAAGGATGGAGAGGCCTTGAATCTCCTAGGCCACGGGAATTCCCATTCTCCACCAATGCTTACTGTGCCTATACAAAAAAAAAAAAAAAAAAAGAAAAGAAAAAAGTGGAGGGAATGCCAAACCCTACCACTGCAGCAACCCCTTCTTTTTCTTGTTTTGTTTTGATTTGTTAGTTTTTGACTTTATTTTCCTTCTTTCCTCCACTTTTTTCTTCCCTTTTCACTCCTTTATTTGGAGACTTTTTTTTTCTTTTCTCATTAGCCGGGTGCATTTTTTTCTTCTTTTTCTCTTTCTTTTTTTGGTAGTTGTGGCCAATTATTTTTCTCTCTTCCTCTTTTTTTCTTTTTTCTTTCTTTTTTCTTTTTTCTTCTTATCCCTTTTATCGCAAAAGACAACAGAATAGACAATCTACAACAAGCTATAAAGTGGAGACCAGATGCACTAGTATTCTGGGGGGAAAGGGAGGGAGATATGAGATGCATGCTGGAAACGGGGGTGGAGGGAGGACAGCACTGGGGTGGGAGTGCCCCTCATTCGTTGTCACTATGTACCATAAACAATGCTGTGAAAAATAAAAATTAAAAAAAATTGAATTTCCCACTCCTGTACACTTGTCTAACTAACCCCTTTGCCACAAAGCCTAACAATAAGGACAGTGTTCTTCATTCTGTTTTGACTTTGTTTTGGTTTGCAGATAAGATACAACCTTTATCAGGAGACCAGCCCACAAGGACCTCACTGTTCCAGAGCCCATCTATCTGCAACACACCCTTTTATTTCCTGTTCACTTCCTATAAAAATACCTTTAATTTTTTGAGGCCCTGTTTTATTGCAAAGTTATTCATAATATAGTTGCAGTCATATACTATTCAACACCAATTCCCCCAGCAATGTCAACTTCCTTCCACCAATATCTCATTTCCCTCCCAGCTTCCAGCCTGCCTCCTTGATAGGCACACTTATGTTTTTTTTTTAGTTCAGTTATTGTCATACAATGTTCCAACACCCATATCTTCATCAGTGTTCATTCCTGCCACCAATTTATTACAGTTATGGCAGACATCATTTTTCTTCTTTCTCTGTTTTTTCAAAAGGCACACTTTTTTTTTTAATAGGCACACTTTTAAGTAGAATTGTTGTAGTTTGGATTTCATGCTTCCAGGCATATAGATATGCCTCACTCTGCCTTTCTGTGCCGATGCAGATAAGATGGTTGCTTTGAGAACATAAGCTGTCATCTTCAAACCTGCTCATGTATTGTAAATAAAGCTCTTTTTTGACCCATGCAAATAAAAACGTTATGCTTCCTTCTTCTTCTCTAGAGTCAAAGTTATGTGTTGATTTTTACCACCAGTAGTTTTTAAAAAAAAAAAAACTTCAAAGTTGAAGGATAGAAGACTTCATTGCAAATAGTTCAACTCAATAACATAATAGTAACTGATATTGGTCTACTATTATTATAATAGATTAATTCCATATTATAAGGGCCAGAGCAATAGTGCGGCAAGTGAGGCATGTTCCTTGTATGTGGCCAACCCATATTCAATCTCCAGCACCCCATTTGGCTCCCCAAACACTGCCAGAAGTATTTACAAAGCATAAAGCAAGGAGTAACCACTGAGCACCTCCAAGTGTGGTCCAAAAAAGCAAAATAATAATAATAATAATTCAACAGTCTACACAGAGAATCTTACATTTTTAAATATTATAATAAAACATATGAGCACATTACTATCAAGTAGTAATATCAAGTAGATATGATAAAAGTAGAGAAAAAAAAGAGAAGCACAAATTAACTTTTTTTGAGGGGGGTTGTTAGATTGTTGTTTGTTGCTTGTTTTTTTTCATGGGTTTTCTTTTATTTGTGCTTTGTTTTGTTTTTATTTCAGGACCATGATTATTGTGTGATTAGTGTCTTTATTGCTGTGGTGCTTTTAGAGTTTTTTATTTGATTTATTTTTTTTGTATTGTTGTTATGTTTTTCTTCCTTTTCCCCTTTCTTCTCTCAAATTGATATTTATAGCCTCTAGAAGGAGTCCTCCCATTTTTGCTTGTTTGACTTTTGCCCATTTTATTTTATGTTTTTTCTTTTCTTCAAACAGAACCACATAATTTGAACCATCTTGTTCCGCCTCACAAACTGAGGGGAAAATAATGGAAGGTACCAAGACCAGACAGTCATATGAATATTAAATAGAAATAAAAAAAAAAAATGATCAGTCTTAAACACCAAATCCAAAGCCAACGACAACAGAATCAACACCCAATATACAACATGCTAGACATAGAGGGGACCACTTATACTAGCAATCTAGGGGGTAAAGGAGGGGGATATGGGATGCATGTTTGGGAACATTTTGGGTGGAGTGAGGACACCATTGGAGGTGGGAATGCCCCTGATTCAATGTCACTCTGTACCTAAGAAAACTACTGTGAAAGATTTGTAATCCACTTTGGTTAAAATAAAAATGAAAAAAAAAAAAAGTAGAGATAAATAGGTACTAGGATTATAGCTCATATAGAAGAGCACATGCCCAGCATGTCTTTAGTTTAATCCCTGGCACTGCATTTCCTCCACCAAGCATTGCTGAGAATAGCTCCCAAATGTATCCACACACTCCCACTGTGTGGATACACTGTTGGGTGTATGTGGTCCCTATAAAAAGTAAACTGATAACATTTTTAAAAGTAGCTCTACAATTGGTAGACTTCAAGCTAAAGAATGATTAGACATAGTAAAATGGAAAAGGAGAGTGGCATCTTCTTATTTTCAGCTATCTTTAAATAGGGATTATAATAATTTTGTTCATTAGTGAAAAAAATACTTTTTTTTTGTTTTTGGGCCACACCCATTTGACGCTCAGGGGTTACTCCTGGCTATGTGCTCAGAAATCGCCCCTGGCTTGGGGGGACCATATGGGACGCCGGGTGATCAAACTGCGGTCCGTCCTATGCTAGCGCTTGCAAGGTAGACATCTTACCTCTAGCGCCACCTTCCTGGCCCCGAAAAAAACCTTTTAGAGCCAGAGAAATAGTACAGTGGTTGGTGCTTGCCAGCACTACATACAGTTCCCCAAGCCCTCCCTGAGTGCAGATGCCAAGAATCAAACCCCAATTACGCATGTCACATATACATGTAGGATACATGCCCTCTTGGCTCTGCACTCAGGGATCACTCCTGGCAGGGTTTGGGGGACCATATCTATGATCAGTCTGGCACCATCTTCTAAGGAAGCTTTTTTTTAATTCTGCTTTAAAGACTATCACCTATACTAGGTCCACAAATAAAGTTCAACTTTATATCTGTAACAGGATATCTTACAATGAACAGATTAGCCTCTCTAATTCTTTATGAATTATTGTATTTTTACAACTAAATATGTGGGGTTTCTGTTTAGGTTCAATTTTATAGGGAAAAGGTGTCGTAGATCATAGCAGTAGGTCTAATTCCTTTCATGTATTTATTTATTTTTGTTTTGTTTTGTTTTTGTTTGGGGCCACACCCAACAGGCATTACTCCTAGCTATGCACTCAGAAATAGCTCCTGGCAGGCTCAGGGGACCATATGGGATGCCAGGAATCGAGCCACTGTCTGTGCTATCTTTCCAGCCCCCACATATTTATGTTTGAGGAACTCCTACAGACTGACTTGATCTTAACCACAGACAGAAATGTATTCTGTATGATTTACATTTGTATGTATGAAATATAGGAGAGAAATAGCAGTGTGAAGAATAAATCTTGCCTATATATAAAATGTAAAAGAATCCTCAAATATTGTGGGTAATTACAAAGAGTAAGTTATTAATATCAGGTTCTTTCCTAGTTATAAGTTTTTTTATGGACTAAGAATAGAGATACAACAACACCAGTCACTTAAAAGGGAGAAAGAGCTTACCTCCAACCAAAGGAATGAAAATGAATGCATGTGAATATTCCTTGATCTTAGGACTTCAAAACTATGGTCATACAGTGGATCTTTAGACAATGACTTTAGTAACACTATTGAGAGATATAATAGCTGACCCTTATGATCCTTAATCAGAGTCAGAGTGATAGCACAGTGGTAGGGCATTTGCCTTGCATGAGGCCAACCTAGGATGGACTTGGGTTTGATCCCCGACATCCCATATGGTCCCCCGAGCCTGCCAAGAGCAATTTCTGAGCACAGAGCCAGGAGTATTTCCTGACCACTCTGAGTGTGGCCCAAAAACAAACAAACAAACAAACAAAAAGCCAACAAATTGACCCTTAGTAGTCTAAGTTTTCTTAATTCCATTTGCTTTATGTTGTAACAATATGAAGTCAATTTGTTTGGGCCATCAAGAGAGCATGCTAGGGTGGTGAGTAATAAATTGGGTGCATGAGTGGAGGAAGGATTGGTATTTTAATATTTTATGCCTAATGGTTATGAACAATTTGGTAAATCATGGTGCTATAAAAATGTAAATCTTGGAGCCAGAGAGATAGCATGGAGGTAAGGCATTTGCCTTTCATGCAGAAGGTCGGTGGTTCTAGTCCCGGCATCCCATATGATCCCCTGAGCCTGCCAGGAGCGATTTCTGTGCATAGAGCCAGGAGTGACCCCTGAGCATCGCTGGGTATGACCCCCCCCCCCAAAAAAAAAAACCAAAAAAAAAAAAAATCAAAAAAATTTAATCTTGGGGCCTGAGCCCCAAGCACAGTGGTAGGGCGTTTGCCTTGCATGTGACTGACCCAGTAAGGACCTCGATTCAATCCCTGGCATCCCATATGGTCCCCCAAGCCAGGAGCGATTTCTGAGTGCAGAGCCAGGAGTAACCCCTGTGCATTACCAGGTGTGGCTCAAAAACAAAAAAAAATTTTTAATCTTATCATATAAGTGCCTTTTCTTTTTTTATATAAAAGAGTTATTTTCATAATTATTCATATATATCTGGGAATTATTCCTGATGCCGAAACAAGACTTCTTGAGGTGGAACTACCTAAGAGTGAGTAATATAATGGATGATCTTCAGCGCATATGGGCATGCTGAGAGAAAAATAAGTAGGAAATGAGATGCAATTGAAAGTGGAAATGAAGGCAACCCAAAAAAGGCATTCTTCAATTATACATATTAATAGGAGTGGGGGAGGATAGCATGCATCCTCCTAAACTGGACATGTGCTCCAGACCTTTGTACAATCTTCCCTAAACAGGTAATACTTTAAACCCATTTCTCCACTTCCTTTGCTTATTTACTTTGTTTATCTTAATCTGTCACAGTTTAGACTTCAATCTTTCCTTATTCACCTGTTAGATATTGCAAGGACCAAAGAAAATAATAAAAAAAAATTATGTTAGGGCATTTGGTTTGCACATTCAATTCACAGCATCCCATATGGCACACTGAGCCCACCAGGAGTGATTCCTGACCACTACTGGGTGTGGCAAGAAAACAAAACAAAAAAGGATGTTGTCATTTGTCAATCTGTCAGACCTTACATAGACATTCTCCATTAAAGGGGAACTCAGTAGGCCAACCAGATGTATCCCTGGATTTTCCTGGAGTGGAGAACTGATAATGCCAGAAATGTTTGTCCAGCAGGCCCATTACAGATGTTTTTGCCCCTACATAGATTACTGGCAATATTTCTGAGATTCATGTCATGGTACTGACATTACATTCCCTTCATTTATTTGGTTATTTCTCCCTTGTAAAATGACAGGCAAAAATATGGCCTCAATCAATTTTTGCCCAGAGGAATCCCAGCACCAAAATCTAGCAAAGACAAGCTTCCTCTATCCTTGTCAATCGTATTTACATCTAAAAGCCAGTCAGCCAAGTTAGCTCTGAGTCCCTGTTCAGGGGTCTCAAACTCAATTTACCTGGGGGCTGCAGGAGGCAAAGTCGGGGTGATCCTTGATTGCAAAGTCATTAACAAGCCTTGAACATTGGGGGGTGTGACCCAAACAACTAAAACAAAACAAAACAAAAAAGATTCCTCTAGGGCAGGGCCACAAAATGTTGTACGGAGGGCCGTTTGCGGCCCGCGGGCTGCGAGTTTGAGACCCCTGCTGTAGATACTAGCCAGCTGCAAAATTTACATTTCTTTAACTTAGCTCTTTGCTAACATAGCAGAAAAGCAGCTTCAATTTTCTCCCTCTAAACCTGCAGACCTGTAAAACTGGTTTAGCTACAAAATATTCTATCTAGCAACCCCCTTCTTTTTGAGAAACTAACTTCCTACTCAGGGCTTCTTATATAGACCCTTTTCAACTGAGCCGAGCTAGTCATAATTGTTATGTAAATATCAACAGGCCTATTGTTATTTCTGTTTTTCTCTACATTCCCACCTTTTGTCAACATGAAAATTCCTTTTATGCCAAAGATTGTGGTTTTGCCCTATATGTACGTCCAACATGAGGATTAAATTTTGTCACACGCTTGCCAGAACGTGTTGTCCCCATACTTTGTGGTCATCATTTGTTTTATATTTATTCTGGATGACCAGTTCGTGTTCACCCACTTCCCTGTCGTAGGGTATTGCCCCACTAGAGTTGTAGGGACACAAACTGTTCCCAGCATCAATCTTCTTTACATCTTAGAAGGTAAACAAAACTGCCTTCACAACAAAAGGCTAAAAAGTAGCTAGAAGAGAAATAACCTAATTTTTTTTTTTTTTTTTTTTTTTTTTTTGGTTTTTGGGCCACACCCGGCGGTGCTCAAGGGTTACTCCTGGCTGTCTGCTCAGAAATAGCTCCTGGCAGGCACGGGGGACCATATGGGACACCGGGATTCGAACCGACCACCTTTGGTCCAGGATTGGCTGCTTGCAAGGCAAACGCCGCTGTGCTATATCTCCGGGCCGAGAAATAACCTAATTTACTTTTTATATACATGAAAATACTAGAGAAAGTACACTAAATAGTATACCAATACTTCACAAAAAGAAACCTGTGAATGCCTCAGCAATTAGTTTGTTTTTGAGGGAGGGTAAAGGGACACAGAAGGTGGGGGAGATTCCCAGTAATTCAGTCAATGAGGTGGTGCATTCAATAGTGCTGCTCAGGCCCTATCGTGCAGGGGATCACCCAGGCCACCCCTCAGAGGCCTCTGGAGCTGCACTCACACTAAGCTCAGGATACTGAATTGAGTCAGTCAAGTGCAAAGCTGATTCTTGTGCTCTATTCTAGTGCTCAAGCATCCTGTCCAAACTGAACCAAAAAAATGAGCATTTTCCACCACACTTTAGAAAATTCTGTACTTTTTCCTTGGGGAAGATATACAAGAAGAATATAGATCACAGGAAGCTGCTACTTTGGAATTCTAGCTAACTCCATTCTCTCAGTGAATATCCTCTAGTTTCTCTAAGGGCAGGATATGTTTCTGCAGTTCTGCTGTCATAAATTAAAAAACAAAACAAAACCTTCCCATTGTAACCCTGACCCTTTAAAAGTAATATTGCCTAACTTAGCATAGTGAAGCTGCTGAAAATCTTTTGTTACTTAACTCATGGAATCTTTTCCCATAATACTTATTTATATTCCTTGGGATATATTGACTTAAATTATAAATTCTTATAAGTGCTCAAGATATGAGTAACCAAGTCCAAAAGTCAAAGACTGGTGGTCATTGATGAATCATTTTGTGAATGGTGGACCAAAGGTGTCAGTTTGAAGTTTAAGTAATTAATAGCCTTGATGATAGCCTTGGAAATATGTCCTTAACTTTTTATTGGTTTTCTGTTTTGTTTTGTTCGGGCTTCACTCAATAGTGCTCAGGACTTACTCTTAACTCTGGACTCAGAGATCATTCCTGGTGTTACTCAGGGGGTCATATGGAGTACCAGAAATCAAACTGAAGTTGGCTGCATGCAAGGCAATTTTCTTAACATGTTAAGATGATACTAAAGCTAAATTTGAATGACAAAATAGTTTTCTTTTCGCTATGATTAGTGCTAAGAGAAATTCAGTTACTTGGCAGAAATGAACATTTTTAACAAGTTTATAAAGATTATTGCATCCATATATTTCAGTGTGTCTTTGAGGGGAGCCATAATTAATATGGGTGATGAAGGTTTGTAACCTTGTTTATTCTCTGGATAAAAGAATAGTGAGACATTAAACAAATCATAAGGTATAAGAATTAGAGTCTAGTATTTCTTGGGAGGGTGAAGATTTAGAACAACATTCTAATAAGGAAAAGAAATAATTATTAACTCAGAAAATGTTGTTCACATGGGTCATTCTCCAAAATAGACCACATGCTAGCCCACAAAACAAACCTAAATAAAATAAAGATTATACACATTGTACATACTACCTTCTCATATCATCATATACTAAAATTAGAAGTGAATAATAAGCAGACACAGAGGAAAAATTTTAACACCTGGAAACTAAACAGCTCACTACTGAACAATCAGGGAGTCAGATGAAATCAAAGAGGAAATCAAAAGATTCCTCAAAACAAATGAGAACAAAGACACTAATTATCAGATCAGAATCTGTAGGATACTGCAAATGAAAGCATCTATCAGGAAGGAAGAAGGGGCCTACATAAATAACTTAATGTCACAGCTTACAAAACTGGAAAACAGTCAATAAAATTAACCAAAAATAGGAAGTCAGAAGGAAATAATAAAGCTTAGAGCAGAAATCAATGAATGGGAAATCCAAAAACAATTCGAAAGATCAATGAAAGCAAGAGTTGATTCTTTGAAAAAAAAATAAACAAGATTGATAAACCACTAGCAAAACTTACTAAGGGAGAGAAACTTTTTTTTTGGGGGGGGGCACACCCAGCATTACTCAGGGATTACTTCCTGGATATCTGCTCAGAAATAGCTCCTAGCAGACACTGGGGACCATATGGGACGCCGGGATTCGAACCAACAACCTTAGGTCCTGGATCGGCTGCTTGCTAGGCAAACTCCACTATGCTATTTCTCCGGCCCCGAGAGAGAGAAACTTAATAAACTAAATCAGAAATGAAAATGGGCAGATTACTACAGATACTACAGATTTTTAAAGTGTAATCAGAGACTACTTTGAGAAACTTTATGCCACAAAACATGAGAACCAGAAATAAATAGACAGATTCTTGGACTCTTATAACCTCCCAAGGTTGAACCAAGATGATCTAACATATCTGACAGACCCATCACTATTGAGGAAATTAAAATGTTAATCAAAAGTCTTTCTAAAAACAAAACCCAAAGGAGGTACTAGTGGTTCACTGATAGAATTCTCCCCTCCCCAAAACAAAAGCAGACAGATTCACTAATGAATTCTTTCAAACCTTCCAAGAGAACCTACTGCCTATATTTTTCAGGCTCTTCCAGGGAATTGAAGAAACAGAAACACTCCCAAAGCTAACATCACCCTGATACCTAAAGCTGACAGAGATGCCATCAAAAAAGAAAACTACGGAGAGATAGTATGAAGGTAGGACATTTGCCTTGCATGTGGAAGGACGGTGGTTCGAATCCCAGCATCCCATATGGTCCCCTGAGCTTGCCAGGAGCGATTTCTGAGTGTAGAGCCAGGAGTAACGCCTGTGCACTGCTGGGTATGACCCAAAAACAAAAACACACACAAAAAAGAAAAGAAAACTACAGGCTATATCCTTGATGAACACAGAATCCTAGATCCTCAACAAAATCCTAGCAAATAGAATCCAAAAACCTCATCAAGAAAGTCATACACCATGATTTATTTATTTTGGAGATGCAAAGATGGTTCAACATATGCAAGCCAATCAATATAATACACCACATCAACAAAAGGAAAATTAAAAACCATATGATTGTATCAACAGATGCAGAGAAAGCATAAGATAAGGTCCAATGCTCATTTATGATAAAAAAAAAATCTCAAGAATGGAAGGAACTTTTCTCAAAATAGTCAAAACCAGTTATCGCAAGTCCATGGCAAATATTATATTCAATATAGAAAAGCTAAAAGCCTTTCCCCTTAGATCTGGCACAAGGCAAGGCTGCCCTCTCTCACTACTCCTGTTCATTATAGTACTGGAAGCACTTGCCATAGAAATTAGGCAATGGGCCCGGAGAGATAGCACAGCGGCATTTGCCTTGCAAACAGCCGATCCAGGACCAAAGGTGGTTGGTTCAAATCCCGGTGTCCCATATGGTCCCCCGTGCCTGCCAGGAGCTATTTCTGAGCAGACAGCCAGGAGTAACCCCTGAGCACTGCCGGGTGTGGCCCAAAAACCAAAAAAAAAAAAAAAAAAGAAAGAAAGAAATTAGGCAATAAAAAGATATCAAGGGCAAAGTTAGGAAAGAAAGAAGTCAAGCTCTCACTGTTTGCAGATAGCATGTTACTGTACTTACAAAATCCTAAATACTTTGCCAAAAAACTCCTAGAAACAATAGATATAGCAAAGTGGCAGGCTAAAAAATTAATGCACAATATTCAATGACCTTATACACAAATAATGATAGAGAAGAAATAGATATTTAAAAATATACCATTCGCAGTAGCACCGCAGAAATTCAAATACTTTGAAGTTAACTAAAGAAGTGAAGGGCCTATACAAAGAAAAATATAAGCATTGCTTGAAGAAATAAAAGAGGACACATAAAATGAAGAAATATACCCTGCTAATGGATTGAGAGGATTAGCATCATTAAAGTGGCTCTACTTCCCAAATCATTGTACAGATTTGGGGGGGGGGGTCACATCCAGCAGCACTCAGAGATTACTCCTGGCTCTATGCTCAGAAATCATTCCTGGCAGGCTCGGGGACCATATGGGATGACAGGATTCAAACCACCATCCTTCTGCATGCAAGGCAAACACCCTACCTCCAAGCTATTTCTCCCATCGTGCAGATTTAATACAATCCCTCTAAGAATACCCATAATGTTCCTCAAAGAATTGGATCAAACACTCCTGAAATTTATTTGGAACAATAAATTCTCAAGAATAGCTAAAGCAATCCTGAGGAAAAAGAAGACGGGAAGCATCATTTTTCCCAACTTTAAATTGTACTACAAAGCAATAATCATTAAAACAGGATGGTACTGGAATAAAGACAGACCTGTAGATCAATGGAATAAACTTTAGTACTCAGAGAATAACCCCCAGACATACAATTAATTGATTTGGGGAGGCAAGAAATGCAAAATGGAGCAAAGAACACCTCTTCAATAAGTAGTGTTGAGACAAATGGTCAGCTACATGCAAAAATGCAAAATTCAGGCTGGAGAGATAGCATGGAGGTAAGGCGTTTGCCTTGCATGCAAAAGGACAGTGGTTCAAATCCCGGCATCCCATATGGTTCCCTGTGCCTGCCAGGAACAATTTATGAACATAGAGCCAGAAGTAACCCCTGAGCGCAGCTGGATGTGACCTAAAAAAAAAAAAATAGTGAAATTAGACCTCTAGATAACACCATGCACAAAGGTCAAATAAAAATGAATTAAAGACCTTGATATCAGACCTGAAACTTTAAGTTATATAAAAGAAAAAGTAGTCAAAACACTCCATGAGGGGCCAGAATGGTGGCACAAGTGGTAAGGTGTCTGCCTTGCCTGCACTAGCCTAGGATGGACTGTGGTTAGATTCCCCCAGCGTCCCATATGGTCCCCCAAGCCAGGAGTGATTTCTGAGCGCATAGCCAGGAATAATCCCTGAGCATCACTGGGTGTGGCCCAAACATCAAACCAAACCAAACCAAAACAAAACAAAACAAAAAACACCACACACTCCATGACATTGAGACTAAAGGCATCTTCAAGGAGGAAACAACACTGTTCAAACAAGGGAAAGCAGAGATAAACAAATGGGATTACATCAAACTGAGAAGCTTCTGCATTTCAAAGGAAACAGTGACTGAGACAAAAAGATCACCTACAGAATGGTAGAAACTATTTATACAACACTCATCAGATAAGTGGCTAATCTAAGATATACAAGGTATTAACACAACCTAACAAGAAAAAAGCAATAGGGCCCAGAGAGATAGCACAGCGGTGCTTGTTTGCAAGCAGTCGATCCAGGACCAAAGGTGGTTGGTTCAAATCCCGGTGTCCCATATGGTCTCCCGTGCCTGCCAGAAGAAAGAAAAAAAGAAAAAAGCAATAGCCCCATCAAAAAATGGGGAGAAGAAATGAAATGACATTTCCACAAAGAAGAAATACAGACAGCCAAAAGGCATATCAAAAAATACTCCAAATAACTAATCATGAGGGAGATGCAAATCAAAACAACAGTGAGATATCATTTCACACCACAGAGACTGGCACACTTCACAAAGAACAATAGCAACCACTGCTGGCATGGATGTTGGGAGAAAGGAACTCTCATTCACTGTTGGTGGTAATGCGTCCAGTCCAATCTTTTGGGAAACAATATGGATATTCCTTAAAAGCGAAACAAAAGGGGCCAGTGAGGTGGCGCTAGAGGTAAGGTGACTGCCTTGCAAGCACTAGCCAAGGAAGGACCGCGGTTCGATCCCCTGGCGTCCCATATGGTCCCCCCAAGCCAGGGGCAATTTCTCAGCACTTAGCCAGGAGTAACCCCTGAGCGTCGAACGGGTGTGGCCCAAAAAACCAAAAAACAAACAAACAAACAAACAAAAAAACCCCAAAAACTGGATATTGAGCTCCCATATGATTCAGCAAATCCACTCCAAGGGAAATACCATAGGACCACAAAAACACAAAACAATAATGCCCCCTGCACTCCTATGTTCATAGCAGTGCTATTTACAATAGCAAGAATCTGTAAACAACCCAGATGCCCTACAACAGATAAGTGGCTAAAGAAACTGTGGTACATCTGTACACTAGAATACTATGCAGCTATTTAAAAAATTGAAGTCATATAATTTGTCTATACATAGATAGCTATGGAGACTATTATGTTGAGTTAAATAAGTTAGAGGTAGAGAGATAAACATAGAATAGTCTCATTTATATGTGGGATTTAGGAAAAATAAAAGGCAATATAATCATAATACCCAGAGACAATATAGATGAGGGTCTAAAGAAACATCCCATGATGTGAAGCTTATCACAAAGAGTGGTAAGTACAGTTAGAGAAATAACTACACTAACAACGACAATGACAATGATATATTGAGATAAATACATTGCCTGTCTCAAAGACAGGCAGAGGATAAGGGAGGAGGGAAATGGGGGACAATAGTGATGGGAAAGTTGCACCTGTGAAGGGGAATGTGCATTTTATGACTGAAACCCAATTATGAACAAGTTTGTCATCATGGTGTTTAAATAAAGAAATCATGTGCTCGCTTTGGCAGCACATATACTAAAATTGGAACGATACAGAGAAGATTATCATGGCCCCTGTGCAAGGATGACATGCAAATTCGTGAAGCATTCCATATTTTTTAACTTCCTGTTTTTATCCAAAAGGCCAATAAAAATGTTGCGTGGAATATAAAAAAAATCATATGAGAAAATGTGTATATTTCTATGCTTCTTATTAAAGAGGATGATTCTTGCTATAATTGGAAAGTTGGATATGATACAAGATGAAATTAGCATTTCTGTGATATTTAACTTCAATTGGCAGCAGCACTCTAAATATAATGGGCCTCAGAAGTGAATGTTTGTATTAAATAACAGATTGTCTCATGCCCTAAATTTATTGAAAAATATCAAGATCAATTTTTACCTTTTTTTAAATCCAGTATAAGAAAAGAATGATCTTTGTGCATTGAATGGGGGGGGAGAGATGATTTTCTAGGTTTGCATTTTCAGTATGTTCTGGCTGGGTGTAAGCATTCTGGGGATGCTCAACAAATGATGATAAAGAAACTCAAAAAGGATTAACATCAAGTCAGATTATTCATATGGTTCAATTCAAGATTTTTATTTTTTATTTTTATTTTATTTTTTTATTTTTTTTTTGGTTTTTGGTTTTTGGGTCACACCCAGGAGCACTCGGGTTATTCCTAGCTCTACGCACAGAAATTGCTCCTGGCAGGCCCAGAGGACCATATGGGATGCCGGAATTCGAACCACCGTCCTTCTCCATGCAAGGCAAACACCCTACCTCCATGCTATCTCTCCGGCCTCTCAATTCAAGATTCTTTTTTTTTTTTGGTTTTTGGGTCTCACCCGGCAGTGCTCAGGAGTTACTCCTGGCTCCATGCTCAGAAGTCGCTCCTGGCGAGCACGGGGGACCATATGGGACGCCGGGATTCGAACCGATGACCTTTTGCATGAGAGGCAAACGCCTTACCTCCATGCTATCTCTCCGGCCCACAATTCAAGATTCTTAAGGCCTGTTTCCAGCAAAGCCAGATCTCACATTCAAACTGTGTGTGGGTGTCTTAAACATAGTGATTTTTCTTTAAAGAAATGTACTCAAGCAGTTCAGTTATGTAGTGAGTTGCAAGCCCTTTAGCATAGTAAATTTATAGTAAATGCAATGATACTACAAGGTACCAGGGCTGAGTTCATTGGCAATGAAATCAAGATGCAAGGAGGAAAAAGACTTGCCTGAAACTATTTCCAGTACATAGACTGGCAGAAGTCACTGATGTAACCCTTAAAGAGATTGATTAAAGCACCTATAAATATTTAAGATTATGTAAAGGGAGATGGCACCTCATGAAACCACAAAAACAAAGTTCACTTCTTTCGCAAGATTCTCTGGGTGTGAATTTGCAGGAGACAATTGTAAAATATTATGGGTTTGGTGACAGGATCAAAATAATTGGGTAATACCCTGATGCACCAATGTTGTTCTAAATGAAATATCTTTCCTATATTAAGTCCTTGAAGTCCATTGGGGTTAAGTGTTTATTTTTTACTAAATGTATTAACCATGTACACATTGAAATCACCTCTTAGATTCTTATTACTATCTAGACACAACCAAAAGATTTCAAAGTCCATATAGTTTTTGAAATTTTTTTGTTTTAATCAGCTTTGTAGGAGCTGGAGAGATAGCACAGCAGTAGGGTGTTTGCCTTGCACGCAGCCAATCCAGGACTGACAGTGGTTCGAATCCTGGCATCCCATATGGTCCCCCATGCCTGCCAGGAGCACAGAGCCAGGAGTAATCCCTGAGCCTTGCCTGTGTGACCCATAAACCAAACAAAAAAATCAGTTTTGTAGGTGATCTGGGGTGCTTAGATTTTATAAAAGCAAAAGGGAAAAAAATAAATCAACTAGCCCAAACTTGGAGTTGGTTTCAGCTGCAGTGCTGGCAATCACTTCAGACAGGAGCCTCTCCTTCCTACTATTAACCTAGGAAATGGAGTGGCACAACTGAGTGTCCTTCTTGCTGGTCCTAAATATGTCAGAATAATTTATATTCTCTCTGTTTAATGGGAACCAACTACTTCTTTCTACTTAAACGAAAGCTGGATTCTTTCAAGCAAAACAAATAGGTGGGTAAGGAAATTTTATATATCCATACACAAATGTATATATTCTTATTATAAAGTAATTCATACAAACAAATAATCAAAATTTTCACTTGTGTTTATTATCTAAAAACTGAAAATACCTCAAAAAAAGATTAAGAAGAAAATAAATAGTTCATAGTTCTTCTATCCAAAAAAGAAGTTCTATTAATATTTGACTGTATTTCTTCCCAACATTTGTTTCTCTTTAATGCTTGACTATCTTTGTTCAGAAGAAAAATGCTGTCATTTGATGCTTTCTGCACTGGTGGACAAGAAATGATTGAAAGACATAATAATAGAGAAACAATCCTTGCAGCCAGTGAAACTGTGGGAAGCGGCACCAGCCTCTGGAATTCAATATTCAAAGAAAGCAAATTGTTGTCAAAATCAGCAGAGGAGAGTGGAATGAACACAGAGGACTCTGTCCTAGAGCTTATACCAGGCCCTACTCAGAGCTTTATTTTCTTCATTTTTAAAACTGGGGCCTGTATGTAGCTCAGCAGTTCTACAAACATAAGGCATTAGTCTGTGCTAATACTAGGGATGAGAGGCAGGAATTCGAAATCAGGAAGACTCTATTCTAGAAATGATTTGTCACAATTTTGTGCTATTTCTGATAATTTTTTAAATGCAAGTTTACAGTTGGTTGAATAGACAAGATGCTATTAAAAGTTCTTTAGAGATTGGTGATGGGTATTTCCCTGATTCAATGTTGATATGTACCTAAAATACTAGTGTGAAAGATATGTAAGCCATTATGATCAAAATAAAAATTAAAGGGCCCGGAGAGATAGCACAGCAGTGTTTGCTTGCAAGCAGCCGATCCAGGACCAAAGGTGGTTGGTTCAAATCCCGTGCCTGCTAGGAGCTATTTCTGAGCAGACAACCAGGAGTAACCCCTGAGCACCGCTGGGTGTGGCCCAAAAACCAAAAAAAAAAATCAATAAATAAAATAAATAAATAAAAAATAAAATAAAATAAAAATTAAAAAATAAAAATTTAAAAAAAATTTAAAAAAAGAAGGAAAGAAACTGAGTGGAAGAGGAAAAACACAAATATGAAAGGATGAGGGCAAGGGGCCAAGTGGTCTCAGGTGCATTGCTAGTGTTAAAAAAGAATAGAACTGGGGCTGGAGAGGTAGCAAGGAGATAGAGAGTTTGCCTTTCATGCAAAAGGTCATTGGTTCGATTCCTGGCATCCCATATGGTCCCCCAAGCCTGCCAGAAGCGATTTCTGAACCTGGAGCCAGGAGTAACCCCTGAGCACTGCCAGGTGTGACCCAAAAAAACCAACCAAACAAACAAACAAACAAATAAATAAATAGAACTAAACATCCAAGCCAAAGGCAACAGCAATGGAATCAAGACACCCAAAATGTAACAATCTAAATTTAAAACGGACCTGTTATACTGGCAGGTTGGGGGTGGTGGTGGTGGTGGTGGTGGTATGAGATGCACTTGGGGTATATTGGTGGAGGGAGGTAGACACTAGTGGGGGAATTGGTCCTGATTCATTGTATGTCTGAGGAATTTTGTAAATCACAACGGTTTCAATAAAATAAAATAAAAAAGTTCTGAAGATTCTGAAATTTTGTAAATGTATCACCAAAAATAAGTGCATCTTCAAGATACTGCCTTGTACACTAGTAATGACGATTCTCATCTGACAGCAAGCAGTAAACTGTTGAAGAATTAGGAGAAGCCTAATTGTCTTCTTTCAGAAACAGTTGGAACCAGAGCCAAATGTCTGTCAATTCAATTGTAACCTTATATTACTCAAAAATCAGTCATTCAAAAAATTGAGCTGTATTTAGGCCCCCTGGGCTGACCACTTAGTCTAGGGGACTGAGATCCCCCCAACGCCAGACTGATCTTCACAGCCGGGCCTGGTAAATCGGGCTCTGGGGGGATGGTGGGGGGTAGAATCTCCTCCTCTATGCATACACAAACTACAGAGGCAGGGGCTGCACCCAGAAGACTCCACATGCCAGGACTTCTGTGTGTCTTCAGCTGTGACGATTCTAACCACTTTTTATCTTGTCTTCTCTTTGTGAGCTGTTCAATAAGAAATTTTGATGAAAGAGTCCCTCAGTTTATTTAATACTTATGATTGAGCCATGTCATGGGGATCGTTGGACTTGTTCTTATGGCCCCTATAGGTGCCGATAACACCATGTGGCATTGTTCCTTGTTTGCATAGGCACATTAAAGTGGGAAAATGCTATACATACAAATAAGTTTCTATCTAATAGAGATTGGAACACACAAATCTTGTAGTGCAATGGGACCTTACACCCTGAACATTGATATAATGACCTGGCACAGGCCTCAGAAGAATAGGCATCCTCCATTCACCCCTGAACTAGGGAAGCTATCTACGAAACATCCAAGATTTTTTTATAACAACATCTGGAAGCAATCCTCTACCAGGGAAGACCCTACCACTGCTCTGACATTGACATGCTGAAAAGAGACTTCCCTTAACACTAAGAAGACTTGACAACAACAACGACCTGCTTACAGGAAAGGGCTCTCTGCATTGCCCTTTAATTGTGAGGTGAAACGAGACGATGCTCCACACCATCCTGACTGCAATGTAGGATATGCAGATTCCAGGATATTTAATACAAAAACATGATACCAACAACAGAGACTGTGTGAAAAATAAAAGTGTATTGGCACTACAGACAAGGACTTGGATTGGACAAACTAGTTTGCCTGGAGCCTAGAGTTGCTCTTATGCCAGGAAACTTCAGGGATAGGGTCTCCTTGTATTTAGGCCAAGGCTTTTCCTTCCCATGTCCCTCATATTTTAGTGGGCCTATGCAAACAATAATTGCCACTCTAACACCGTTTTTACTGTGCTCCTTTGACTCTAATCCTTAAGAAAAACAACCCACTTAAACTTTTGAGGTTAACTTAAACTAATATGCATGTGCATGGAAATGTAAAAAAGTACTTTGCCTTCAATGTTTAAGGAGTCACATAAGTTTTATGGCTTTAGATTGCTTTGTGTGCTGCTAAGAAACATTATGTATTACAATCTGGGGACTTGAGGGACAAAGTAATTGTACATGGGTTCTGTTTTATTTTTCTTAATGCTCTTTGGCTGAAAGTTCAAAGTTAAGATATCAGCAATGGGACTACTGAGAATTCTGTTTATGGGTGATTGTCTTTCCACTGTAACTTTACCTTGTCCTCTTTCTTTGCATCTTTGTTCTCATAATTAAAAATAAAAATTTAAACTTAAAAAAAATTGAGCTGTATAAAAGCTAACCTTACTCCAAACCTTCCTCTTGAACCAACCAGTTTCACCTTAATCTAAGAATTCTTTAGCTGATATTTCTCTTTTGAGAAATAAGAGAGTGAAGATTTGAATCATTTACACCTACTGTGTTTCTCCCAAGGATCTTTTTATTAATTTTTGTGATAATTGTACTTTTTTTTTGGTTTTTGGGCCACACCCAGCGGTGCTCAGGGGTTACTCCTGGCTGTCTGCTCAGAAATAGCTCCTGGCAGGCACAGGGGACCATATGGGACACCGGGATTCGAACCAACCTCCTTTGGTCCTGGATCAGCTGCTTGCAAGGCAAACGCCGCTGTGCTATCTCTCCGGGTCCGATAATTATACTTTTAATAAAAGGTTTTTTTATCCCTTGGGAAAGAATTTTGTATACTGTGATTAGGTGATGAGAGGTAAGAGGTAATACAAAAAGGCTCTCAGTCGTAGATTCATTTATACCAGATACGAGAGCTTTGATGCAAGTCTTTCAGACTTTGGAGCAGTATACATATGTAGAAGCCATTCCCCAGACTTTACAAATAAGAACTTCTCCCCCCAAAACTTGGAGCTGCATTTGAACAGAGTGTTAGCTTTTGAAAAATTTATGGAAAGACACCCCAAATCCTAAAGAAATGTATGCTCAAGACAGTGTACTTCAAGGGGGGAGAAACTCTGTATCTCCTAGGCCAAGGGAATTCCCTCTTATGTCCCCATTATTTACTGTGCCTATTCAGGGAAAAAAAGCACAAAATAAGCTTTTTTATTCATTTATCTATTTATTTATTTACTTTTTTCTTGACTTCTTGGTCTTGATTTAGATATTGAAGATGGTGAGTTGGTGTCTCCATTTTTTTTCTTCTTTTTCCTTTTTGTGCTCTGTCATGTTTATATTTCAGGACCGTGGCTGTTATGTGGCGCTTGTTTTTGTTGCTGTAGTGCTCACTGGATATCTTATTTGATAATTCCTTTTGTATTGTTGTGGTGTTTCAATTCCTTGTTTTCTTTCCTCTCTCAAACTGAGGTTGAGAGCCTCAAGGACTCTGCCCATTTTTTGGCTTTTTTGATTTTTACCCCATTTTATTGCTCTTCTTGTCTTCAAACAAAGCCACATAACTTGAACTATCTAGTTCCCCCTCTCAAATAGAAGGGGAAGTAAGGGAGAGTACCAGGACCAAACAGATGTATACTAGCAGCCTGAGGGGTAAGAGTGAGGGAAATGGGATGCAGGATGGGAATGGGGGTGGAGGGAGGGCAAATTTGGTGATGGGAATTCCCCTGATTCTATGTTAATATGTACCTAAAATATTACTGTGAAAGATATGTAAGTCAATATGGTCAAAATAAAAATTTATAATAAAAAAATGTATGCTCAAAGAGCCATTTCAAGTGGGAGACATTTTTTTCTTTTTCTTTTCCTTTTTGTTTTGAACGGGGGGATGTTTAGGAGTTGTACTAACTCTGCACATGGGGCTGTTATTAACTGTGCTCAGGATTGGTTTCTGGCAGTGATCAGGGAATCATATACTATGCCAGAGATCAATCCAGGTAGGCTACATTCAAGGCAAGCACCTTAATCCCTGGACTCCTTTTTAGGATCCTTGCTTACATCTTTTTATTTTTGGTCTTCTAGTAAGGCTGAAAGAATTTAGAGAGTTGCCTTAATTTTAAGTGACTAAAGAATTGGACTAATAATTTATATACTGGCAAACATTCTAGATTAATGCTAATAGAATTTATTATGATGAAATGTTCTATAATAATGTCATCCCCATGTGATTGTTAGGCACTTGAAGTATGACACTTGAAAAGTACTTTTTAAATTTTATTATTTATTTATTGACTCCCAAGAGGCTCTTAGGTAACCTAGGGTCACTCCTGGTTATCCTGGACCAACCAGGCTGGTAGTTCACTGCTTGGGTCCAAGGATTAGGTGCTATTCTGTTCCTGTAATGCTGGGAACACTGTAGCCATCACTCCGTGTTAGGGGCCTCTAGGGTCTCACCAGAGAACTTTAGTTTTCTTTAACTTGTTTAAAAGGCTACAATTTGGCTTGTGGCTGTGGCGTTAGCACAGTTCTAACTGACTATTTGCAGAAGCTGGTGAATACCAGATACACTCTTCTAACCCAGAGAAGGAAACTTCCTGTGGAGGAAATTTCAGGCCAACTGTAATTACAATAGTTGCCAAGTCAAAGGCAGTTGCTCTTGACAAACCAGAAAGTCTGCAGAATTGCCATGGAAACTCTATTGAAAAAAAACAGGGCTAACCAGTATATTGTTATTTTTCTAAACTCACAAACTTTAGCCTATCCCTCAAAGTAATCCAAATAATATCAACTTAATACTCTTTATGTTTCCTACTTTTTGTTTGTTTTTGTTGGTATATTTTCATGTTTCTATATTAACCCTTAATATAAAATATCTTGAGATGATCTTCTCAATAAATCCTTAAAAATCACTAATTTTTTCCTCCAACTAATGGAATTAGGAGACTATGACTATTGTCTGCTGTTCTTAAGCACAATTTATGAGCTCTTCCAAGCAATAGCTTGAATATGTGCTATGAGGAATAAGAATTATACATTGTATACATTGTCTTTGCTGAATTTTTTTAAATGTTTGTTTTTATCTTAGGGCTCTTTGTAAAAAGCACCCCTCTTTGAGCCAGGAAGGTGTAGGTCAGGTAGAACCCATGTTTTGCAGGTTATACGACCCAGGGCAATCCATTGCACACATGACCACACATACACACACACACACACACACACACACACACACACACACACACATACACACACACTCATTCATTCTTCTGAGAATTATTCTTGCTACTCCTGTGACATAAAAATAGTTGAGGGAATGACTCTCACTTGGGCTGAGAACTTAGAGCACTCAGGATCTGGGGACAACCCTCAGTACTTTGTTGTACTTGGTTCCATAAATATTTACTGAATAACTATGAAGTCCAGCCCGGATACTTGGTGTTCCACCAGCAGATAAGAACCTCAAACACAGCTACACCTAGGAGAGTGGTTTCACCTCCACCCAAACTTAAAAAGTGTAGAGACCTAGTATCTCTATATATTTCTAACTCGATACAATTAACTCATCTCCCTTTTCTTTCTACCCCATTACAGAATTCCTCTTTCCTTTTGCATCTTCCAAATATCTTTGCCTGTTGTCAACCTCCAAAGTTGACTACAAGGTTCTGGGAAAGAAGTGGGAAGTCCTAGGGTGGAATTCTACAAGCAGAATCCATGGATGTAAAGGAAGAGCCTATTCTTAAACTTCTGGGCCTGATTTGGGGATTTAGGGACCCCAGAGTGAAGGCAAAGTATAACCCCAGGCCAGTGAGATAGAGTGTACAAGGAATAAGGAGCTTGCCTTGCATTCAGCCAACTCCAGTTCAATGCTGATACCACATGATGGTCCCCTGAGCATCACTAGGAGTGACCCCTGAGCACAGAGCCATCTCTGCTTCTAGGAATAAGTTTTTGAACACACTCAAATGCATTCATAGATGGATGCTTATAGTCTTGTCACGTCATTTTCTCTTTTCAGAGCCTACCCTCTCCCTGCCAACATTTCTTCTGGCCTCTCTCCATCCCTAGTTTCAACACTCTTAAGATAGCTTTATGTCATTGCCCTGACCCAGTGGCCTATTGATTGGCTTTTTCATGCCCCTTCTTGCCTCACTTTAATCTGTTTTTCTGTTCTCTAGAATAATCTCTCCCAAATGTACTGTTTCCTAATGTGTAAGGGTAGTGACCTAGATCATGAAGGAGGCCAATTAGGCCACACATAAAGAGGCTTTTCTTTTTATTTATTTATTTATTTATTTATTTATTTATTTATTTATTTATTTATTTATTTATTTATTTATTTTAAGAGGCTTTTCTTAACTGAGTTAGCTTCCTTCCTCTTGTGGGCCACCCAGGTTGGTCTTCCCACCAGCCTTGTCTTCCCACCCTGAACTCTCTGCTCCTCCCTCAGTTTGTAGCCACAGCTGCAACACTTTGAGAAATCATCTTCAAGAGTGCTTTCTCAAAAACAACTTCCCTAGTACAGTGGTCGGCAACCTGCGGCTCATGAGCCACATCCGGCTCTTTACACTTTTAATTTGGCTCTTCTGTGTGCCGGACAGCCCCTCCAGGAGTCAGGACTCTGCTCCTAGCCTCTGTCAGTGCACGCCCCATGTGCAGCCCTGGTGGCCGGCTCCAAGACTGTAATATGATACCCAGCATCATCCCCAAACAAAGGTGTTCCCCCAAAGTCATCCTTTCTTAAACTTCTTCCTTTGATATGTAAAAGCCCACTTGTACTTTTGTTTCTCTCTCTTGACCTGAAGACACCTGGTATTGGGAATTGGTTTTAATAAAGAAAGAGGTGTTCTAGCTTTTTGGGTTCGAGTCAGAGAGTACAAGGTAAAAGGCCATGGACTCCATGATCATCCATTCCTGGCTAGTTTGGTTTATTATTTCTTTCCTGCTACCCTGCTTCTTCAGACCAGGTTGGGTGGGGTTTAGAAATACAGTGCCTGTAGTGATCTTAAAATACATATTTTATTTTGCACAAGAGTGGGCATCTTCCATGAAGGGATTTTCAACCCAGAGTTTTCTTTTCCGTGGATTCTCATGTTCAGAGTACTCATGATTAAATTGTGAGCTAATGCCCTTAAATGCTGTTTTTTTATATTGATTATGACTTTCTGCATAATATAAGTGCCAATAAGAAATTTTTTGCAAGAGTGGAAACATTTCAATAGCTCCTTCTCAGACACAGCTATCCCAGAATCAGATTATTTTTTGAACACATCCATCTTATGTCTCACTGTAAAAACTACTTGTTAAACTCCCCTGCAGAGAAATATTAAGTTTATAGAGAAAATGAACAATGTCTGCCAAATACACAAGCTTAGCTACCCATTCCTTGTCCAACTGGGGCTGTACAAAGTCAGAGTTCTGCTCTCACAGGAACTGCACTACTTCTTCCCTGAACTTCACTTCTTCATGGAGAAGATACTAGTAGTGGGCATCCATACTCTCACCCAGGGTGGTGAATAGCCTGGATTTGATCACAATTATGAATTTCACAAATTATCTTTACTGTGTCATCTGTCACAGAGTTTAGTTCAGCAGGAAGTTTTTTTTGAATTCAGTCTATCATACAATGAGTGGATACAATGTACAGGTGTGCAACTTCTGTTTTTTGTGACTATACAAAAACACTGAGCCATGCACAGTGCATCATCTGTACATACATCAACACATCAGATTATTATTCTGAGTGAAATGAGTCAGAAGGAGAGGAGTAGACACAGAATAATCATTTGTGGCATACAAGAATAATAAATGGCAATATGGTAATAATATCTAGAGAAAATAGGGATGAGGGACAGGAGGACTAGTCCATGATAGGAAGCTTGCCATAAAAAGTGGTGAGATCAGTTAGAATACAGAAAGGTACATTATGACATTGATAGTTGGAACTTATCACTCTGGACAAGAACTGGATGCTGAAAATGGATAAGTGACATGCATGGTACCCTTTAATTAACAATATTGCAAACCATGGTGTCATAAAGGAAATTTTGCAAACCTCAGTGTCATAAAGGAAAAGAGAGATAGGGAGAAAAAAGCAAAATGCCTTCCCCTGACATAGGCAGAGGAGGGTGAAGGGGAAGGAAACAAGGGACATTGGTGGTGGGGAAAGTGCACTGGTGAAGGGTGGTGTACATTCTATGATTGAAACTCAAGTATGAATAATTTTGTAACAAATATGTTTAAATAAAAATTATTTTTAAAATGTTTCAGGCACTCTATCATAATTCCTTTATGATATGATGTCATATGACTTTAACAAAGTACCATTTTTGTTTTTGTGTATATTTTAGTTTGGTTTCTTGCAGCACACACTGGAGTGTCAATAGATTTTTTTTTCCTTTCAGTGAAATCACTACTTTTCTCTGGAATACTGTTCTTGCTTTTAAAGATTGTTAAAAGGTTTTTCTCTTTTACCTGTTTCATCTCCATATTGTAGGGTTTCAAATTTTTAGCACATTTTGGTTATCAAGAGGAAACATTTTGAAATGTTTTGCTTCCTTATTATCAGAAATTAAAACATTTTTCTTAGAGAAGGGTGTTCACTATCCAGAATTAACAAACGATCAGTGGATTCAAAAACTGTATTTTATGGTGGATGTTACTTTACATCTAAATCAGTTTAATCATAAACTACAGGGGAAAGGAAACACAATTTTTTCGATGTTAGAAGAAGTTATTTTGTTTGAAAACAAATGATCTGTTTTTGCTCAAGATTGTGACAGAGAAACTTTGATTCACTTTCCAAGCCTGTTGAAACATTGCCAAGAAAATAATTCTGATATTGACATTACCTATTTTAAAACAGCATTTTTAAATATGAGGAAAGCTTTTCTCAAGAGGTTTCAGGATTTCAGAAATAGCAAAGCGACACTGGCCTTTGTTAAAAAACCTCTGGATGCCACTGTAACGAAATTAAATTTTTCTCCCTTTAATATTGACATTGGCAACTTTGAAATGCAAATGCTGGATTTAAAAAACAAAGAACTGTGGAGCTCTAAATTTGAATGTCTTTGTGCTAATTTAGAAAGTTTGGAGAAACACAAATGTGAACTTAGTTCACAGCACAAATGGTCTGCTTTGAAAGACCTGGAGAAGGAAGATATGTTGATTTTTAACACCCGGAATAGTATTCCTGACTCATATAATCAACTAAAAAACTAGCGTTTGCTGTTCTTTTCTTGTTTGGGTCTACATATTTATGCGAACAATCATTTTCAAGCATGAATCTTATCAAGAGTAAATTGAGAAATCGTCTCATCGATCAGAACCTGGAATCATACCTAAAATTAAAAATAAAATACAAACCTGACTTACTCAAACTATCCAAGGAAATGCAAGGCCAATGTTCATATTAGTGTTTGTGACTTTGTCAGTCATTGTCCGGATGTAATTTTCTCTACATTGTAAGGCAAATTTTACGGAATTTAACGTTATCGATAAATAATATCGTTCTAAAGTTTTTGTTTTATTAGTTGTGTTATTTGTATCCTCCCGACCTATGTGGATACTTGCATACAGAATATTCTCAATAAAAACTTATTGAAACTAAAAATAGTATACCATCCTATGTATTTTCGGTTTTAAAAATGTGGCTTTCGGGGCCAGAGAGGTGGCGCTAGAGCTAAGGTGTCTGCTTTGCAAGCGCTTGCGTAGGACGGACCATGGTTCGATGTCCCATATGGTCCCCTGAGCCTGCCAGGAGCAATTTCTGAGCATAGAAGTAACCCCTGAGCGCTGCAGGGTGTGACCCAAAAACAAAAACAAAACAAAACAAAAAAAAATAAATTTTAATTTGGCCGAGATTTGGCTCAGTTGAATAAAAAGGTTGCCGACCACTGCCCTAGTATAACAGGCTAAAGGAATGCCTTCTGTCAGAGTTTCCCCTACTTTCTCATACTTAATTTCCCCACTATAATTGTTCTCACAGTTATGTGAAAGATTAAAAGACGGCGGGGCCGGAGAGATAACATGGAGGTAATGCGTTTGCCTTTCATGCAGAAGGACGGTGGTTCAAATCCTGGCATCCCATATGGTCCCCTGTGCCTGCCAGGGGCGATTTCTGAGCATGGAGCCAAGAGTAACCCCCGAGTGCTGCCGGGTGTGACCCCCCCCCCAAAAAAAAAAACAATAAAAAAAAAAGATTGAAAGACTGTCTATTTAGTCAGAATCTAAGCCTTGTTGACTCAGAAACGATGACTGTTGCAGTTTCCCCCCATGATCCTCGGAAGCTGTCACAGTGCCCAAGCCTAAATCCAGATGACTAACTGGCCACAGTCTTATCACAGAGGTACATATGACTGTCCCTGACTCACTGATTCTATACTAGAAAGAACCTGTACTGTTCTTACATGATAGTCTATAATTTTACTCTTTTCCCTGTGGCCTCATGTGATTATTTCTGTCCCCTGTGTTCACATTTGCTTTCCCCCAAAGACAAGAGAACTCTCAAGTAGGAACTGTACTGACCATTGAAGTCACACCATTGCTTTCAGAGCATACCCTGCCCTTTCTCTGTCCTATAGACACAAATCAACGTGGTCTCTGGTAGTAAATCCTAATGTCTGATCTTCAGCCTGCTGGATTACAATCTCCCCACTTCCCACCACACATTACTATTTCTCTGAAAACTTAGCTATTCTTTGTCATAACTTCTCTCCTCCTGTCAGAGCATGTTGATTTATTCCTGTTTGGTGGGTGTATTCTGGCTTCTGTTACAGTCATTTTGATACCCATCTACTGCTAGGCTCTGAATGCAGCTACACTTTAAGGTATAATCTGAATCATTTTTGTATAGAAGCATCTAACACATATCAAGTATTATTAAGTGAAATTTATTTTTCCAATGGTTGAATAGCAGTGACTGGGATAAAGTCTTTAAATCTCATATCTCATCAGTTTCGGTCATCAATTATATTATATGTTCTCCTTTACTCCTCCACCAGGAAGTACAGAGAAAAAAGACATATTGTACCATTTCCTTTCCTATAAAAGATTCCCCAAATCACTGAGGTAGAAGAAAGGAGAGACTTATTAAAAATATAGAAGAAGCCAATAAATAAAGACACTGTGTAAAGCAGATGTGTAAAGCCCCACACTCTTCCTCAAGTAAGATAAGTTAAAATACTAGAATTTCTAGTGAAAGGACAACTCCTGAAGCTGATAGCTAAAACAAGTAATAAAAAGGAAATTAAGAGGCTGGAGCAGTGGCGCAGCGGTAGAGAGTTTGCTTTGCATGTGGCTAACCATTAGATCCCCCACCGTCCCATATGGTTTCCCAAGCCAGGAGTGATTTCTGAGTGCAGAGCCAGGAGTAACCCCTGAGCATCACCGGGTGTAGCCCACCCCCCCAAAAAAGGAAATGAAGTAGCTCATGTGTTGGTAAGTTTAATATCGCCTTGACGGGAGCCAGAGCAATAGCAAAGCAGCAAGGTGTTTGCCTTGCACCTGGCCAATCCTGGATAGACCCAAGTTTGATCCCTGGCAATCCATATGGTCCCCTGAGCCTGCCAGGAGTGAATTCTGAGCACAGAGCCAGAGCCAGGAGTAACCCCTGAGTGCTGCTGGTGTGGTCCAGAAACAAAAAAAAGAAAAATATATTGCCTCGCCTTGATGGTGATTCATCGCACAATACTGTGCATTGTACATAAAAAGTAATCTTCTAGATGTGCTAACATCTAAAATATGATATATTTCCTCAAACCAAAGAGACAGACATAGAAATTTTAATTCTGATCCCACTTCTACCCCCATCTAGCAGGGTGAACTTGGGCAAGTTAGTCAGTTGTATAGATTGGCTTTATCCTACAGATGTAAAATTAGAAAGAACCTGCCCTTCATTTCAACCAGTTTTCTTGGGAGCATTTATAGTCTGAAGGAAGGATGTAAGCAGGTTATGACTCAGATGAGAAACTAGATTTTGTGCGGCTTGGTGATATATCTCATTGGGTGTATGTGCATTTGGCATATGTGAGACCTTTAATTAGAGCTCCACAGAGAGGGAGTCGGGGAGAGAGAAAGGAACTAGTTTTTTAAATCATATAAGATCATGAAATGGAGCCAGAGCAATAGCACAGCGGTAGGACATTTGCTTTGCACGCAGCTGACCTCTAGGATGGACCTGGGTTTGATCCCTGTTGTCCTATATGGTTCCCCCACCCCCACCCCCATGAGCCAGGAGTGATTTTTGAATGCAGAGCCAGGAGTAACCCCTGAGCATCACCAAATGTGGCCCCCCCAAAAAATAAAAAATAAATCATGAAATGATATCTAGGGTAATATATCTCTCCTAGATAAAACCTCTTGGAGCTAATTGCTAATTAATTTCCTTTCAGGCCTCTCTTTTTACCTTTCTCATGAGAAATAGAAAATATCCTCCTTTATTTTTAGAGAAAAATTGCAAATTCCTGGTAGGATTTTCAATTTATAGTCATACAACATTCTACTTCCTTAATTTTTATAGTTGTATTTCTTTTCACTAAAAATCTTAGTTCCTTCTTTTAGAATACTTTACTGTCTCAGATATTTTTTTTACTGACACTTCAGTTTTTAAAGATAATTTAAGACTTCTAAAATTATCTTTAAATTTTTTTTTATTTTGGGTCACAACCGTCAGCACTCAGGGGTTACTCCTGGCTCTATGCTCAGAAATCTCGATCCTGGCAGGCTCGGGGACCATATGGGATGTCGGGATTTGAACCACTGACCTTCTGCATGTAAGGCAAACACCTTACCTCTATGCTATCTCTGCGGCCCCATCTTTAAATTATTTAGAGATATTAAAGATGTTTCTTTTTGAAGGCTTCTTTCTTTTGTACTGAATAAAAAAGGTATACCCCATGCAGTGGTCCTCAAACTATGACCTGCGGGTTGCATATTGTATTTATTCCCATGTTGTTTCTTCACTTTAAAATAAAATATATGCAGTGTGCATAGGAATTTGTTCATAGTTTTTGTTTTTACTATAGTCTGGCCCTCCAATGGTCTGAGGGACAGTGAACTGGCCCCCTGTTTAAAAAGTTTGAGGACCACTGTCACAGAGGTTAAATGTCATAGTCAAATTGTGATTTTGTGATTTTTTTAACATTATTTCATTTCAATCTCACCAAATATTATTTGGTTATGCCAAATTATGCCAAATAATGATCCATCAATTGGAACCAATCTTTTCCTCCCTATGCCATCACCTTTAGCTGTTGGACTGTGGAGAGGTAGGGAAGGAATTATCACAAGGCAGCATCCCCCAGTTCATATGAAATTTCCCCCACATTTTAAATGATTTGCTACATAATGATATATAACTATATAGCTTCTGATGAGCTGTTGTCTCCCTCTCCTGTTACTGTTCACAAGGCTGCAGGTCCCACTTGGTGAGTCTGGAGAAACTCCTGCCCCCAGCCTAAACCAATTCAACCAGAGGCTTTTTCAGACTGGATTTTCAAATTTAAATCAAGGAGATACAATCAAATGATTACCAAAAGATACTAACACTGACCATTTCCTACTCAGTGTCCTTGCAGAGAGCTGTCACTGTCCACGATTTCTGCTTCCTAGGGAAATTCTATTTGCAGTGGGAGTCAATAAACTTGATTCCCACAGAGGCTGAGCTCTGTCAAAAGGAGTTTTATAGCAGTCAGCTTCCTGCCTGGGCTCCAAGGCTCGGCTGATCTCTTGTGTGAATTTTTTTTTTAATTCAATCGTTTTCTCACTTATTGCCAAATTTGTTTTCTTTATTACTTTCTCTCAAAAGAATCTGCATTTTATGGAATCACTGAGATAGTAGAAGCATGCATACAGTTGATTCAGGCTTGGCCCCTAGCACTGTATGTGGTTCCCAAAGCCTCAATAGAGCCAGGAGTAAGGTCTAAGCATAGCTGGGTGTGGCCAAGGCTCATTTTTTTAAACAGCATTCCTTGATCTAGTGTGTGGTGGGAGAGGCAAAGACTAAATCTGAAAAGGGAAATTGAGATGAGAATAGATGGGGTCTAAACTGGCATGCTGGGGCAGGAGTGGCCTGAGGATAGGGCCTAAACTGGCATGCTGGGGCAGGATAAGTCCCTGAGCACCACCAAGAGTGATTCCTGAGTGCAAAGCCAGGAATATATATCATAAATATGATCAGGAATATTATCATGAATAAACATTTTTGCAAAATAAAGCAAAGTCACATAAAGGACTTTGTACTTTCCTTTATAGGCTCAAGAGACTGCAGGTCCAATTGGAAAATTTTCAAGCAGTTAAAAGATATGTTAGATTTTTTTTTAGACTTTTTTTATAGATAATTCTGGGTTTTTTTTTGTGGTGGGCCATACCCAGCAGCGCCCAGAAGTTACTTCTAACTTTGCACTCAGAAACTGCTCCTGGCAGGCTCAGAGGACCATATGCAATGCTGAGGATCAAACCCAGGTCTATCCGGGTCCTGTCACAAGGACAAACGTACTGCTGCTGTACCATATATTCTCCAGCCCATATAGGTAATTCTGGAAGCAATGTGAAATTTCTGTTAAAAAGTGGAGGATTGCAGACAAGTAATACAATTGGTAGGGAACTTGCCTTGCATATAGCAGACCCTAGTTTGATCCCTGAGACCACATAAGATCCTCTAACCACTACCAGGAGTGATCCTAAGAGCAGAGCCAGGATCTAACAGTGCTAATCACTGTTGGGGATGACCCAGCTTCCCACCCCACTCAATAAAAAGAATCATTTGAAATGGAGAAAAGTTGGAAACACATCAGCAAGTATTTATTCTACAAATGTAGTAACTTTCAGGCTTTTCTAGCTGTCTGATGCAATTTGATGAGAGATTCAGAAGTTTACACTAAAATTATTTGGGAAGGAAAGGTTTAGAAACATTTCAGAGGTAGACTTGGCTCTGCCTTCCAGTTAGACACAGAGAATGAGAAAAGGAAAATATAGAATGAATGTGAATAGATGGAAATAGAAAAAAAAAGGAGAGGAGAGAAACAGATAAAAGAAGAACATATATTGGAGGCCAGAAAGATAGCATGAAGGTAAGGTGTTTGCCTTGCATGCAGAAGGACTGTGGTTTGAATTCTGACATCCAGTATGGTTCCCCAAGCCTGCCAGGAGCGATTTCTGAGTGTAGAACTAGAAGTAACCCCTGAGCACTGCCGGGTATGACCCCCACACACACACACAAAAAAAGAAGAACATATTTGAGAAGGTACTAATCTTACAGAGTATCAACACTGAGCTTTATGACACATTTTTGTAGGTATGTCTGAGCATATCTGCATGTAACACTAATTCTTTGTCATTTCTAAGACCATTATAATATGAATATAGCTAGGTAGGTTGTTTGTATTTCACTAGAATTTCTCCACATTGTGGGATATCCAGAAAATCATTCATCCCTGGAAACTTGGGACTCCTACTTTGTCTCTGATAAAGAAGGCTGTGTTTTGTCATACTGATATACTTAGATAAGATATACAACATACGGGCTCGGAGAGATGGCACAGCGGTGCTTGACTTGGAAGCAGTCGATCCAGAACCTAAGGTGGTTGGTTCAAATCCTGGTGTCCCATATGGTCCCCCGTGCCTGCCAGGAGCTATTTCTGAGCAGACAGCCAGGAGTAACCCCTGAGCACTGCCGGTGTGACCCCCCCCCCCAAAATAAACCAAAAAAAAAAAGATATACAACATACAAAATTTTATGAAGATAATTAAAAAGAATTATTCATAATTATATCCAAACAATTTTCTATATATCATAGAATACATAGAACCTAAGCAACTTGGGGTAGGAGCATGACTGAAAGGGTACACAGGAATCACAGCTTTTTTTAAAATTTTTATTTTATTTAAACACCTTGATTACATACATGATTGTGTTTGGGTTTCAGTCATGTAAAGAACACCACCCATCACCAGTGCAACATTCCCATCACCAATGTCCCAAATCTCCCTCCTCCCTACCCGACCCCCGCCTGTACTCTAGACAGGCTTTCCATTTCCCTCATACATTCTCATTATTAGGACAGTTCAGAATGTAGTTATTTCTGTAACTAAACTCATCACTCTTTGTGGTGAGCTTCCTGAGGTGAGCTGGAACTTCCAGCTCTTTTTTCTTTTGTGTCTGAAAAGTATTATTGCAAGAATGTCTTTTATTTTTCTTAAAACCCATAGATGAGTGAGACCATTCTGTGTTTTTCTCTCTCTCTCTCTCTCTGACTTATTTCACTCAGCATAATAGATTCCATGTACATCCATGTATAGAAAAATTTCATGACTTCATCTCTCCTGACAGCTGCATAATATTCCATTGTGTATATGTAACACAGTTTCTTTAGCCATTTATCTGTTGAAGGGTATCTTGGTTGTTTCCAGAGTCTTGCTATGGTAAATAGAGTTGCAATGAATATAGGTGTAAGGAAGGGGTTTTTGTATTGTATTTTTGTGTTCCTAGGGTATATTCTGAGGAGTGGTATAGCTGGGTCGTATGGGAGCTCGATTTCCAGTTTTCGGAGGAATCTCCATATTGCTTTCCATAAAGGTTGAACTAGGCGGCATTCCCACCAGCAGTGGATAAGAGTTCCTTTCTCTACACATCCCCGCCAACACTGTTTGTTCTCATTCTTTGTGAAGTGTGCCAATCTCTGTGGTGGGAGGCGGTACCTCATAGTTGTTTTGATTTGCATCTCCCTGATGATTAGTGATGTGGAACATTTTTTCATGTGTCTTTTGGCCATTTGTATTTCTTCTTTGTCAAAGTGTCCATTTCTTCTCCCCATTTTTTGATGGGATTAGATTTTTATTTTCTTGTAAAGTTCTGTCAGTGCCTTGTATATTTTGGAGATTAGCCCCTTATCTGATGGGTATTGGGTGAATAGTTTCTCCCACTCAGTCAGTGGTTCTTGTATCCTAGGTGCTATTTCCTTTGAGGTGCAGAAGCTTCTCAGCTTAATATATTCCCATCTGTTAATCTCTACTTTTACTTGCTTGGAGAGTGCCGTTTCCTCCTTGAATATGCCTGTAGTCTCAATGTCCTGGAGTGTTTTGCCTATGTGTTTTTCTATATATCTTATGGTTTCGGGTCTGATATCAAGGTCTTTAATTCATTTGGATTTTACCTTCGTACATGATGTTAGCTGGGGGTCTAAGTTCAATTTTTTGCAAGTGGCTATCCAGTTGTGCCAACACCACTTGTTGAAGAGGCTTTCTTTGCTCCATTTAGGATTTCTTGCTCCTTTATCAAAAATTAGGTGATTGTATGTCTGGGGAACATTCTCTGAGTATTCAAGCCTATTCCACTGATCTGAGGGCCTGTCTTTATTCCAATACCATGCTGTTTTGATAACTATTGCTTTGTAGTAAAGTTTAAAGTTGGGGAAAGTAATTCCTCCCATATTCTTTTTCCCAATGATTGCTTTAGCTATTCTAGGGTGTTTATTGTTCCAAATGAATTTCAAGAGTGCCTGATCCACTTCTTTGAAGAATGTCACAGGTATCTTTAGAGGGATCGCATTAAATATGTACAATGCCTTAGGGAGTATTGCCATTTTGATGATGTTAATCCTGTCAATCCATGAGCCGGGTATGTGTTTTCATTTCCTCATGTCCTCTCTTATTTATTGTAGCAGAGTTTATAGTTTTCTTTGTATAGGTCCTTCACATTTTAGTCAAGTTGATTCCAAGATATTTGAGTTTGTGTGGCACTATTGTGAATGTGGTTATTTTCTAAATGCCCATTTCTTCCCTATTATTATTGGTGCATAGAAAGGCCATTGATTTTTGTGTGTTAATTTTGTAGCCTGCCACCTTGCCATATGAGTCTATTGTTTCTAGAAGCTTTTTGGTAGAGTCTTTAGGGTTTTCTAAGTAGAGTATCATGTCATCTGCAAACAGCGAGTGCTTGACTTCTTCCTTTCCTATCTGGAGTCCCTTAATATCTTTTTCTTGCCTAATCACTATAGCGAGTACTTCCAGTGCTATGTTGAATAGGAGTGGTGAGAGAGGACAGCCTTGTCTTGTGCCAGAATTTAGAGGGAAGGCTTTTAGTTTTTCTCCATTGAGGATAATATTTGCCACTGGCTTGTGGTAGATGGCCTTCACTATATTGAGAAAGGTTCCTTCCATTCCCATCTTGCTGAAAGTTTTGATCAAGAATGGGTGTTGGACCTTATCAAATGCTTTCTCTGCATCTATTGATATGATCATGTGATTTTTATTGTTCTTGTTGTTGATGTTGTGTATTATGTTGATAGATTTACGGATGTTAAACCATCCTTGCATTCCTGGGATGAAACCTACTTGATTGTAGTGGATGATCTTCTTAATGAGGCATTGAATCCTATTTGCCAGGATTTTGTTGGGGATCTACTCATCAGCGATATTGGTTCGTAATTTTCTTTTTTCGTAGCATCTCTGTCTGGTTTAGGTATCAAGGTGATGTTGGATTCATAAAAGCTATTTGGAAGTGTTTCCGTTTTTTTGATTTCATGAAAGAGTCTTGCCAGGATTGGTAGTAGTTCCTCTTGGAAAGTTTGAAAGAATTCATTAGTGAATCCATCTGGGCCTGGGCTTTTGTTTTTGGGCAGACTTTTGATTACCGTTTTAATTTCATCAATAGTGATGGGGTTGTTTAGATATGCTATATCCTCTTCATTCAACGGTAGAAGGTTATAAGAGTCCCAGAATTTATCCATTTTTTCCAGGTTCTCATTGTTAGTGGCATAGAGTTTCTCAAAGTAGTTTCTGATTACCCTTTGAATCTCTGCCATATCATTAGTGATCTCTTCTTTTTCATTCCTAATACGAGTTATCAAGTTTCTCTCTCTCTTTCTTTGTTAGTTTTGCCAGTGATCTATCAATCTTCTTTATTTTTTCAAAGAACCAACTTCTGCTTCTGTTGATCTTTCGGGTTGTTTTTTGGGTTTCCACTTCATTGATTTCTGCTCTCAGCTTTGTTATTTCCTTCTGTCTCCCTATTTTTGGATCCTTTTGTTGAGCACTTTCTAGTTCTATGTGCTGCATCATTAAGCAACTCAGGTAAGCCCCTTCTTGCTTCCTGATGTGTGCTTGCAAAGCTATAAATTTTCCTCTCAGTACTGCTTTTGCTGTGTCCCATAAGTTCCGATAGTTTGTCTTTATTATCATTTGTTTCCAGGAAAGTTTTGATTTTCTCTTTGATTTTATCTCAGACCCACTCGTTATTCAGTATGAAGTTGTTTAATGGCAGCAGTGTATGGTCCACCAGCACCACCAAAAGGGACCCCTCCCCCAAAATTAAGCATACTGAGTTTGGACCAAAAACTAAAAGAAGGAGCCAGTGAGATGCTACAGCAGGTAGGGCACTTGTCATGCATGCAGCTGATCTGGGTTTGATTCCCGGCACCCCATATGGCCTCTGCAGAAAATATGATCATTCAATCCTTTTCTCTCTCAAAAGGTTGAGTGTTTTTCTTGTTTTTAACTCAGCTATTTTTTTTCAATGAACTTCAAAACTCCTAGAAATTTTATTTCTAAGACTATGCCAATGGGGTCTTGATTGGCATTGAACTTAGGAAATCATTAGAAATCATTAGAAAATCTTTCTACATCAAGGGGGCGGAGCAGTGGCGCAAGCAGTAAGGCGTCTGCCTTGTCCACACTAGCCTAGGACGCACTGATTCCCATATAGTCCCCTGAGCCAGGAGCGATTTCTTAGCGTATAGCGAGGAGTAACCCCTGAGCATCACTGGGTGTAGCCCAAACCCCCTCCCCAAGAAAAAGAAAGAAAGAAAAAATAAAATCTTCCTATACCAAGTCTTCTTATTCAATAACATGGCATAGCTCACTCTTTATCTGAGTCTTCTTTGTTTTTGAGCAACATCTGACATCTGACACAACATCTCTTGTGAAGCAAGAGATCCCCAGCCTCCTGCATACAAAGCAGTCACACTACCATCTGAGACTGCTCTTAACTCCTCTTTCATATTCCTGAGTAGATGTCATCAGGGAAGAAAGAAATTGCTCCCCCACTGCTCTGCGTATATCTTAAGCTGGTCAAATTATCAAGTTAACTACCTTAATAATCTATATAAGCATGAGGATTCCAATGCCAATGATCAAAAGGGGGTAAATATCTCAAACTGAAGAATTAGATAGGAATCTGGGACTTCAAAGAGAATGGAAGGGCTAACCTGACTGGGAAACTCAAACAGTTCTTCATGCAACTGAAGCACAGATGTGTGCCCCATGAGTGAGTGTATGCACTGCCACAGGGTTACATCTTCCCAGGGAAAAGATTGATTTTGGATAATTAAACTAGTTCTTGGTAAGATACACACATGCATGCATGCACACAGACACACACATTCATCTTTTCAGTTAGTTACGAGAGTGGTAAGTCTGCTGGGTCTCTTTTGACTTCAGTTCAAAATAATCCACGTGCCAAAGTGGCTTGTCTTGGTAAACTCTATTCTGAAAATCTTGTGGTGCTTTTTCTGAATATCTTTGTTCCATCTTTTTTTTCCCACGAAAATTTTGCATACATCATAAATTGAAGGTTTTTTTTTTTTTTTTTTTTTTGGTTTTTGGGCCACACCCGGTGACGCTCAGGGGTTACTCCTGGCTATGCGCTCAGAAGTCGCTCCTGGCTTGGGGGACCATATGGGACGCCGGGGGATCGAACCGCGGTCCGTCTCCTAGGCTAGCGCAGGTAAGGCAGGCACCTTACCTCGAGCGCCACCGCCCGGCCCCAAATTGAAGTTTTTAAGGTACTTCTTTTCCTTTGAAGACTCTAGAGTTTCAAGACCCTTCCTTTCAGTCCAAACAAAATTATAACATTTCATGATCTTACCATGCAAACGGCTTGTCGAATGAATGAAAACAAGTGAACTTGTCGAGTTACATTCATCCTAGCTTTATCCAGATCCCTTTGCTAAATTCAATTTTGTACATTTTTGATTATAGTTTGAGTTTGAAAGTTTAGGCAACATCTTTCAACACCAGGCTGATGATAGCTCAATGAGCTGCTTTAAAAACACCTGCTTTGGGGTCGGAGAGATAGCATGGAGGTAAGGTGTTTGCCTTTCATGCAGAAGGACGGTGGTTCGATTCCTGAGCATCCCATGGTTCCCTGTGCCTGCTAGGGGAGATTTCTGAGCCTAGAACCAGGAGTAATCCCTGAGCGCTGCCGGGTGTGACCCAAAAACGAAAAACAAAACAAAACAAAAAAAAAAAAAAAAAAAAAACCTGCTTTACATTAGGAAATCCAAAGTCTGATCTCATCACCTCATGGTCTCCCAAGTGACTTCTGTGACCTCCTATTCCCCAACCCCAAAGAAGACTAGAAATGTTTTTCAGGGGGGAAAAAAATCAACAGACCAAGGTAAATTTGGAACCAGTGGCCAGTGCTTTAGTACTACAGTACCCCCTAGTGGGCATAAACAGCATGTGTGGTTTTTGTTTTTTGTTTGTTTGTTTGTTTTGTTTTGTTTTTAATGCCAGAACTTTACCAGTCTCTACCATGGGATTTTGGAATCTAGAGCATCTTTTTTTTCTGTTTTCTTCTTTTTTGTTTTTGTTTTTGTTTTTGGGCCATACCCAGCGGTGCTCAGGGGTTACTCATGGCCATCTGCTCAGAAATCACTCCTGGCAGGCACGGGGGACCATATGGGACACCGAGATTCGAACCAACCATCTTAGATCCTGGATCGGCTGCTTGCAAGGCAAACGCAACTGTGCTATCTCTCTGGACCCTTCGGTTTTCTTTTTTACCAGTGAATCCATCGAGCACTGAGTCTACACAGTACATTAACAGACACAGTGCAACCTGCCACTAGCAAGTGTGATTCCCGTTCAGCTCAAGCACTATAGACTGAAGAGCATCCTTAATCAGTTAAGTCAACATCTCTGACTTCCATATAAGGAAACTTTGTTCTATAGGAGGAACAAAGAGGAGATACTATTGGCGGAGTTCACTTAGCCAACTCAGGCAAAAATATTAACTTATTGTTCTTTCTTTCGCATCTTTTTTCTTCCTTCTTTCTCAACTTTCTTCTTTCTCAATCTCTTTCTCAACATAATATATTATGATGCAAATATATATGTGTGTATATATATGAGTATGTATATATATATATATATATATTGCTTCTAAGTGTAGGTTTTCAACTCCACTTCTTTCATCTTTTTTCAGGGAATGGGTTGTTAGGAAGGCCAAATATGGGGCCAGAGCAGCGGCACAAGTGGTAAGGCGTCTGTCTGCCTTGCCCGTGCTAGCCTAGGATGAACTGTGGTTCGATCCCCCAGCATCCATATGGTCCCCAAAGCCAGGAGCGATTTCTAAGCCCATAGCCAGGAGTAACCTCTGAGCACCACTGGGTGTGGCCCCAAAACAAAATAAAACAAAAGAATGCCAAATAAAACTGCTGACCCAGGACAGAAGCGGGTTTGATCCCCAGCATCTCATATAGTCCCTTGAACCAGGAGCAATTTCTGAGCATAGAGCCAGTAGTAACCTCTGAGCACTGCTGGGTGTGGCCCAAAAAACCCAAAAAATTAAAAAATAAAAGAATTCCAAATAAGGGGCTGGAGCAATAGCACAGAGGTAGGGCATTGGCCTTAACACAGCTCATCCAGGATAGACCTCTATTAGATCCTCATCGTCCCATATAGCCATGGTCCCTAGGCCATGAGTGATTTTTGACCACATAGCCAGAAGTAACCCCTGAACATCATTGGTTGTGGCCCCAAAACAAAAACAAAAAACCAAATAATTATGCTGGAGAAGGATTTCAGTCACCTACAAATTAATATACAATGTATTGATTTGTTCCCCTTCCCCCAACTTCCTGCCTATCTCACCTGGATAGTAAAGGATAGGTCTGTGGTTGGTAATTAAAGTGGCCTGGAGGAAGGGTGAAGGAAAGACTCAGTAGGAAGACAGAGCAGGTGAAGAGAGAGATCAGAGACAGCATGGATGCAGAAGAGCAAGAAAGAGGCTGGTTCGTTTAGAAGCCATGTGAAATATGCACATGGCATTTAGGGCCTTAATAAAACAGAAGTCTCCTAAAACGTCAACTGACTGCCTGTGGGTCTTTTCTTCACCATCACCCTGAGACTTACAGACCCACCAGGCCATAGGAGCTGCAGGTGCTGGGTCGGCCGAGAAAGGCCTCACCATCCATCCACTCCATATAGGACTATATAATTAATAATTAATACAACATATTGGCGCCCATACAGGGACTTGAATTCTGAACCATAGAAACCTCAGTGATGGTGAGATTCCTGGTCTTGTGGCTAATCTTGGCTCTTTTCAGCTGGAGTGAGACTGAAGAGCCCAGAATGTTGGACCACATGGCACCTGATCTAAAAATGGCAGAGACCTCTTCTGGCAGCAGAGTGGGCAGTTTTGAAAATGGGGTAGTTGACAGCTTGGAGCAAAGGTCCAGGCAGCCAACTTTTCTTCTACAAAAAATGCCTTTTGAGGGACATTTGGGACATTGGTGGTGGGAATGTTGCACTGGTGAAGGGGGTGCTCTTTATATGACTGAAATCATACAACTACAATCATATTTGTAATCACGGTGTTTAAATAAAGATAACTTAAAAAAAGAAAAAAAAGAAAAATGCCCTTTCCAAAAACCTTGGCTCCCAAATTGCAGAAGCTTATAGAGGCCACTAATTGGAAAAAGATGAGAAAAAAGACTTTATTGATGGCATACTGACATCTGGATGACGATATTCAGCCCCCAACATGATTGTGGCTTTGACTAAAACAGACTTTCAGGCTCAAGCTACCTTAATTACTTAAACTTCCAGATGCACTACCACGGTGGCAAAGAGTTATGCTTTCAAGCGCCTTCTTGCTCTAATAGGAGCTGTCCTGAGGGGTGGAGAGATGGCAGCAGTGGCAGCGAGAGGCAACTGGAATGCTTGCAGGCCCAATGTTCTGTGGAGCCAAAGCAACATGGCAAGCCCGTGCACCCGAGGGAGTTACCCACAGTATATCTGCATCTGGACAAACCTGGTGATGGTGATGGGAAAAAAAGGAAGAAAAAGGAGAGAAAACAGAAGCCAGCAAAGCCCAACTGAAAAGCTGATTTTTAAAAAAAAAAACCTCCTGCATTTAAACTGTTTCAGGTTATTTCTTAATCCTAGTTGCATCATTGTCTTGCTGGTTAAAGTGTGTTTTATCATTTTCCTAATTAATATTTCCTAATTGCATAATGTTTTATGATGTATCTTAATGTAGTAGCCTGTTTTCAAACTGTATTTTTTGCAGAAATGTTCTTGTAATTTTGTTTAGAGAAGTTTAATAAAAAGAACTTGGATGTTCCAATATAAAAGGGCTTAGTTAAATAGAATTCAGAATTTTAAACTACAGAGGGACAGAATGGTGGAACAAGCGGTAGGGCATTTGCCCTGTACATGCTAATCTAGGACATCCTAATCTCGGTTCGATCCCCTGGCATCCCATATGGTCCCCCAAGCAAGGAGCAATTTCTGAGCGCATAGCCAGGAGTAACCCTTGAGCATCACCAGGTTTGCCCCCACCCCCAAATAATGAATTTTAAACTACAGGTGTATTTGAAGAAAAGTTCTGTTTATGGAAAAGGCTGATATTTTAATTATACACTTTAAAATTTGTTGCTTGGGGAATATTAGGTTTTCTGCCTTTGGTCAAAGGCAGAGGTCAGGAAAACAAAAGCTTTGTAACCTTGTCTCATTTTTTTCCTTTTTTTTGGGGGGGGGAACTTTTTTAAAAAATAAATCTTCATTTAAGCACCATGATTACAAGCATGTTTCTAGTTGGGTTTCAGTCATAAACAGAATACCCCCCTTCACCAATGCAACATTCCCAACACCAATGTATGACAGGCATTCTATTTCTCTCATTCTTTAACATTGTCATGCTAGTTGTTAGTGTAATTATTTCCCTAGCAGCATTCATCACTCTTAGAGGTGAGCTTAAAATTGTGAGCCAGTCCTTCTGGCCCTTCCAGCCCTTTACTCTATTGTCTCTAGGTCTTATTACAATAATGTCTTTTATTTTTCTTAAAACCCATACATGAGTGACTATTCTGTGTCTATCTCTCTTTCTCTGACTTGTTTCACTCAACATAATAGATTCCATGTACATCCATGTATAGGAGAATTTCATGACTTCATCTCTCCTGATGGCTGTATAATATACCATTGTGTATATGTATCACAGTTCCTTTAGCCATTCATCTGCTGAAGGGCATCTTGCTTGTTTCCAGAGTATGGCTATTGTAAATAGTGCTGCAATGAATATAGGTGTGAGGAAGGGATTTTTGAATTGTATTTTTGTGTTCCTAGGGTATATTCCTAGGAGTGGCATAGCTGGATCATATGGAAGCTCAATTTCCAGTTTTTTGAATAATCTCCATATTGTTTTTCATAAAGGCTGGACTAGATGGCATTCCTACCAGCAGTGAATCAGAGTTCCTTTCTCTCCACATGCCCGCCAGCACTGCTTGTTCTTGTTCTTTTTGATGTGTGCCAATCTCTGTGGTGTGAGATGGTATCTCATTGTAGTTTTGATTTGCATCTCCCTGATGATTAGTGATGTGGAACATTTTTTAATGTGTCTTTTGGCCATTTGTATTTCTTTTTTATCAAAGTGTTTGTCCATGTGTTTATCTCTGCTTCCACTTGTTTCGAGAATGCTATTTCCTCCTTGAATATGCCTTTAGTTTCAATGTCATATAGTGTTTTACCTATGTGTTGTTCTATATACCTTATGTTTCAGGCCTGATATCAAGGTCTTTAATTCACTTGGAGTTGATCTTTGTGCCTGGTGTTAGATGGGGGTCTGAGTTTGCCTTTTTACAAGTGGCTAACCAGTTGTGCCGACACCACTTGCTGGAGGCTGTTCTTGCTCCATTTTGGATTTCTTGCCTCTTTATCAAAGATTAGTTGATTGTATGTCTGGGGAACATTCTCTGAACACTCGAGTCTATTCCACTGAGATGTTACCCTTCCCCAACTTCCTGCCTATCTCACCTGGAGTGTGAGACCCCCTCCCCATATGGGAGAGGTCTGTGGTTGGTAATTAGAGTGGCCTGAAGAAAGGGTGAAGGAAAGACTCAATAGGAAGACAGAGCAAGTGAAGAGAGAGATTAGAGACAGCATGGATGCAGAACAGCAAGAAAGAGGCTGATTAGCTTAGAAGCCATGTGAAATATGTACATACCGGTTAGGGCCTTAATAAAGTGGATGTCTCCTAAAACTTCAGCTGACTGCCTGTGAGTCATTTCTTCACCATCATCCTGAGACCTATAGACCCACCAGGTCGTAGGGGCTGGGCCAAGAAAGGCCTCACCATCCATCCATGTATCAATAGGACTCAATAATTAATTTTTGGGTTTTTTTTGGGGGGGGGCACACCTGGTGACGCTCAGGGGTTACTCCTGGCTATGCGCTCAGAAATCACTCCTGGCTTGGGGGACCATATGGGACGCCGGGGATTGAATCGCCCGTCCATCCTAGCTTAGCACTTGCAAGGCAGATGCCTTACCTTTAGCACACCGCTCTGGCCCCCTCAATAATTAATATTTGATACAACATTAATTCATACTTAAGATTTGACTGGGAATTAGGGGCCGGCGAGGTGGTGCTAGAGGTAAGGTGTCTGCCTTGCAAGCACTAGCCAAGGAAAGATTGCCACCGTGGTTCGATCCCCAAGCCAGGGGCAATTTCTGAGCGCTTAGCCAGGAGTAACCCCTGAGCATCAAACAGGTGTGGCCCGAAAAAAAAAACCAACAAAACAAACAAACAAAAAGATTTGACTGGGAATTTTATTTGTTTTTGAAACTATCTTTTACTGGGTTTAGAGCAGGGGTCTCAAACTCAATTTACCTGGAGGCCGCAGGAAGCAAAGTTGGGGTGAGGCAGGGCCACATAAGGGTTTTCACTTACCGAATATTCGCAATAAAAAATCGCATTAGTAAGGAAAAAAATCTCAAAAAATCGCATTAAACATTTGCATACCCTGAACGGAACTGCTCGGAGTATGCGAATGTTTAATGCGATTTTTTTCTTACTAATGCGATTTTTATTGCGATTATTCGGTAAGCGAATAATCGTGAATACTGCTATACTTGAAGGCCAGCTGCGGGCCACAAAATGTTGTACGGAGGGCCGCAAATGGCCCGCGGGCTGCAAGTTTGAGACCCCTGGCTTAGAGCATTTCATAAAGAGAGAAAGCTTACTTTCAAGTAACCTACATTCATCTTTACCTTTATTCTTTTTTTCAGATTCCTGTTTATTTTCATTCCCAAAATAAATACAAGTAGGGCTGAAGAGAGAGCTCAAAGGGCCAAAATACAGCCTTATGCATACAGGAAGCATAGTTCAATCCCTGCCATCCCTTGTACTCCCAAGTACACAGGAAATAACTCATGAGCTATATACTTGGAATATCATCTGAACACCTCCAGGTGTGGCCCCCTCAAAAAAAAAAAAAAAAACAACAGATAATGCAGCCAATCACTACCATGACATGAAAGGTGTCCACCACCTAATCCTAAACATTATCATGTGTGTACTTCTTTGAAAAATTCTTTTTTGGTGTGGAATCTCCCAAGTAGTGCTCAGGAGATCTGGAGATTCTCCCCTAATAGGAATGACAGTTCAATGACAAAAGCTTGAAAAGTCAGTACTGGAATTGCCTGGGTCACCCCTTAAATGCTCAGAGTCCTCGTCTTCTTACCTGTAAATGCTCTGGAAATCACATGCTGCTGAGTTGTAACCACAGTTGGCTGCCTATGAATTTCACTGGTCCCTAAACAGATCTTTATTGAGAACCTATGTGCTAGGCATTTAATTGAATTTTGTTAAGAGCATAGATGTGCTTCCATGGCTTCTGTTCTCGTAAAGCGTACAGAGTCCTACATAAAGTGTATAATCCTCTAAATCCAAGGGAAACAGATTTTCCCATTTCACTTCAACAAGTCATAATTTTAGGGCATAGAAACTAGAGAATATACAAATATGTCATAATATTAACCTCCCTCACTATCAGGAAAATAAATAATAGGTAGTTGGGGCCAAACAGAACTGGATTTGAATTCATTCACACTATTTACAAGCTATTAAAATATAAATTGACTTTTCTGAGCCCATTGCTCCCATAAAATGAAATTAATATGTAGCCTATAAGAGAGATGATGTTTTATCATTATCTTTATTTATACTCAGGCATTACCTCTTGAATCATAGCATGAATTATATATTACTTTTCCTGAAGTACAGAAAAATTATTAAAAGAGAAGTGTAAATATTCCTTACTTAGTTTCACCAAAATGTTATTTTGTAGAATTAAGTCAGAAAAATTATTCATGCAAAGGCAATAAAAACAAGGAGCAGGAAAACCGTTTTTTAGTAGGAATTAGTGTTGGCACATTGAATATCTGAAACTCAATCACTTATAACTCATGGTAACTCTATTTATATATCTTCAGGAAAGCCAGAGAAATAGTACAGTGGATAGGGCACTTGCCTTTCATGCCCCAGACCCAGGTTCGATACACAGCATCCTATGTAGTCCCTGAATCTGCCGGGAGTGATTCCTGAGTACAAAGCCAGGAGTAACCCCTGAGCACAGTTGGATATGGCCTCAAAGCAAGAAACCAAAGACAAAGCACACACACAAATGTATATATATACAATATTTATATATTGGCTTTTACATTTTTATAAGGTAAAATCTTTTAACAATGGTGCTATATTTTTTTTTTTTTTTTTTTTTTTTTTTTGGGTCACACGTGGCAGTGCTCAGGAGTTACTCCTGGCTCTATGCTCAGAAATAGCTCCTGGCAGGCACGGGGGACCATATGGGACACTGGGATTCGAACCAAACACCTTTGGTCCTGGAGCGGCTGCTTGCAAGGCAAACGCCGCTGTGCTATCTCTCCAGGCCCAACAATGGTGCTATATTAAAAGAGCTTTTGGCAGGACAGATAGTACAGTGGATAGGGTGCTTCTTTTGCACATGACAGACCTGAGTTCATTGCACATGACTGATCTGAGTTCATTCACTGACACCGAATATGGTACCATAGGCCCTGCCAGGAGTGATCCCTGAACTCAGAGCAAGGAGTAAGTCCTGAACATTGCCAGTATTTATAACTGTATCACCACCTATTTCATGGTTTGACAGAGGCCAGGTCATGTTATATTTACCTCTGTCTGTGCCCCATTCAGCAGCTGAGTGGAAAGACTGTTCTGCACTGTACTGTTTGATATATAAGCTGAGAATCTGGCCCAAGTTATAAAGAAACATTTTTTTTTTTTTTTTGGTTTTTGGATCATATCCAGTGGTGCTCAGGGGTTACTCCTGGCTCTGCACTCAGAATTCACTCCTGGCAGGCTCGGGGACTATATGAGATGCCAGGATTTGAACCAGGGTCCATCCTTTGTTTTCCGAGTGCAAGGCAAACATCTTACCATTGTGCTATCTCTCTGGCTCCAACAAACTTTTTTTTTTTAATTTGAAAATAAGAATTATTAAATAAATATTCTTCTTATGGTATTGCTATTTGGGGAGGGTTGTAGAAGTTTTTTAATTTCTCAATCTGTTTTTTTTCTTTTCCTTTGTTTTTCTTTTTTGTTTGTTTGTTTTTTATGTTGTTTATTTTATGATCACACCCAGCAATGCTGAAGGGTTACTCCTGACTCTATATTCCAGAATTCTCCTGGAAGTATTCAGGAGACAATGTGGGATGCTGGGATAGAACCCAGGTCAGCCACGTGCAAGGCAAATGCCCAATTGCTCCAGCCCTAAATTTCTCAATCTCTGATCAAATCTAAATAAAACTTCAAAAATATGTAGACACAAATAGATGAATAGAACAGAATTAGGGGAGGACTGCTGTATTGGCGATGGTGGGCATCATACAGACTAGCTTCTTGCCCTCTTGTAATATTTCTGAAATATTACACACAGTACAAGTTCTATAAAAGGCCCAAGATTTCAAGGTCAAATAAGTTTGGGGAAAGGGGGAAGTTTGGTCATAATTTTCTTCTCTGAAAGTAAGCTAAAGAGTATCAGAAGTCCTATGTATAACAAAGAAAATTCTTTGAAATGATTCCTATCTGGTATCTCTCAAATTTATTTGAACAACATTTTATTTCTCCTATAAAGATCCTAAAGAATTAACAGGTTCTATGGAACACACTAAAGTTAAGAAATTGCCCTGCTGGGATCAGAGCGATAGCATAGCAGTAGGTCATTCGCCTTGCAAAAGGCCAATTTGGGACAGACCTGGGTTCAATTCCCGGCATCCCATATGGTACCCAGAGCCTGCCAGGGGAATTTCTGAGCAAAGAGCCAGGAGTAACCTCTAAACACTGTCAGGTGTGGCTCAAACCTACTCCCCCCCCCCACTCCCCCGCAATGGAATTAGTTGGGGCCAGAGAATACTTAGGGCTTTTGCCTTGCATGTGGCCAACCTGGAGAGACCCAGGTTTGATCCCTGGTATTCCACAGCATCCCATATGATCCCCTGAAACTGCCAGGAGCGATTTCTGAGCAAAAAGCCAGGAGTAACTCCTGAGCTCTGCTGGTGTGACCCAAAAACCAAAAAAGAAAGAAAAAGAAACCACCACCCTGCTGTTCTTGAGGTATTCAAAGGACCTCATAAACACACACACACACACACACACACACACACACACACACACACACACACACATACACACACACACATTTCACATATCTATATCACACCACCCTTTTATGTCCAAACTCTGCAATATTGAAAATGTGAGGAAGTTTATTAAGGGATCACACCGGGAGGTGGTCAGCAGTTACTCCTGGTTCTATGCTCAGCACTGATCCCTGGGGACCTAATATGGTCAAATCAGGCTGTAGCAGCCACACATAAGGCAAGTAAATACCTTTATAAGAAGAGATTAATTTGAATGTGGGTAAACAGTGTCCTGTTTTGTACAGCCACAGTAGGAAGGGCACATAAAATCACAACCACTACATTTCACTACGGCTTTTTATCACTTTCTATATTATCAACACACAGGAGCCATTTCCCCTTAACTCCATCTTGGGACTCCTGTTTATTCTTGTGTTGCTAATTTTCCTCTCTAGATGGCAGCACAGATGAAAAAATATTGGGAAACCATGGAGCAATCGGATTTCAAAAGCAGAGAACAGCCGGCTCCGTTCATCTCCACCCCACCCCACCCTGCCCCCGAAAAAGGCAGCTTAAATCAGTCATATAGAGATGGAGAATTAGCATCAAACTGTTTAATGAGGAAACTGACCACGACACACCAGTTATGTCTTGCAGATGTTATCAATGTTCCAAATTCATATACACCCAATATCAAAGCATAGTCACGTGTGTCATTAAATCAGGCATCTGTTACTATCAAGCACAAAGCCAACTTGTTTCTATACATTTTGATCAATTTTTCAACATTTCTTTCATGAAACTTTCAAACTCAACATCTCTTTGAGTCCTTGTGTTCTTCATGTATGCACAGGTACAGTAGTTCTCCAGTGAGGAACTCTCACTGCATCTTGTCTGCCTCCCACTCCTTTAAAGGTTTCTTTCAAACTTTTCCTCTGTGTCTTCAGGAATCCACTTCATTATTAAGAACCCAGGTTATTTAACTTTCTAACCCCAAGAAACTGGGCTTCCCCATCAAACACATGGTCCTCAGCACTCTTTACTAAGTGGAGACTGTCAGGTCAATCCTTTCCATCACAAACATCTCACATTTTTGCATTTTCTATGAAATCAAAAATGGGGAGTTGTTGGCGTAACTGGTTATTACACTGTTCAGGATAATTCTTCTTTGCATGTGCTTGTCCCACCTGGCCAGGAAGATCCTCTGTATTGGCCCCCTACCCCTACCTGTTAACCCATGGAGATGGTCCTATTTTTCTTAATAAAGACCTCCGGTCAGAGAATCTTCTTCCGGTTTTGGTCCCACAGCTAGCCTGTCTGCCTGCTTGCATATAGTTTATGGTGGAGGTTTCTGAACCTGTTTTATCTCCTTAACCTTCTGTAGATTATTTCCTGTGTCTGTGTTGCTTCTAGACCTACATTTCCCAATCCCTTGGGAATGGGGCATGAGGCTTCCACTACAAACTACCATGTCTGTTTTTCTCAGTTCTCTGCTCTCGCATCTCAGGCCACATGACCTTTTATCATGCTCACGGTTCCATCTGTCCTCTGCTGACTATCTGGCCATGCCATTTATTGACTGAAGACACACCATATCCCTTTCCATTTCAAATTTTGCTACTTTCTGCTAAAACTTGATATGTCTATGAGGGATACTTGATGCCATATCCAAGTTTCTCCATTGTTTTAATCACTCAATCCCACCACTCCCACACACTGTATTATCGAGCACCCACAGTGCTTGGGGGCAAAGAGGTGTTTAGAGTACATGCTTTGCATGCAAAATGCCCAGACTTGTCCCTGATCCCTGTGATTCCCTAAACAGTGTCAACAGTAAACCCTGAACACTGAACTAGGAGTAGTCTTTGAACACCACCTGGTATAGCCAAAAAAAATAAAGGGAAAAGAAAGGCAAAGGAAAGCAAATACTTCTGAACTCCACCTTTCTATTTCTCTAGTTCTTCATATTTGGTTTTTCCCAAACTTATTAGTTCCTGTAGTTTGTTTTCTTCTTTCTTCTTATCTTGCATTGTTAGTTCTCTCTGATTTCTTTTCAACTTAGGAAGAAGTCCATGCTTCATAACATTAGCTCTGTCTCCTGCTCAGCTTCGTTCTATTATTTCAATTTTATGTAGTAGGCAAAACTTGCAACATATACCTTAAAAATAGTTGTTTGCCTTGGCCAATCTTTTACCTGGATTTCTAGACACTATTAGAGACTAATAGACACATAAGTCTCTTAGATTGAGGCTGCCTGAACTTTGTTCTTGGTTTTGGGACCACACCAGTGATACTTAGATTTATCTTCTGGCTCTACACTCAGAAATTACTGCTAGAGGTTCACAGGGGACCATATTTGGCACTGGGATATCAAACCTGGGTGGGTCAGGGGATCAAACCTGGGTGGGTCACATGCAAGTCAAGTGCCTTACCCACTGTACCTATCACTCCAGCCTCAAGGGGTTGCCTGAACTTTGTGCGCAGTAACCTCAGGTGGACTTCAGCCAGGAGTCCTACCACATACTTCTGAGCTGATTGCTTTTTCCTTTCACTCTTCACAGGGGCTATTTCAAGAATTCTCCTCTCCAAATTCCCAGGCTTCCTCCCTCTGCCCCTTTTCTTTCCTCTAAAATGGATGTGATTTCCCATTTACCAATAGGAGAAAATAGAAGTTCATGATTAACATCTCGCATTCCCAGGCTAACCTATAAACTTTATATTGTTGCTCATCTTTTTAACTTTGAAATTTCTTTCTCCAAGAGAAATGGTCTCTATGTAGCTAAATAAGTTAAGGGATACTTTAACTTCACTATTTGATCTTGTACAGATCTTGTACATGTTCTCCTAGATTCTTTCTTTCTTGGGCATCTTTAACTATATCTAAGTGCTCCCTGATATTCCTCTATAAATCAGATCTTTTTTCAGCGGGTATTTTTTTTTAACCAGCTTGAGTTATGGGCATCTTAAACATAACTCATTTCCTCTTCAAAACTGTACACATTCCTAACTCTAATTGATGGGCTTGCAAACACCACTATGGATTTCTTTGACTCAGTCAGGAATTTTGTACATCATCCCCAACCATTTTTTTTTAATCTTCTCTCAGACTAATCACTTCACCATAAACGATTGGTTGTTTATTTATTTTCTTTTCCTATCTTCTTCCTCTCTGCCATCATCAAACTTATTTGGCACCCTAGTTCCATTCTTCTTCTCAAGTCATGCTCCATTCAGTAATTCTGTGATTGGAGTGTCACAAATAAAAGCGTGTCCAAGCACTTAGGGAAACAAAACCTGCAACAGTTTTCTGGAAGTCAGCTTAGTTTGTGGATCTGAGCTTCCAGCTCTCTTCTTAGCAGACAATTTCATTTCGATTTTATCAAGAGAATTCAGTGATTTTTTTTTCTGTCAACCAAGATTTTGATAGTGTTTCCGTTCAGAATTCAACTTCTGAGTTGACTATCCAAGGGAAGCAAAGAAGAGGAGGATGATAATGCATTATTGGCTGTGTGCTGTGATGGGGTAGAAGTTCTTCCTTTAGTCTCATTCAGGGTTGTCTTAGTTCGGGCATAAGCTGCAAAAGCCACCATAGTCTATACTCTCAGTCCAGACAAGATCCATTGTACCCTCTGAGATTTGGAAGTTTGCTCATTCTGATATTAAAGGAGCAACAAATTGACAGTTTCCCTGCAGCTTAATGTCTCAGAAAGGTACCCGCTCCCTACCAACCGCCCAAGCAATCCAAGATTCTCTGTCCTTTTTCCCTTAGGTTTTGGGACCACACCCAGCAGAGTTCAGGGGTCAGGAATCACACCTGGTGGTTCTTAGTGGACTATATGGGATGCCAAAAATTGAACTATGGATCGGCTGCATGCCAGACACCTTACCCACTGTGCTATCTCTCCATCCCCAACTCTCTCCTTTTTGTCCATTCCTTTCAGTGTCAGTTTTATCACGTCCCATTCAGTGTCTGGTTATTTCTTCTCAGAGCACAGTGACACATTTATGTAAATTATATCACCTTATTAAACTACTCACAGAATTAGAATGCAGGGCCCTTGTAGGGGCCAGAGCAGTGGTGCGAAACGGTAAGGCGTCTGCATTGCCAGCAATAGCCTAGGACAGACTGTGGTTTGATCCCTCTGGAATCCCATATGGTCCCGCAATCCAGGAGCGATTTTAGAGTGCATAGCCAGGAGTAATCCCTGAGCGTCACGGGTGTAGACAAAAAAAAAAAAAAAAAAAAAGAAGAATGCAGGGCCCTGTTACAGAGAGCCTGAGACTCTCTCAGTGGCGGGATCTCAACACAAAGGCCACTGTATTTTTTTCCACTCCACTGACTAAAATATCTAGTACTGATGGTCATAGCGGTGATAGTGACAGCGGTGTGTGTATGTTGATGGGAAGACAAGGTCAGGTCAGCAAACTGATGGCCAGAGAGACGAATGGAGAAAGTGCATTTCTTTAATACTTCATATATTACCATGCCACATGTTCTCTAAAAATCATAAACCTTATCAGGTCATTCAAGTACTCGAGCCTATCTGTAGCTTTCCTTTGCCTCTAGGAGAAAGTCTAAACTTTTAAACTTGCCTAGCAAGTTATCATAAGTTCTGCCCCCAGTTCACCTCTCCTACCTCACCTCTCATAAGTTCCCACTCTACTTTCAATTCCTTGAATTCTCCATGTTCTCTGCTGCCTCTGGACTTACTGGCATTCCTAGAAATTTGTTTTACCACTTCCTTATAACTAGCTGTCCCCAAAGAGAATTTATTGGATGTGTCATTTCAGTGTGCCTTATAATATGCTCCTATCAAACCTCTTATCATATTTTCATATGCTTTTGTTGTCTGCTTTTCCTCTAGGCTATAGATGCTTTTAAAGCAAGATTTTAACTAACTTAGTCACTGTTCACCTTCGGCACCTACCATGTACCTGATGAGAGGCACTCAATATATATGTGTTAAATGAGAAATGAATGAATGAATGAAGAATAAAGTGAATGTGCAAGTCAAATACTTGCTGATTTTCTGTGTATTATCTTCCATCTTAAAGAAGAATAAGTCATTTAAATTCTAATCAGTTCCCTAGAGTTGAACAATGTAGATTTGTTTCATAGAAGGGACTGGAGTCAGTCAGGGTCATTGTTAAAGGGCTAGAGGCCCATGTGGGAAGTCCAAGTTCAAACCTAGGCACCACAGGGTCCTCTGACAGCACCACCAGGGGTGACTTGAGAGGCCTGAGTCTAAAGTAGTCTTGGAACACTGTAGGGTATGATCCAGAAACAAACAACAAACAATTGAAAAGACAGAAAAGAGGACTAAATAGCACGTATCTTTATTTTCCCTTTATTATCTCTCTGGCTTCCAAACCTGGTCTCTCCTGGACTCTCTCTCTCCTGGTCTCTCTCTCTCTCTCTTTTTCTGGTCTCTCTCTTTCTGGTCTCTCTCTCTCTCTATCTATCTATCTATCTATCTATCTATCTATCTATCTATCTATCTATCTATCTATCTCTGGTCTCTTTCTCTCTCCCTCTCCTGGTCTCTCTCTCACCTGGTCTCTTTCTCTCTCTCCTGGTCTCTCTCTCTCTTTTTCCTTTCCTTTCTTTCAGCTCTCCCATCCAACCCAGTTTCTGTTCCTTTCCCTAAGACAGGCCTCTATGAGCCCATGGAGGTTAAATGAGAGATGAGAATAGTATCAGTGAATATCACTTAGGAGACAACAGACTGAGATCAGGTAGAGATGATGAAGGCCTAAATTCAGAAAATGACAAGATAAAGAAAAGGGAGTTGAGCTTAGGAGTATCAGCAGAATTCAGTTGCTGATTGGATGAGAGTAGAAGGAAAGAGGAATTTAGTGTATCACAAGTTTCAGAAGAAAGGGAAGAAAGAAAATGAGGAAAATGGAGGCTAAAGAAAAGATAGAATGAAGATGGTGAGTGAAAGCATAGGGACTGAGATGTGCCACAGGACAGAATTATTACCAAGAAAAGTAGTCAAAGGGGATTAAGCAAAGAAGGCCAAGTAGAAGGATTATCGACGTTTGAAGTCTTACTGAGGTTAAAAACCAAAATTGTCATTGTCAGTAATCCATATAATTTTGTGATTTTCTTTAATAATTTGGGTTATTGGCAGTAAGAGCTGAGAAAATGGGTCATAGATTGATCTAAGTCCTGGGATTTGCTAATGAGAAGATGAAGATGAAAGACTACAGATCTAGGGAAGACTGAGCAAGAGAGATAATGTAGAATATGACAAGATTTTGAAAGATTTCCTATTTCATAAATACTGCATACCAATGCTAGTTATTATGTTTTGTTATTTTTTAAATCTTCAGCTTCTTATTTCCTTTTCATGTGGTGACTTGGGTTCAACCCCTACACCACAAGTTTTCCCTCAAGTACCACCAGGAGGGACCTTTGAGCCAGGAGTAAATCCTGAACTGTTGAGTGTGATTTAAAACAAATAAAAAGAATTTGGAATTGGACCAAAAAAATGGGTAGGGAATTAGCCTTGTACATGCCCATGGCCCTGGCTTGATTCCCAGCACCCCATATGATCTCTGAGCACTACCAGAGTCTGCTCCTTAGCACGGAGCCAAGAGTAATTAAAAAATAACACCTGACCATTCCAGAGAGTTCCCTCAAACATTCACCCCCTCCCCAAAAATACAATCTTGAAAATGGTGGACGGTGATTGGTAAGAATAATAGTGTTAGTCAATAGAGAGACAAAATAAGTAAAAAAAAAAAAAAAAAGGAAGTATCAGGCAATTGTATGCTTTAAAATAATGAAGAGTAGTAGAAGAGAAACCTCTCTTTATAACATATAGGAGACACTGAACAGAGAAGCACTATGTTTGTCACTGGTGGAGTACATGGAGTACACACAAGACTCCAGTACTCAGAGGAAAGCAAACTTTAGAAAGGGAAGCATGCCCTCTGCTTTAAAAAGACAAGGAAAGAGGAGAGGAAATGTCTTTGATAATACTTCTTTTTATTTGTGGTCTGGTTGTGTTCTTGTTTGGGAGCCTTACCTGGTAGTGCCATGGTGCCACTCTCAGCATAGTGCTTGGGGCTCATTGCTGGCGGTGCTCAGGGAATCATCCAGTACCAGGGATTTAACCTGGAACTCCAGCTTCAGCCCTTTGAGATATCCCTAGCCTTTAAAGTATCCACCCCGGGCCCGGAGAGATAGCACGACAGTGTTTGCCTAGCAAGCAACCGATCCAGGACCAAAGGTGGTTGGTTCGAATCCCGGTGTCCCATATGGTCCCCTGTGCCTGCCAGGAGCTATTTCTGAGCAGACAGCCAGGAGTAACCCCTGAGCAACGCCGGGTGTGGCCCAAAAACCGAAAAAAAATAAATAAAAAAAAATAAAGTATCCACCCCTTCCTTTCTTTAGTTGCCCTTGTTATTGTAACACAGTGGTTGGCACACAATCTGGTTGTGGAACAAGGTCTTACATATATGTTTACCAAGGATTAGACATTTTGTTGGGGTGCTGGGGATCCCAGACATCAGAGCCACAGTGACTGCATTTAGCATGTGTGCAAGACACAGGGAGATGTGTGTAACCTCACTCTTAGAAGACGACACTCTTTTTTTGTGTGTGTGTTTGTATTTGTTTTGGGTCACACCGGCAGCGCTCAGGGATTACTCCTGGCTCTATGCTCAGAAATCGCTCCCGGCAGACTCGGGGGGCCATATGCGATGCTGGGCATGCAAGGCAAATGACTTACCTTCATGCTATCTCTCCAGCCCCAGAAGACAACAATTTTAACACCGAGACAGAAGACAGAGCAGAAGGACCTAGAAACTGGGGATGGCCAAAGTTATTTTTCAAATGTTCAAAATGATGAATAATAAATTTTAGAATCCCCCCAGATTCTTGAACGTTTTATACAGAGAAAGAGGAGGCTTAGATTATAGAATATTATTTAAGTTGAGAAAATGAAATGCGGAATTTTGAATGGGATTTGAAGGAATGAGTAAGATTTGGAAAAGGGCCAAGAATCATGTTCTGGGGCCGGAACAATAGCACAGTGGTAAGGCGTTTGCCTTGCACTCGGCCAACACAGGATGGACCCTGTTTCGAATCCTGACATCCCATATGGTCCCCCGAGCCTGCCAGGAGTGATTTCTGAGCACGAGCCAGGAGTAACCCCTGAACTCTGCCGGGTGACCCAAAAACCAAAAAAAAAAAAAATCAGTATTCTATCAGGACATACATCTTGATTGAAAAATCAGAGAAGGGGCTGGAGAGATAGCGGCATTTGCCACCTAAGGTGGTTGATTCGAATCCCTGTGTCCCATATGGTCCCCCGGGCCTGCAGGAGCTATTTCTGAGCAGACAGCCAAGAGTAACCCCTGAGCACTGCCGGGTGTGGCCCAAAAACCAAAAATTAAAAAAAAGAAAAGAAAAGAAAAATCAGAGAATCGCATGTTAGCACTAAGAGCTTCACTAGGACAAGTTTATGTTGGCATGGCTCAGATGTCAAAATTTTTGCCATCAATATTTTCTAGTAGGAGCAGAAATACAAAGTACTTGGTGGATTGCATTCAGGGTGAGGATTAGGAAAACAGGAACAGGTGAAGGTCCAAGAGGATGAGGACACCTATCAGGATAACTACTGAAACCTCGAAAGCAAGGTAAGGAAGCAGATTGGGGAAAAATATAGGGAGAGTCCTTAGCCTTAAAAAGGTAGGTGAAGAAGCAAGGCTCACAGAGAAGACTGAGTTTAGTGGCCCTAATAAAAATAAAACCTGAATCTCCCATTTTCTTCTTAAAATAAAATGATGAGTGCCCCTTTAAATCATTAACTAAAATGGCATTCAAATCTGGGCAGACTTTCCCAGGTTTGGCAGTCTTACTGTGCCAAGAATTGATAAACTTCTGTGAACCCTTCAGGGCAAGTGAGGCGTGATCCATCTTCCCTGTCTGGACAAGCTTGGTCTGGCTTCCTTCTCCTGCTGAAGCAGGCCTAAGGTATGTGCCAGGAATTTACTTCTTATACTAATCACCACATTCCAGAAAATGTTGATATCACTTTTAGGCTCTAGAGGGGCTTGCTCTGGTCCTCCCTGCTTGTGGCCCCTGCCAGGGAAGAACAATGCAAAGGGAATATGTCCTTCCAGTGACCCACATTACCTTCTGAACCACACTTGGGTACCTTGGACCACCTTGAAATTCCTTGAACAGGGACCAGAGTGATAGCCAGCAGTTAAGGTGTTTGCCTTGCAGGTAGATGACCCCCAGCATCAATCCCCAGCATCCCATGTGGTCCTCTGAGCACTGCCAGGAGAGATTCCTGAGTGCAGAGGCAAAAGATACCCCTAAACACCACTGGGCGTGACCCCCCCCCAAAAAGAAATTTCTTGCCCAAATTTCCAAAGCCCTGTTTCAAGCACATCTATACTGTCTTTACTTTCATCAACCCAAATGCTCACCATGCCTCTGTTTGTTCACTTCTGAGCCTGAAGATAGCCATAAGGAGAATGGAGGGATGCATATGGATGGACATGGACATGTGGGCAACAGGTCAGAACGGGCGTCCAGTCTAAGATCTTAGGGACCATTCCAGATCAGGGCCAAGGATAGGAAAAGAAAAGGATCAGCTTCAGGCTGGGGTCTAACTTGCACGGACATCCATGTCCCAGGCAGAACTCTTAAGAGTCCATGAATTACACTTTCAAACTTGACATTTAGGCCATTAGGATGTTATCAAGTTAGGAAAATAGAACCTATTTTACTTAATTGTTGAAGGTATATTTTATTCTAAAAATAAGTTTTACTATTTATTTCATTGTTGAATACTTGAACTTACTTGGGTGTTTCCACACCCCCCATTCTTCGTGTTACCTTACCTACAAGAAAGACCCTCCCATTTCTGGGAGGGGTCTTGGGGAGGTTACAAAAGGTTTGGCCTAAGGGGCAAAAGGGGATTTGCCTTGGATGGAGAATGGAGAAGGTAGCAGGAGGAGAGATGGCTGAAAGACAAGTTAGGATGCAGGGCTGAATAAGGATCCAGTGTAAATGGTTATGATAGGTCACACATGTTGGCCAGGGCTAAATAAAGCTGATCTCTCTGGAAGCCTGACTGCATGTCAGTTTTCTACCTGCCGCTCTCCTGAACCCAGATACCCACCAGCTGGAGGGGATTGGAGCCATGTGGCCTGGGACAGCAGAGAAAGGCCTTCATCTCCATCCATCACCATCCAAGTCCATCCAAAAGGGCCTTTTTATTATTTAATTCTACACTTGGGTAGATGAATACAGACCTCCATTATTTCTTTGCCGATGGGCTCACAAAGATAGGCAACTGTACTGGCTCTTGCCAATGACTCATATAAATGTTCTGATGAGGAGTAGCTCTTCAAACTCTTTTTTCTTTTTTCTTTTTTTTTTTTTTTTTTTTGGTTTTTGGGTCACACCCGGTGATGCTCAGGGGTTATTCCTGGCTATGCACTCAGAAATCTCTCCTAGCTTGGGGACCAGATAGGATACCAGGGTATCAAACAGCAGTCCCTTCCTAGGTCAGCAGCATGCAAGGCAAATGCCTTACCACTGTGCCACTGCTCTGCCCCCACTCATTTTTTTTAACATAATAGATTCAAATTGTACTCCATGGTGACAAAAAAATCCTGAGATATCAATAGATGTCAGTTAATTATGTGTGTTTCCCTGTTTTATGAATGCCATATTTAACCTTCATTCTCTAATGAGACAAGAGAATGTTTTTAGACTGCTGTGACAGTTTGGGTAAATAACTAAGCTATAGGTGTGCACCGCCTTCTCATTGGCATACAGCTTTAGTACCTCCCTTTGATCTCGAGGATGTTATTTATCACACCTTTTTTTACTTGGTCCAGATGCTTATAGATTCCATCTGACTAATGCTAGAGCTAAGACCTGACCTGCAAATCCACAGCATTGTATTTTATTTACTCATTAGCCTATCTTCATGAAAGGAATAGAATCAGATAACATATTGAGTCATTAAGCCAGAGAAAAGAGGGCAGATGGCCTCTGGGTCATCTGCCCTGGCCCACTGATTCTGGTTCACATGCCAGTGCACCTTGACAAGTTCTCTAGGACCCTTGAATCTGTAAATGGGAAATGATGTCCTGGAGAATCTACTACGCTGGGACCTTCCAATAATCATTTACAATCCACCAACAAACACCAAGCCTACTTAGTAGATATCAAGTTAAGACCCAGGAATTGTACATCGTTGGGCAAAACCTAATCTCTAAGAAACACTCTGGAAAACATTTGGCAATGTTTGAAGTCATTTTTGGCTGTCACTACTGGGAAAGTCAGGGATTCTGCTAAACATCCTGCAATGCGTAAGGTTGTTGTGCGTGCAATGAATTAATTGCCCAGTGCAAACTTTAAAGCATGCCAAGTACTTGAGAAACCCTGGACTGGAGAAACTATTATTTTGTTTTGTTTTGTTTTGTTTAGGGGCCACACCAGTGGTGCTCAGGGGGTTACTCCTTACTCTGCGCTTGGGGTCACTCCTGGTAGTGCTCAGGTAACTGTATGTGTATCATTACAACTGTATCTAACATTCAAGGTACATGTCCTGCCTGTTAGACTGTTTCTCTGATCCTTACTGAACTACCTGTAATCCTCTTCAGTACTAAACTCCAAATAAGGAGCTTTAATTTTATCTTTATTTTTTAATCTCTTTTTTATCTTTATTTTATCTCTTTTTTTCACCCATTTTTTATTGAAGAACTATGCTTTACAACACTGTCAAAGAGAGTTTCATGCATCTATCACCTCAAATACACACCCATCTCCTGGGTGGTGCTGAATTCCTTCCGCTGTTGCCCCAAGGACCTCTCCCATTCCCTTCACCCCACCCTCACAGGTAAGTTCAGGCAAAGTTTTTTTTTTTTATAAGAACAAAACCAGGGGCCGGAGAGATAGCATGGAGGTAAGGCAGTTGCCTTGCATGCAGAAGGACAGTGGTTTGAATCCCGGCATCCCATATGGTCCCCCCCAAGCCTGCCAGGAGCGATTTCTGAGCGTAGAGCCAGGAGTAACCCCTGAGCGCTACTGGGTGTGACCCAAAAAATTAATTTTTCTCTTTTACTCAAAGCTCTTTTTAGGTCTGGGTGAAGCTCCAGAACAGTTTTTTATATGTTTGCTTCATATATAAGCTGTTTAGACAGCTACTTCCTGTAAGTGTTTCTATGATGATGTCAGCAGAGAAAGAGGAAATATAGAAAACCAGGCATTGGATCTGAAATGTTTCCACTTCAATATGATAAATGAATTTCTTTTTTTTTTCTTAAGCAGCTTTACCAAATAGCATGTAATTTATCATTCTAAGCAAAAATTTAGGATACCAAGGATAGAGCCCAGAAATAGAGCCTTGCATGCATGAGGCCCTGGATTCATTCTCTGGGAATTCTGCTGGATGGAGTTCAACACTGGTGGTAGGAATAGTCCTTTATTTTCTATTTGAAGCATTTGCCTATTTCCAACATTTCAAGTGGAACCATCCAATATCTGCTCACTTGAGCCTGACTTCTTTCACTTAACATCATGTTTCTAAGATTCATCCATGTTCCCATGTGTCTCTACTTTTTTCTTATTGTCAAATAATAGCCCATTATTTGGCACATTTTATTTATCCATTAATCTATTGATAATCATTTGGATTTTTTTCTTTTAACACAATGAAAGATTCTGCTATAAATATTTGTCTTCAATGTTTTAGGGATAGACTTATCTTTCCACTTCTTTCCTTTTTATTTTTCTTGAGTTACACACCTAAGAGAAGAATAGCTGGATCATATGGTGACTATTTGAGAGGCTGCCAGATTCTGTTTTCCAGAATTATTGCAACATTGACTGCACAATTTTAAATTCCTCCTAGAAATTGTATTTGGGTTACAGCTTCTCGACTTCCTCTACAATCCTCATTCTGTCTTTTAAATTCTAGCCATCCTAGTGAGTGTGAAATGGCATTCCACTGTGATTGCCCAAATTACCTTTTATGGATTTAGATAAAATTTAAACATTGGTTTATAATACTATTTGAATTCCAAGAGTAAAACTTCACATCTCCATATGTATGAGTGTCTTACAGCACCCGCCACCAAAGTTCAATTGCCATCACACTATCAAGTTGACTTTTTAATTCATTCCTCCCAATTTCCTTCCCCTCCACATTAGGGAACCACTATATTATTTAACAGAGTCTAATACTTCTCTTGTTTTTGTTAGTATTTTTGCTTTGGTTATTTATATTCATAGTCTGATTTAAACCATTCAGTAATTATCTTTTATATTCTGACTTACTTCATATGGTATAAATACCTCAAGTTCTCGCCACATTGTCACAAAAGGTAAAGTTATGCCCTTTTTAAAATTATTTGGTGGGAGGACTACACTCCATGATACTCAGACCTGACTCCTGGTTTTTCACTCAGAACTCATTTTTCACTTCTGAAACTGATCTCGTACATATAATATGCCCAGAATCGAACCCAGTTTGGCTACATGCAAGACAAGCACACTACCCATTGTGCCATCTCTGGCCAACTTTTGCCTTTTTGATGGCAGAGTAATAATTCATTGAAGGTATGTACCACATCTTCTTTGTCCAGTGATCTACAGATGGGCATTTAAGTTGCTGCCACATTGCAGCTATTATGCATAAAGTTGCTATGAACATAAAGGTATGTATAAATTTTCAACTGAATGTATTCATATTCTTTAGACAAATACTTAGGAGTAGAATTGCTAGATCATATAATATATCTACTTTCAGTTTTTAAAGGAACCTTCATACAGGCTGTACCAATTTCTATTTTTTTACCAACAGTATACTGAGTATTTTTCTCTACATGTTTGTCAGTATTATTGCTTTCATTTTTTTGATAAAAGCCATTCTCACTGGTGTGAAGTGAACTCTCATTTGAGCTTTTAACTTTACTTCCCTATAATATAGAGGTTGAGCATTTTTATGTGCCTACTGTTAGTTTTGTTTCTAAATTTTGTCAATTCTTTATATGTTCTGAATCTCTCTCTCTCTCTCTCTCTCTCTCTCTCTCTCTCTCTCTCTCTCTCTCTCTCTCTTTCTCTCCCTCTCCCTCCCTCCCAACCCCACATACAAATATTCAACCCAGGACTTCCCAAATAAGGCATGCACTCTACCACTGAACCACCTCCTGAGCCCTGATATAAGCCTCATATCAGATTTGGTTATAATTGGGGGAGCTGTATAGTGGATAACGTGCTTGCCATTCATGCAACCAACCCGGGTTCTATTCTTGGTATTACCATATAGTCCCCAAGAACTGGACTGATTCCTGAATGCAGAGCCAGGAATAGCCCTGAGCACTGCCAGGTCTGGTCTCAAAACAAGAAGCCAAAACCAGATTTGTATAGAATTACATAGTATAAAAATTTGTATGTGATTTACATATATTACTAATATTTTCTCTCATTCAAAGGATTCTTTTTTGTTTGTTTTCTTTTGGGGCCACACCCAGCAGTGTTCAGGGGTTATTCCTGGCTCTGTGCTCAGAAATTGCTCCTGGCAGGCTTGGGGGACCATATGGAATACCAGTGATTGAGCCTGGGTTCGTTCTGGGTCAGCCGCGTGCAAGGTAAACACCCTACCACTGTGCTACCTCTCCAGCCCCCTTCCAAAGGCTTTTTGAAACACAAAAACTTTTTAAGATTTTGATAAAGTTCAATTTTTTTGTTTGTTTTTGTTTTGGTTTTTGGTTTTTGGGTCCCACCTGGCAGGGTTATTCCTGGCTCTACATTCAGAAATTGCTCCTGGCAGGCTCAGGGGACCATATGGGATGCCCGGATTCGAACCACTGTCCTTCTGCATGCAAGGCAAATGCCTTACCTCCATGATATCTCTCTGGCCCCAATAAAGTTCAATTTTTATGTTTTTGTTTATTATTTGTGCTTCTGGCATCATCTTTGAATATTCATGATTATAAAGTCACAAAGATTCAAGCTTATTTTCTCCTAAAGACACATCATTCTTGCTTTTATACTTTTGCTTCAGTTTGTCTAATTTTTATACTTTGTGTGAGGTAAAGGTCTAACATTTTGTGGGGACACAACCAGTGATGCTCAGGGGCTACTCCTGGCATTGCATAGGCATTTCTCCTGTCAATGCTGGGGGATCTTATGGAATGCTGGAGATTAAACCTGAGTTGGCTGTGTGTAAGGTAAGAGCCCTATATGCTGTACTATGGCTCTGGCCCCTAAAAGACCAACTTTTGCATGTTATGTCCAGTTCTATCTTCTTCTGCATATCTTATCCAGTAGTTGCAAACTATTTGTTGAAAAGACTATCTTTTTCCCCATTCCCCCATTAACTTAGCTTAGAACCTTTAACAAAAGTCAGTCTTATGGGGCCGGTGAGGTGGCGCTAGAGGTAAGGTGTGTCTGCCTTGCAAACGCTAGCCAAGGAAGGACCCCGGTTTGATCCCCCGGCGTCTCATATGGTCCCCCCAAGCCAGGGGCAATTTCTGAGCGCTTAGCCAGAAGTAACCCCTGAGCATTAAATGGGTGTGGCCCCACCCAGAAAAAAAAAATAAAAACAAAAGTCAGTCTTAGACTAGAAAGAGAATTAAGCAGGTAATGCTTTTGCTTTGCTTTGGCCAACCCAGGCTCTATCTCTGGCATTCCCTGTGGTTCCCTGAGCAGACAGGAATGATACCTCCCAACCAAATGCTAACCAGATCTGACCCTGCTAGTTTCCAAGATCAGACAAGTTCAGTTGCATTCAGAGTGGTATGGCCATAGACCAGGAATGATTCCCGAGCTCAGAGCCAGGGACAAGTCCTGAATACAGCTGGGCATGGCCCAACCCACCTTCCTCAGCCCCTCAAAAGCCACAATTAATTAACTAATTAAAACATTCATTTATCATAAATATCATTTAGATATTAAAAATATCTAGATATTAAAATATCTAGATATTAAAATAAATAAATAAATAAATAAAAATAAAAATCTAGATATTAAAAATATCTAAATGGGCTAGAAAACTTAAGACACATATAGAATCTCCTTAACCTCTTGGAATGTGTTTTGATTTTTCCTTTTTTGTCTTTAGTTTTTGCTTTTATCACAAGTTTCTATAAAATTTATAAAGATTTATCATCTCTAGTGTTTGTTTGACCATAGACTATGTCTTAGCCAAAATATCTCATTACTGAGTGTACATGTGTAAAAAGAAATGTAAAATGAAATTTTCATTTGTTTTGTTTTAGATCACTTAGATGTTCAAGGGCTACTTCTGACTCTGTTTTGGGAGTATTGCTTGGGTGACCATCAAACACAGGGCCTCCTGCATGTCAGCCATTGATATAACTCTCTGGCTCCTAAAAGATGGAATTACACTCTCATAAATGAGACTTGAAGAGTGTTTCCTCAGAGATGAGAAAGATTTCGGATGAGAGCATGTTTTAGTTTGAGATGGTCTTTGTAAACCCAATTATCTTCCATTTTAGACTTGTTTTATTGCTCCTTGTATTTTGTCCTCATTTGTACTGATGAACAATAAATTAAATTGTGTTCTGTCATTTATATCATTAATATTTCTTCTTGGCTTAAGTGGTATAAAGTTGTCCTTTAAAGTTGTACAGGGATTACACTTGGCAGTGATTTAAGGTAATTAATTCAAATGTCATTTGTTAGCAAGGTCCAGTAATTAAAATTTACTTTAAAGTAAGTTATTAACTCTCTAACAAAAAAAAATCACTTTATCAACTTATGAGTTTAGCTATTTATTTTCACTGACAGGAAAGTCATTGAGTGTACATAATCACCTCTGTACTCTCTCCTTTCCCCACCACTGAAGTGGGGGGGGGCGGTGTCAAATGGAAGTGTAGGCTCTTCAAGGTCATAGTCTTAAGTCTAGAATAAACCAGTTGCTGGTGGAGGGAATCATTGGGTCCTGTTACCTTTGTAATACAGTCTTCTGAGACTTTTCAAAGTCCACATTTCCTTTGATTAAAATTCTTGAATATTAATAACACTCTAGACCAAGGATCAATGTATGTTGAGATCTGAGATACCAAATTGCTTTAGTGTGTATTTTATTTTTACACTTCTTTAAACGCCTTTAAGATACCCTCCTTGTGTACAGACTAGAGGAAAAGAACTCTCCTTCAGTGTAAAGTTTGGGACACAATAGCTACAAAC